>NC_026501.1:8844378-9144378 GCF_000182925.2 Neurospora crassa OR74A
CAGTTAAACAGCAATTCGAAGGGGGGGCAAGAAGGCATGCAAAAGAGATATGTAAGGTATGCAAAGCGTCGGGTCGGTGCGAAGAAAAAGACCCAAGGGCGGACTGCTGGTGGGATAAAGTCGACTCGGATGTGTTTGGTAGTGGTAGGAGTAGTATAGCTGTACTGTACTGGCAAAACCGGCACTGCGCACACTGGCTTGACTGGTTACCTAGGCCTGGATACTGCCAGACAGCCAGATACTACCACCTCACGGCGTCAGACAGTCGGACCAAGTGGGAGAGGGGAAGGATTGGGAATTGCGGATTAGAAACAGAGGAATGGATGAAGCCATCCGGGCTATGCTCCCTTTTCTCGACTGCTTTGGCCCTGTTCCCCGCGGCGCGCACGCAACACAACAGAAGAGATTCCCAAAGGAGGCAGTCGAGCGAAGCGGCGGAAAGTTGCCCAAACCCGAAGCGTGCGAATTGCGTCCATACGAATGGGCAGGTGCCGAGATATTAAGGTTGGTACCAAGCAACAGGAACCTCAAAACGACCGGTCTGGATGAAGACCTCCTGTTGACCTGCTGCTGCTTTGCGCCCAGTGTTTCACCACCGGCTGAGGGTACTGTGGCTCGTACTGGCTGGAACTGGCCGGCTCAAGACTGAGGAGAGAAGAAACGACACTACAACCTTCCTTCCATCTTCCAGCAGAGACGGAGGGGCCATCGGGGTTTGCGGTGCTTTTCTGAGTGGTGTTGGATGGCTCACGGCGTCGCGAACGATACTGTGTCAGACGTCTGTTGTTCACAGAAATGTGACAAAAATAAAAGTGAGAGGAGATGAGACCTAGGCACAATTAGGCAAAGAGGCCAGGGGCGACCCCGGGGTGCCAGGTAGCTTGGCCAGCAACGGCCCCAAACGGGTAAGGTGTATGTACCAGGGGCATTCCTACATTCTGATTGGTCAGCCTCTCGCCTGTCTCCAAGACCGCCGTGACGTGAGGAAAATCACCCCAGCCCGGCACGGCAACGACGGCACCGTCCGCGGTGCGCTTCCCTTCCAAACGACAGGGCAAGGGAGGCACCGAGAGCAGGGAGGAGGCATCATGAATGCTGAGAAGCTCTTTCTGAGGGGCCCGGATTTTCGGAATTATAGGTAGGGTGTAACACACACCACAACACACTCGACAGGGACTCAAAAGGCCCTGGAGGTGCTCAAAGGGCACTCAATACAGTGCAGTTTCGGCCCGGAGCCCTGGAAAGATAAAAGACACAAGTCAGGACAAAAGAATCATTCAAAGGCCCGGTTCCGACTTCGGGTCTGTCCCATTGTCGGTTTTTGTTTTTCTTTTTTTCTCCTTTCTTTTTTCTTGTTTCTTTTTTCTTCTTCTCGATCTTGTAGGGGGGGGAGGGAACATATTACAAGGAGGAGCAAGACATTTCATTTCTTCCGGCTGTCATTTCCACTTGTTTCGTCCTTTCCACAAGACCGGCGTGGAAACGGCAAGCAAGCACTGCAGGCACGGGCAGGCGGAGACATGTGCCTGCCACTCTCAGTTGGGCAGTTTGGGCGCTGGAAAGGCAGGCGACGCAGGGCGCTGCGGTCCCGGCAGCAAAAGCACTTGCCCCCGGACCATTCTGATTGACAGGCTGACAGGCGCCAGGAATGAAGACAAGGGCATTGACACAGCTTTTTATTGCCAGGCATTTCCACGTCGCTAGGTGACTACACACAAATCATCAAACTGAACATTCAGCGACAAAGCAAAACCGACACACTACATAATAGTAGGTAGTCATTCGCAAAATTGCTACACCTCAGACACGGCCAGGAGCCTAGGACCCTCTGGAGCACACGGGGCGGCGGCGACTGGAAGCGCTCCCCAAAAGGTGAAGTATTGGAAAAATAGAAAAAAAAGAAAGAGATGAGGGCAGACTCCGAGGGGGAGGTTCGAAGGCTATGGGGGGGATTAAAAATGGTCTGAAGGGGTCATTTCTGTTGGCGTTAGTCGTCGCAGGTGGTCGGACCATTATGACGCACTTTGCAGGAGTTCGCAGTCGATCTAGCGCACAAAGAGGATGAGCTCCGGCACCAGAGCTCTTCTCAAAAGCCGTTGGAACTTGGACGGCCGGGGGTCTTTCGCGGGTTCGGGAGAGGGAGGGCGCCGACGACTCGGATTTCTTCCTACTGTTTCCACTGTGGACGCTGCACCTTGTGCATATTGGAAGGCTCCATCCAAACCTCCTTCCCCGCGGCGGCGGAACAAACTCACGACCTTCCGCGCCGTCTAGCGTGCCAACTCATGTGCCCACACTGGGGCCCGGGGGTAATGGACAAGGGGGGTTATAGTCAGTAGACAGGGGTACTACCTAGTGTCGCCAAGTCGAACATTGGCTTCTTTTTGTGGAAGCGCCTGCCACTTTTGGGACTAACCTTTTTACGACATGGCTTGATCCGCAGCGCATCTTTGCTTCCTCCTTCCCTTAGTCCCCTTGGGCAAATCAACGAATGGAAGTCCTCGATCCCTCGATACTCGATAGAAAGCAAGATCACCATCATCACTATCCACCACGGCACCACACGTGCGGAACAATCCCAGGAGTGCGGCAATCGTCGTATCTTGGCCTGAATGCCTGTGTTAGTTACTTACGGCTAGTAGGACATGGAGGACGATGGAGAATTGGAAAAGACAAGACTAGATGGGACCCCCACCCCAATTTGTGCAAATTTGCGAGATAGGTATTCACATCACAAAATCCCGGGCGGGCAAGTGCCACATGAGTTCTTAAGGTGTACAACAGCACAGAGCAGCAGGAGCAGCACACCGCAGCACAGACACTCTCTCGAAAACGGAAAGAATGTTACGTGACGTTACATCCGATTTGCACCTATCAGTGAAGTGACCAGGGCATCTGATAATGCATTACCGTTCATGCAACCCAACGCCAACCCCGAAACGACGACGACGAGGAGGAGGAGGAGGAGGTCCCAAGCAGGGAGGGTAAGCGCTTCTCAAACACTGACACACAATGGAAACCACCCAACGCACCTGGAAAATCTCTCCACATCCTAATGGCTCCATAAGGGTACGGCTCCCGAACAGAAATACTCTTCTTCACCATCATCATCACCACGATCCTCCGACCTCGACTCACTACTTGATCCCAATCCCAGACAGACAGACACACAGAAAAGATTCAACAACAACATGTCCGGCTCGTCTTCGTCCACCATCTCTCTCATCTCCCCCCCGCCAAGGCCTAGACTTGACCTCATGATCCGCCGACGCCATGCCATGATGATGGATGCAAGGAGACGGTGCTCCACGCATGGTCTGTTCGGCTAATTCCATAACCGTTTACTCCGGCACACCGTCACGGCCCTAGAAAAGACCAAGAATCCTCCAACCTGCCTGTCCAGACACGGATAGTGCTTTGTTCCTGGTCTCCCACGCCTTCGACATGACGCCGACTCGCGCTTGTTTAGTCCAAGGTGATCAAGCCAAGCCAAGCCTTGTCATGCCTCCATCGGCCGAGGTTGGACCGTTCACAATCGTCTTCAAAATCATACCGTCGTTCCAGCATCATCCGAGGCATCCATATATCGATCCTGCTGGTTCTTTTCATCACCAAGACTATGCTCGAACCAGACCCCAGGGACGGAAACTTCAAAATCATACCGTCGTTCCAGCATCATCCGAGGCATCCATATATCGATCCTGCTGGTTCTTTTCATCACCAAGACTATGCTCGAACCAGACCCCAGGGACGGAAACTTACTTTGCCGGTTTGCTTTCTTCTTATCATCACGTCGGCAATGTCAATAACGTAGCGTTTCTCTGCAGTTGTTGATTACTATAGCAGGGTAAGTTTGTTAGAATGAGACCTCACCACCCATTTGCATCATATACACTGTCTAGTATGAGACCTTACCATCACTTTTTATGCATATTGGGACATTAGTATCACTTGTTCACCTTGCATAAGAGGGTCATTTGGAGTGGAAGAAAGCTACAAAGTGTCTTGTTTCGATGATGTGTCTGGCACTCCTAGCTAACTCCCTTTTCCCAAATTGCTAAAACACTTTCCCCCCCCCCCCCCCCCCCCCCCCCCCAATCGATTTCCGTCCAAAATTCCTCCGTCGGCACCCAGTTGGCCTTGAACCCCAACACTGCACCTCACATACCTATCTCAATCGCCCTACTCTTGGACCCTTGTTGTAGTGTATCATTCGCTTGTCGGCGCTGAAGCCGTCGGTAAGTGGCGTTCGGTCCTGTCCTTCCGATTGATTTTTTTGTTTCAGCGCCCACTTCCCGTTCGTGAGGTTCGTTGGTTGGAATCCGAGATTGTCTTTTTTTTTTTTTTTTTTTTTTTTTTTTTTTTTTTTTCATTTTCTTTCTTTTTCTTCTCTTCAGAAGCACTCCTCTTCCTCGAGCTCGACAATGTAGGTCAATGGGCGAGTGCTAGCCCGCCAGTTGAGGAACCACCGGAGCTCGCGTGCGTCCAGGGGCCTGTATTCCGGCCCATCCAGGCGGAAGTACCACCTGTCATCGCTGCCCCGAACGTATTCGGCGTAGTAGGAGATTTCATCGCCTGGGCACCGAATATGTTCCATGACGAACCACCTAGGGGGCATCTCCTCCGCCTTGAACCACTTTTCATCTGGTTGGTCCGAATTGATGACGGCCTCAGCGACCTCCGCGATGGAATCTTCGTTGATGTCGTTCGTGATGACCTCAGTTGTGCTTTTGCTGTGTTGATCCTCTAGTTTGGGCTCGGACTCTGGCTTCAGGGCCTCTGGCTCGTCCCAGGGGACCCAAGGGAGCGGGAGCTCCTCCTCCACGTTGACCTCAGGCAAGATCTCCGGCTCATCGTCCCATGGAACCCATGGGAGTGGGAGCTCTTCTTCTTGAGTCTGAACCTCATTGCGCATGGTTTTCTAACCCATGGTGGCAATCGGCTCTTGCTCGTTTTGAAGTTTGGCTGCTTCGTGTAGGGCAATTTGATGTAGTTTAGCCGGTAGTGAGGCAACATCCCCGACAATGAAGGCGATAAGCTCCTCGTATTCCCGCCAATTGAGCTCATCAAGTGAGCCGTCGTCATTCAAAAAGAACCAATTCCCGCAGCTCATCTTGGCGTAGCTGGCACCACCAGGACGCTTCAGAACGGCTACTATCTCTGAGTCGTCTGAATCGTGGGTGTAGTCGTAGGGAGTGCTCATGTCTTCCGAGCCGCTGGGGGAAGTGACTTTGTTGCTGTCGTTGGAAGAAGTGGATCTGTCGCTTGCCGGACTCCGATGGCGCGGGGGAGAAGGCGAAGGGGTTTCGTCTCTAAGAAGTTTCCGGTCATATTCAATGTCATCGCCGGGTTGGGCGATGGGATCGAAATTGATGGCCGTGGCCTTTTTGGCGGAAAGAGCGACGGTAAACCCAGCCATCGCCTGGTACTCGGTGATGTTGTCTGGGCTGGAGTAAACCGTTGTGGGAGAGGCAGGTTCTGTGGCGGTTGTCCTGCTGCCGTTGGTGTCTTCAGAAGTGTTGGTCCTATGGAAAGTTAGTGAGGCCCTTTAAGTGAAGTTGAGTTGGCGAGGGTAACTTACTCGTTGGACACTTTCCGAATGTGATGGGGAGTCTCCTGATCGGGAGAGCTGAAGATATTTTTGCGGATTTGAATGCCGCTCGGAGTCTGCAAAAGCTTGCCCTCGGGAGTCCGGAAGGGAAGGCCGACCGTGGTGTGCGAAACCGGAGAGTGGTCCGGGGTCTCAATGAGAAAGCCGGATTCGGTGAAGCGGGCCCCAGTTCCCTCGGGAGTTGGCGGAGTCGGAGAGTCGGGCGGGCTGGGTCGAGTATCGACCTCGATTTTCTTTGCCAATGCCACCGCGTCATCCTCGCTGTCCGAGAAGGCCTCCAGATCCTCCTCGTCCCATTGTTGGAATGTCGCTTCGGGGTCTTGGGCCAGAGCGATGGTAGAGGCATGCTCTTGAGAGTCGGAGAAGCACTCCACCTTCTCGAGTTCGTCGCAGAGCCTGTTGACCTTCTTGGCGAAGGCAATGATATCTTCCTCAGATTCCGAGAAGTCTTCTTCATCGGCGAGGCTGTTGAAACTGCTGTCGGCTTCGTGCGAGGAAGAGCGCGGATGCTCGATGTCCTCCTCGTCTTCCTCGATCTCTTCCTCCTCCTCCTCCTCGTAGATGGTCGAAAGTTTGGCGTTGAAGATCGGATTGTGACCTGTTTTGATATCAGCTTTGATCTCTTTATCGTCGGGTCTCGTCTCAACTTACTAGTCTTGCGTGCGGGACGGGCCGCTTTGACGATCTTGTTCATCTGAACAATCGCAGTAGCCTCGGGAGCTGAGGTGATGGCTGGGCTCGGATGAGGCATGTGGGCGAGCCACATTTGGTCTTCCTCGAGATATTCGTGGAGGCTGTGGAAATCAAAGATGTCGAAGGCGAGGCCACCGAAGTAATCGTTGTCGCTGTATGTCGACTTAGTGTCATTGGCGGAGGTCGTGGCAGGAGTGGTGACCTCAGCGAAGTCGGCAGTGGGACGAGCGTGGTGGTGGATTCGGACTTTCTTGTCGACTGGAACGACAAGTTCGGAGGGCTCGTTGTCGATGGCAGCGTCCTTGGTGGAACTAATCGAGGTGGCATTGTTGGGGCCGCTGGAGGTGTCAATGTCTTGATTGTTCAAAGTTGTCTCAAGGGTGTTGATGAGTTCTGAGTTGGTGATGTCGGTTGTAGGAATGGCGGTATCGGCAGTGAGAGTGGCCTGCTGATCGGTGTCGGTGACCTCAGGTGTAGTGGCCTTGAGGGCGATGATGATGAAGAATGCGCTGAAGATAGCGAGGAGAGTGCTGCCAGTGAGTGTGGCGATGACAATCATGCCGATGATGACATTAAAAGTCGTGTCGAAGCTGGCGGAGTCCATGTTGATGGTGATGTCGTTATTCGGGAGGCAGGCGCTGTTGGCGTTGTTGCGCATGTCGGTAGTGTCGACAATGCTGGGGTTGATGATGTGCACGAGTGCGGAAGATCCGGCAGAAGAAGACATGATGTCGAATGAAGATAGTTAGAAAGACGGAGTGGAGTGAGAAGGAAGATGTGTGGAGAGGATGGTGAGAAGAGGTAATCGAGGTAATAGTCGCGCTGTTATGCTTGACTGGTGATAGATAGGGGGAAAATAATGCGGCAGAGCGGCAAGATCTTAGTGATGATCGTAGATGGTTTGAAAGTCGATAGCAAGTTGTCGCGAGACAAGAGAAATCTTTTGCAGAGAGAGAGAGCTGCGTGGCGAAGAAGTTATCGTTGATCGAAGGTAAAGTTAGCGGTAGCGCTGAGATACTCGATGTGAGATGGGGGAGAGAAAAGGATTCAGTTTCCAGTTCTGGCATCAGAAGATGTGCTCTTATACTTCCCCAGGCTGGGCCCGTGCTACTGCGTTGCTGGGTGAGTTCAGGTCTGTTCAGATCAACTGTTCACGGTTTAGTAGTGCAATAACTACATGTTTGTCTTTGAATGTCGCCATTGAGGTGGGCGGAAGGTGGTGGCAGCAAGGTTGGTGATGCTTCTGACAGGCGACTGTTGGTGTTTTGGTTGTCATGAGCAACCCGGCGACAGGGTATTACACCTGATTGGTCGAGACGGGTAGAGCATGACCGGACAAGGGAGGTGGCCCGTGAACAGGCGTGAACAGCTGCTCTTGGGGGACTGGTTAGTAGTGAACAGGGGTGAACATGGTTGAACAGATGTGTAGGCACAGCAACGGGGGAAGGGAATGGAAGAGTGGTTGCTATATCGATTGTTCGGCCAGTATTCGATATGGAACGTCTGGCGACAGGTAGATTTACAGCCGTTACCAGCCAAGCTGATGGTACTCGAGTTTACTGAACAGTCTCCAGAGCCGTGGAAGTCCACAAAGCTCATGGAACTTGGCATTTCCCTGGTGACTGGCTATATTTAACTGTTCGGGTATCAGTTCAGCGACAGCCAGATCTTAAGTTGTCGCCGAGGAAGCCAAGTGGCCCTCGAGTTCACCGATTTGACTCCACAGTCGCTGAAGCTGACTGAAGCTAGAAGCTCATGGTAGATTGGAGCTGAAGATATTGGGGGCTGTTTAGACCAAAGCATCCGAGATAACATGGCTGGCGATAGTCTAATCTGACAGGTGTTGCTGACAAGACTGACGCTGCCTGAGGTCACTGAACAATCCTCACAGTCGTATAAGCTGGTAATTCAACAAAGATGGGCGCTAAAGTTACTGAGGGATGTTCATCCTGGGTCATATGATATTGTCTACCTGGCGACATCCAGATGTGCAGCTGGCAACGACCGAGTTGACGAGGCTAGAGTTCATCTAAAAAAAAAAAAAAAAAAAAAAAAAATCACAGCCGCAATAGCTGGAGGTCGAAGGAAGATTCGTATTACTGAAGACGCTTGCCAGGGGATGTAAGAACTCATGAAGCCCAGAACGATGGATATCGCGTGTCGTTCAGAATGACAGACTGACGTGGAACGTATAGTGCCAAGACATCGCAATGCACTAACGGCGGAGGCCGAACAAGTGTATGGTCATTGTAGAAGACACTCCGCGATAACGTCATCGCACAACAGTTTCGAGCTGATACAACTGGAGTTAGAAGTAGTTTAGAAGCTATAGTTTCCTGTAAGATTTGTTCATAAACTTCATTCTCTAAAGAGGGTGGTAGATAGGGCCACACTCTCGCGGTATGGTGGCACAAGGGCCTTGTTAAGTGCGTTCTGAGAGCGCTTCGCGATCTCGTCGTGTTCTCGTTCTCGATGTTTTCTTTTGACATCACAGCACAATTGATTGTGATTCTCTTTGAGGCTTTGACTGTTTCTACGCGCAATCATGTTGTAAATCAATTGTCCGTCCTGCTTCGCACATTCTCTTCGAAATCGATGTTGGTATGTTCCCGTCGAGAGGTCCGTTAACAATGCGGCGGCGGGGTATTTACCTACGGCCAGTGATTTCAGGGGGACAATGACTGGGTGTTAGCAGAACGGGCCTTTCAAGCGGTTATAGCGGGCCTGCACTAACAGCCTCTTGGTGGGAAGTATTATCCTGTCGTTCTGGAACCGGGCACAGGTGGCACTATGATGCACTATCATGCACTATCGCTATAGCGTGTAATCAAGCACTATAGTGTTAGCGAGATAATAGCCCGAAGACAGCGTGATGCTACAATCGTGGCATGCTGGAAAAGTGGAAGGAGTAGAACGGGCATTTCAGGAGCAATCAATCACGCAAGCAATCATTGCAATCAAACATCCGGACACCTTTCTTCATTAGAAGACACTGTCACAACTCACGATATCGGTCAAGTTTTACCAGTAGCAAGCAATTCATTGCGCTGTTCTCAATGATATCCCGTTGAGTCCCCAATCCTTGTCCTTCCTCCCATCCTCCAAGTCCCGATCATGGTCCATCCTGTGCTTGACCCATCCGTCCTCTCAATTCACCAACACTCGTAAACCTCCTCCACCTCTTCCACTTCCTCAATACTCTCCATCTCCAAACCCCAAGCGTACCACTTATTCATATTCCTCCGCTTACCCAGCACCGCCCTCACCCACGTCTTCGGCTCCCTCTTGGCCTCCATCTCATCAAAAGCAAATTCATCACCGTCTCTCCACCGATTGAACTGATCGAGCTCACGAGCATCCAGCAAGCGAAACATGCCCTCGTACATCCAGTACACTTGCTCATCGTTGCCAATCACGATTTGTCTCTGCCCGTCGGGGTGGTTGAAGAGGCCGATCACGCCCCAATCTTCGTCGAGATCTTCCGGGTCTTTCCAGACAGCGAGGGTGGATTCCCAGGCTGCAAGGGGGTCGGAGGGGTGGTAATCGTCTTCGTCCTCAAAGTCGTCAGCGAGATCGGTGGATGAGAGGAGTTCGATGCCGGTGGTAGCCTGATAGTCGGCAGGTTCGGTGCGATCGATGAGTTTGATGGGTTGGTTGGTGTTCCAATCGTCGTCGTCAAACCAGTCTTGTCCGTTGGAGTCCTAGTCCTCGGGGGTAGTGGCTTGCTTGTCCGACTCCTCATCTTCCACACTCTCAATAATGGCAATTGCGTTGCTGGTCATGATTCCCTCCTCGGCGTCCGCTTGTTGCTTCTTGTCGAAATCATCACGGGTAACGACGGGGGTTTGGCTGGTCCAGTCGATGAACTCCTGGTACTCGGCCTTGGACATTGGGCGGATCTCGTCATCGTCGTCGAGGGCGTACCAGTAGCCGCAACTCATTTGGACATAGCGGCAGTTGAGGTCGAGGCGTTCCATGATGAGAGTGACTTCGAGTTCGGAGTGTGAGAGGTGCGAGTAGTTGTACATGTTGTCGAAGGAGGAGGTGTCGAGAGTGGCGGAAGGCGACTGGCTCTCTACAGCTTGCTTGAGCTCGTTGATGTTTGCCAGTGCGGGATCGTCAAACTTGTTGTTGACTTTGTTGGTGTCGGCGATGGAGTACACCGTTTCGGGCGTATCCGGAGTGGTAGCTCTACTCGCATTACTATCGGTAGTGTTGTCCGTCTCGGTTGAGGAAATGGTACTGCGCATCACGTTAGCAACTCTACTGTGAGTATGAGGCAGGATTTGGTTGGATGACTTACTCATTGGATAACCTGCGATTATGGTGAAGGAAGACGACTTCTGTGTCGACTACCTTCTTGGAGCTGATGTTTTCTGTCTTCTTGTCGGTCAAAAGCTTGATGTCGGAAGCGGTGGCCTTGATGACTGGAGTGCTTTGCTTGGTGACCTCGATGGCTTGCTTCTTGGTCTTGGAGATTGAGTGGCACAGTTCGGGTTGGTTGGCGACCGCATGCACCCATGTCATCTTATCTTCCATCAGAAAGCGCTCGAAGTCATAGCCGATGCTTGAGGCGGAGACGCCCATGTCGTCAACGTCAGCGACGTCGGTGATCTTGGAAGCCATGGAGCTATTGACCTCGACAATGTCGATGATGGGGAGGACATGATGATAGGTATGGCCTTTGGAGTTGTCAACCTCGATGATGTCCGTTTCGGGTAGGACATGCTGATAAATGTGCTTCTCATTCTCCAGCCTGGTGAAAAGCTCCTCACCAGCGATGCGAAAAGTGGCGTTGCGGTTGTCGTTAGTGGTGGTGTCGACATTGTGGATGAGCTTGTCTTGATGAGAGACTTCGACTACTTGAGCAGACTTGTTGTCCGCGATGATCAGAGGCGCGGTAGCTTGAGCGTCGGTCGACTGGGTGGTATCCTTGCGATTATCGACAATATTGGACTCGTGAGTCGTCTTGTTGATGTCAATGGAGGTGATGTCCTTGATGGTGGTATCGATGATAGCGTTCATGCGCCGAGCTTTCGTGATGTTGTCGATCAGGCCGCCTTCCTGACGTGAGTCGATGAGGGAGAGTGTTTGGAATTCTTGAGGAGTGCTGAGGATTTTGGGGATCTGAAAGGCCTCAGTGGAAATGGACACTAAAATGGCATGGTCAGAATTGTCTAGAGACCCGAAGCTGCGACTATTGTGGACGACTTACCATGAGCGACGCTTGATGCGGTAAAGGATGCGATGGCCATTGCCTTGATGTTAGCAATGGTCGGGAACGCGAGGCGTTGGGTCTGCGCCGTGAAGGCGGAGAACCAGAAGGAGAAAGCCATTGCGAAGAAATGAAGATTGAAGTGGCGTATCACGAAGATGATGAAGTAGGCTGATATTGAAAGATGATGAAGGATGTTGAGGCTTCTTTGCTATGGTGCGCAATGATGCATGGGATATCCTTAGGTTTTTGGATGAGGGAGGAAGGATTCTGGTCTAGGATCTGGGGCAGCGAGGGAGATTCTTATAGCCTCCCTGGTGGGAACGTGCTTTTAACTGTCGCTGGCGACTGTCAACAGGTTTGGATGGTTTGTTGACATGGTGATGGTGTTGAGGTTGACATGGCGAACGGATATATGACATCGGATTGGTCGGTTTGGGGATCAGGGGTACGAATAGTGCAGGTGAGGACTGAACAGCACTGAACAACAGCGCAGTGCTACGAATAAAACTTCAGCCCTGTTCGGCTCCAGAACCCATGAACTTCTGTGCGATGCAATTGAGAACTGTTCGCTGTCGGGTTGTTGTAAGATTGGCCCGGCAACCATGCAGATAAGGTGAGTACTGAACAGCGCTGAACAGGTAATCAGTACTGGGGAAGACACTTCACTCCGACGGTGACTGTCGAATCCTCAATCAATGAGGTACTCTGTACCAATATAGAAAGAATATTGCCACCACGTTGGTATGAAAGTTCGCTGTCACCCAGCTTCCAGCTTTCTCACGATCTCACATGCCAAGACATACGCTGACGGGGATGGAAAAACAAGGGCGATGGCAGTATTCACATCGTCGATGACACTCGGCGATAATACCAGCACGCTTTGTTCAGTTGTAGGAAAGATAATGCAAGTAGGTATAAGAAGTACGGAGATAAGGCCTACCAAGTTTTGAGGTCAAGATATGTATTGAGAGGCTGGAAGATGTTACGTCCATGGCATAGGAGGAAGCTGCTTTGCATATGAACGATCATCAAAGACACTACTGGTAGTTTAGCATATTTTGTACACAAGGGTGGAATGATGAAAAGAGCGGTGCATAACTAGTCAATGCCGAAGAAGAGTCACCTGTGAAGTTTTCATCCAGGTCAATCGTGATTTTCACCCAAGCAGTGAGATTAGGTAGCGAGCTTGCAAGTATCATGTCACGTCACGAGTCACATGGGACAATGTGAGGTATCTCATAAACTTTCATTCATTTCCCTTGCTCAATCATCCGATCACCATCCTTCTATCCTTCCTTCATGGACCGGTTCGCTTCAAATCCTTACATCCTGAACCACATATTTATCCTCCAGTCCACTTAGTTAATCATAGAAATACTTTAAAGTCTTCCTCGTCCTCATCAACCTCCTCAATGGCCTCCAGTCCCCAAACTCTCTCCTCATCTTGGTGATCCTCCACCTCCTCCACTTTGTCAATCTCCTCGCAATCCTGCTCCTCGTCCTCCTCCTTGATGACATCAAGACCCCAAACCGTCACCAAACCATTCCGATCCTCAACTTCCTTGACTTCGCAAACCTCCTCTTCAATCTCTTCATCCTCCTCCACAATGGTATCAAGCCCACAAACACTCTTGCATCCCTTCGCCTCCTCCTCCAACATGAACTCCCCGCTCAAATACAACACCGCAGCCGGATCACTGCTACGCCAGGAATTAAAATCCTCAAGCTCCTCATCGAGCATCAACATGAACGCCTCCTCGTACTCCCAGTACCACCGCTCATCGCTACCAAGGACGTAGTTCTTGTTCCCATCAGGATGCTCATACCACGCCAAAATCTCCCAGTTCTCGCCCATGTCTTTTTCTTCCTTCCACTCCATGTACTCAGCCAGGGGATGTCTGGGTTCCTCCTCGCTGTCTGACTCGTCATCAGAGTAATAGGTGACCATCTCTAAACCGCGGGAAGTCGCGACTGCCTTGACTTTGGGTTCTCTTTCTTCCTTCTCATTATCATTGTCATCGTCGCTGCTCTCAAGCCGAGTCGCATCCACCACCTCGGATTCCTAATCCGTGATGGTGGTGGCGGGCTTGGTATCAGGATCGTTCATCCAAGCCAAGAAATCCTCATGTTCATCTGGCAGCATGCGGCTGATTTTGCGGCGGTCATGGTAGATGTACCATTTGCTGTTGGTGAGGAGGACGTATTGGAGGCCGTACTCGGGGCGATCGATGGTGTGGACGATGTCGAGGTCGTCGAGGGAGTCTTGGTCTTTGGTTGACTCATTGTCGTCGTCGTCGTCGTCGCTGGCGTAGTCATCGTCGCTGGCATGGATGACGGTGGAGTAGTCATCTACGTCGCTGTCGCTGGCGGGATCAGATGGAGTGGGTGAGGGGGAGCGTGAGCCGGGCGAGGAAGGCGCAGTCGGGAGAGTGCCCCTGATGAGCCGGAATGTGGGGAAGCATCGGTAGGCGGTGGGGCTTTGATCCTGAACTGGAGAGCTGCTGTCGCGGGAAGATCCGCTTTCGTCGCATTGTTCGGGGGTTTTGATTTGACTGCGCTTGTTCTTGGTGTTGGCGATGGACGGTTGGGAGTACTCCGTGTCTTGAGTATCGGTGGTGTCCTTGCTCGAGTTGCTGTAGGCAGAGAACTTGGAGTTGTTCGAAGAAGTTGTGCTGCAGAAGGTTAGTACTGGCTTATGCAGAAGCGATGCAGATGCAGAGGGATGAGAATGACTTACTCGGTGGAGACCTTGCGGACACGATAAGACTTGTCGGTCTCAGCAATGCCGGCGTCGATGGGAGAAGCCTGACCATCGCGGACGGGGAAAGGGAAGTAGCCGGCTCGAGCGATTTTGGGGGAGGCGGAAGTGGGCTTGTCATCAAGCTCGTCGATGTCGTCAATGCTCATGTCATCGTCAACGTCAGAGGCGTTGATGTTTTCCTCGGCATCAGCCTTGGAGACAGGTCCAGTCTGTTCAGAGAAGTTAGCGAGATGTGAGATATCAATATGCGCAATGTTCTTATTGGTACTAACCTTTTGGGTAGGATCCTGTGCGGAAGTCATGGCAATAGGAGCCTCGACAGTCCCGTTGATGATCGCTTTGATGATGGCAGCGTTGGGGAGGGGCAGTCGGTAAGCATGGACGGCAACACCCGAGGACCACAAAGAAGACATGATGATGTACTTGATGGATGAAAGTGGCGAGAGTGAGGAGTTGTTGCGACGATGTGTCGTTGCGGTGTGCGAGGTGCTTCTGGCTTGGGGTGCGAGTCGATATTTGACGGTGCAGTTGGGTGCCCAGTTCTAGGATGCAGAGGGAAGAAGTTTTAGGAGGGGATTTGAAAGCGAGCTCGCGATATTATAGCTTTGAACAGGTTGGCTGTCGCCGACACACTGAAGCTATCCCCACTTGCGACTATGGGCGAACTGTTCAGTTGTTCACGTTATTCGGGTGGTGAGGTTCCGTTGCGAGGGCAACCGGCGAGGCGATGAATGCCTGTAGATCCCTGAGAACATCAACAGAACAGGCGGATACATGTTCAGATCTTGAACAGTGGTGCTGTTTATGAATGACCGAGCTGATCTCAACAGACTTTCGAACAGTGCAACAGTGGCATGAAGCTAGGTATTCAGACTGAACGTCGGCACTTGGTACACTCCATGCTCGTGTGCTGTACGGTGAACAATACCACGGGAGTTCGCAATTTATCGGCAGGGCAACATCAAGTCGTGTAGTAAAGGACCAATTAAACTGTTCGGAAGTTCGTGCAAAGGGATAAGAGGTATCACAGTTTACCTTGTAGCCGACCCAGGACATAGTGTGTAGAGAGAAGTATGGCAGTCTTTGGCATGATAAATGTGTACAACTTGCACCGAAGCGATACAGCCCAACGGCGGTGATATAGCACGTTGACAACATAACAACTAATAGGATCCTTGCAGTCAAGAGACCACAGAGCAGGATAATGGGACATTCTGCCCCGAAGCTTTTACGCCCATAGATTGAAGTACGAGTGTTTGACTAAGAAGAAGTACATAGCTACCTAGGAAGACGAACATCATTTGCGAATAATATCAGTGTTAACCTCGGGCGCCGCTCACTCTAAGATAGGTAGCAGAGCAAATCACAATGAAACTACGGGAACAAAAGCAATTCACAATCACTAGTCGGCCTCGAAGCAGTTCATATACAACTTGATAGCTTTCCATCCTCTAATAGGTCCCTATCTCATACCGCATCCACATGATCATTCAGCCTAACTCATCTAGCATCTTGTTCTTCAACCTTTCACCAGTGATTTTGTGACCTTATTCCCTCCATGATCCTTCCGCAGATCGTGACACTCCACGTACTCAAGATTCCTCCTCCGCCTCCTCAGTGATGTTATCGAGTCCCCAGCGGTTGACGACCGTATCCTCCTCAGTAGCATCGACCGGAGCCAAGCTACCATCCTCCAACCGGCCCTTGAGTAAATCCATTTCATCCTCCATCAAGCGGCGGAACTTTCCCTCAAACTCAAAGTACCATTCCTGATCATTCCCCAAAGCGTACTTCCTGTCGGCGAACTCGGGGTGGTTAAAAGACCGGACGACTTCCCAACCTCTGCCTAGCTCGTATCTCTTCTTCCAGCGAAGAAGTTCTGCCCAGTCTTCCTCACCCTCTTCTTCGTCTTCCTCTTCGACGAAATCTCCGCTCCCTTCAATCCCCCCCAGGATCTCCAGGCCGTTAGATACCTAGTCCTTGGGCCTGGGGGTCCAAGAGGGGCTCAGCTGCGTTGGATTGATAGTGGGTCGGTGATCATCGTTGTTCTTGTAGAAACTGGTGGTTGTAAAGTTGACCGCGTCGATCCAGTTCAAAAAGGTCTCGTACTCGTCTTCCACCATCTGCCGAACATTGTCGTCATCTTCGACCCAGTACCAGTAGCCACAAGTGAGCATGCCATACTGGTTGCCGCTGATGGGGTCGGTGAGGACTGTCACGAAGTCCAGATTCTTTAGATCCTCCTGGGTCAGACCCTGGTAGGCGTAGTCGTAGACATAGTTGAAGGTGGGAAGGGAGGCCCGGATCGGAATGGGGGAGTCGGGCTCTTGAGCCGCAGGGCAGGAACGGATATAGTTCGCGTCTCCGTCGGAAGTGCCGGTGGGAGGAGATACTACGATTTCCGGGATCGAGGAAAAAGCTGGCTTCTCGTCCGAGTTGTTAAAGACATTGTCGGGCGACGTGCAGGCCGTATCCGATGTATCGGGCGTAGTGTCGGCGATCGGGCCGTTGGATGTTTGTGTGGTTGCACTTGAAAAATCAGATCTTAATTCGGAAGTTAGTTATTGCTCAGATGGATGAGTGTAATCAACAAGGAGGACTTACCCTGCAGAGACTTCGCTGGCATGCTGAAATGTGATGTCGTCCGACTGCGCAACGGTCGGAACGTGCTTGCCATCTGCACCGGGGCCTTCCCTCACATGAGTGGGGCCAGCCGCATCTGCATCTCGACGGTGCCTCTCGACTTTCTTGACAACTGCCTTCTTTGCAAACACGCGCTCTGCCGGGCGTGGAATCCACATCATTCGATCCTCGTCAAGGAAACGCTCGAAATCGTGGTAGTGACAGCTGGAAGCGAAAGCAGCCGAGTCGTCAAGGTCATCAGCGGCGGAAAGGTTGACCTCGAAAATATCCATGATGGGAAGGGCATGATTGTAGATGTGAGCCTCGGTTTCGGGGTTGACCGAATCCAGGTCCTTGGGGATCATCGGGGCGGCCTCGACAATGTCAACATCTGAGGCTTCTTGGCGGATGTCATTGCCAGAAAGGGGACTATCAATGTTCTCGGTGATGGGTTCGATGATAGTGGCGCAAGTGGCTGCAACAATGATAGTCGGATCGATGGAGGGGTGAGTAGGTGCCTCTTTGGTTGTCTCGAAGTCACAGATCGCTCCGGTATCCTTGATGTTTTGGACGCTGGTGTCATTAGGAAGAGCAATGTTGATCCTCTTCTTCGCCTTGAGTACCTGGATATTGTTAGTATTCTGACATGCTTGATGTTTCAAGAGAGTATGCTTACGTTCTTGGTAATAGGGGGGCGATTAGAGTTGTCGATCATCAGAGACAGCACGGCAGAGGTGGCATTGGCGACGAGGATCATGTCCGCGAGGGTTGGAAAACAAAGTCGAAGGGCATGCTGGCCCAAGTCCCAAAGAAAGGAAGCGGTCATGGTGGCGATTAGGTTTGTTGTGGGAATATGAGAGTGAAATATTGTTAGAGTTGAGTTCTGATGTTCGAGGGTGCGTGTCAGTGGTGATAACAGTGCAGTTCGGAATCCTGTTTTGGATGTGGAAGAAGATTTCCGAGACAGGATGGAGAATTGCTGCGCTCAATATGTACCCCTCCAGAAGGTCGACTGTCGCTGCGACCATGAAGCCATTGGCGACTCTCGACCTTGGTGAACTGTGCTTGTCTGTTCACATCTTGATGGGGTTGATGCCCGTTACTCGGGTAACTGTCGATGAACGGCAGAGCTGGGCTCCGAGCAGTGATGCTGTTCATGGATGGTACATAAGCGCCTGAACAGTCTTCTGAACAGTAGAACAGGGGCATCGAGGCTGTTCAAATATCATGGCGGCACTAGGTTGCTGTTCAGGGAGAGTCATAATTCTTGTACCCTGCACAACCACGACCGCGTGGACAACACAGGCAGGCTCTGAACAGTGAGGTTGTCTTTGGAGGGTGCTCGACCGACGTGACCAGTCATGTGAGTTCAAATATCTCTGGACATCCATATAATTCCAGTATAAAGCTGGTCATGCGTAGGCCTGAGGCGTTGCTACAGGTAAGATAGTGCCGTGGCGTAAGTTAACGGTAGGTAGGATTATAGATGAGAATTACAACAGACAAGATACTTAGGTATCGATGTTTTGAGAATCATGCATAAGCGTTGTTGTCAGTCTATTGATAGAGGGTAAAGAGCATAAAGATCAATTAAGCAAAGCAAGATCATCCATATCAGTCACTGGAAGTATTGCGATAGTCACTTCGAAGTCAGAATAGTAATGTCAGCAGTCAAATTGCTATGTAGACCGTTGAAATGAAGAAAAGTCCACAATTATGACCATTCCTGACTTCAACCCCTTGCCATCTCCCTCCCTCAGACCTAATCCTCCCCACAGTGACCCCCAACTTGCCCTCCGTCAATCTCTTCTCTTACCATACTGAGTATTCTTCCTCGTCCTGTTCCTCCTCCTCCTCGATCGTGTACAAACCCCAGTTGTTCCACTTCTTCGGGACGTACTCCTCCGCCGCCTGCTCGGCCTCTCCCTCATCCTCCTCAAAGATAGCATCCAGGTCAGGCATCTTCCACTTCGGCTCCGACTTCTTTTCATGAGGGCTTCCCAACTGCTTGATGGGGCCATAAAGGGCAGACTTGTCGCCATCTCTCCACCTGTTGAAGCGGTCAAGCTCGTCTTCGTCAAGAAGACAGAACATCCCGTCGATCAGCCAATAGACCTGATTATCGCTGCCCATGGCGAATTGTTTATCGCCGTCAGGGTGATCGAAGATTCCAACAACGTTCCAGTTGGTGCCGATATACTCGGCCTCCCCTAACTGCTCAAGCTCGTCCGAATGCTCTTGCGCGTCGTTGGTGTCGTTGGCGTCCTGAATGGCATCGGCGTAGGTGAAGAATTCGATGCCCTTCGAGCTCTGGTCGGAGATTTCGTCCTCTGGCTCCAGTCTCTCATCCTCTTCGGCCTGTTTCTCGTCAAGCCAGAAGACGAACTCCTCGTAATCGTCTTCAGTCATCGAATTGGCAGTCACGGTGTCCTCGTTGAGGTAATGCCACTCGCCATTGGTGAGAAGGACATACTTGGTTCCACACTCGGGGCGCTCTTGGAGATCCAGCACTTCCGACTCCTAATCGGTGATAGTGATGGCCTCGCTGGCGGAGTCCTGAGTTTCGACAGTTCCGTGCTGTGTGGTGGCGAAGCTCATGTCATCTTCTTCGGCAAGGAACTCGTTTCCTTCCTCGTCGGTGACGAGGACGACGGGAGGAGGAAGCTTGACTTCCTGCTTGACCTCTTTGTAGCTGTCAAACCAAGCCAAGAGGTCCTCATACTCTCCTTGCGTCATCATCAGGGCATTGTCGGCCTCGTCCAGGCGGTACCATAAGCCACCATGGGGTTGAACATATGCGATACCATTGTCGGGGCGGTCAATGACGGTAGCAGTCTCCAGATCGACTGACTCCTCGGAAGACATGGGTGTCAAATTGTACCACTTGGAGGGAATTCTCTCGACGGTAGTAGGAGTGATCGGTTTGACTTGAGTCTGAGTTTGCTCAGCCTCCTTGTTGGTGGAAGGGGTGAGTTGGTTGACCTCGACGGCATCGGGGACGGAGTACATAATCTCCTCCGCAGGGAACTCGTTACCCTCTTCATCTGTGACTAGGACGATAGGGAGAGGAAGCTTGGTGTCCTCCTTGTCTTTCTTGAAGCTGGCAAACCAAGCAAGCAAGTCCTCGTATTCCTCTTGGGTCATCATGACGGGATTGTCCTCCTTGTCCATGCGATACCACCAGCCACATGAGAGTTGAGCGTAGGAGACACCATTATCGGGACGATCGATAACGATGATAGTCTCGAGGTTGTCGAGCTGTTCGGGTGACAAGTGAGAGAAGTCGTACCAAGTCGATCGGGCGTGGTCGATAGTAGTGGTCCTGACCACAGCAGTAGGAGTGAGCACATCGTTTTCCTCGAGCTTCTTGGTACAAATTGGGGTGACCTGGCTGGCGTCGTCGATTTCAAGAACAGAGTAGTCGGTGTCAGGAGTGCCAGGGACAGTCGAGGGCGACTCGGTGTTGACAGTCTGCTTGCTTTCGGAGGAAAAGTTGGTCCTGTGAGCAGTTAATATCTGTGTATCGCAGTAGGAGGTGGATTGGATTACATACGCAGTTGATTCCTCGCGAGCATGGTGAAGAATGGCTTCTTCAGCCTTCTTGTTGGGAGCAGCGTCGCTCGAAATTATGGTATCTTCCTCATCGACAGGCATAGCAGTCTTGTCACTCATGATTGGCGAGGCGATGACGGTCGCTTGTGCGGAGGGGACGTCAACGACTTCAATAATCTCCATATCAGGGATAGAATGGTGGCAAGATCGGACACTATGTTGCTTGGATGGGGTCTCGACGACTTCGACGATGTCGACAACCGGGAAGCCATGACGGTAAGAGCGTACTCCATTTGATGAGTTGTGAGCGATGCCCTTTTCGGTGGAAATGGGAGTAGCATGGATAGCAATCTCCTGGATATCGTTGTGCTGAGAAGTGCAAGGCTCCTTGGTGTCGATATTGATCTCTGTGTCGTCGGCGGTGGCAGTGCCGTTGACACCCTGAATGACGTCGTTGTCGTCGGAAATTTCGACGTCCTTGTTCAGTTGGATATCCTTGGGGGCGGTGACAACTTCGGTAAAGTCAGATGCCTTGTTATCGGTCATGCTATCGGCAGTACTGTTGTCTGTAGAAGTGGCCGACGTGTTGTGCTTGAGCATCTCAGCATCTTGTGCAGTCTGGGTAAGGTGGTTAGCGTCGATGTCGCTAGCAGAGGTCTTACGCCTGAATAGACATACCTTGTCACCAGCGGGACGGCCCTCATATTCTTCGTCGGCCTGCGAGGGCGCCACTGCGTTGATCAGCAGCTTGACCGACAGCGCGGCAAGTGACGCAATGGCGATAGCCTTGACAACGTTGCTGCTCGGAAAGGTGAGAGAGCGAGGGGCAAAGCCCAAAGAGAAGAAAGGGAAAGACATTTTGTCGAGGACGGTTGTCAAGATGGAATATGTTGATGGGTGATGAGGTGTTGTAAGAGTTTCGGTTGAGATCGCTTGTTGTGCAAAGTTGCATGAAGTGATGCTTGTCCGAAAATTGGATGCAGCAGGAAGAAATTCGCGGACAGATTCCGGGTGAGGGGAGGAATTTTTATACCTCCAGTTCTCAACCTTAGTTCGACTGTCGCTTGCAATACTGGACCTGTTGTTGACATGGTGATCGATGAACAGGATGGTTTTTACATAAAGTAAGCACTGAACAGATGTTGTGTTGGTGATAGTTTGGTGGTGGTGACAGTCAAGGACATCGGTCTGTGCGTTCAGCGGCTGTGGATGTATTACATGTGATTGGTCAGATCGGCTCTTGTCGTCCGAACAGGGCAAGTGTCCACAGACCAGTTTCCTGAACATCGTCCGAACTGCTATCTGAACAGCCATCCGAACAGTGCCGACAAAGCTCGTTTTCTCTGAACAGCCCCAAGATAGTCAGTCGGCATGCCAGCTCGCAGTTGTAGCCAGAGTAATCTGGTCTTCCGTGAATTCTGTGGGTCCCATGCCAGGACGCGACTGTGCAAGCTTCAGAGTGATTGCCAGGTCCGATGGTACCGTTGTCGGCGGCTGCCAAGGCTGCCTTTGGCGCTCGTCCCGAGTGTTCGCGGTACAGCAACGACAAAGAGGGGCTCGAGTCCATGGCATCACAAACCGCTTTCTTTGTCTTGACGACGCTGAGTCGCATCTTAGAATATCTGAGTGATGACGATCACCTGGCACAGTCTGTTCATCGGCCCGGGCCGCACCGAGGCTGCGAGTCTTCGTCTCCTTGTTCCGCGGCATCAATCCGTGTCCCGAACCCGGCTGTGGCACCGGCACCATCTGTGGCATTTGCTGCGGAGCTATCAATTGCAGTGGCACCATACTACAAGGTGGCAGCTAAGGGAAAACTGTACATGACTTCGTTATGGGCTTGAGAATCCGGAATGGATGTTTATTTTCCTCGGCGCTCTACCGCTGATTGGTTCTTGCAAAGCTAACTCCCCCCTGCCGCATGATCGGGGGGGGGGGATCAGAACGCCCTGCATCAGGCCATGAGTCCGAGCCAGTATCTAGGAAATCGAGTGTCTCTTTGGAAATACAATCTTGTCGTAATGAAAGAACCACAAATAGCTGAGTCAACCCATTGAAACGTTGCCCATGAAATATGATGATGCGGCGACCATACCTTTGGTCAGGTTTCTGCTGCCGAGCATGTCGCTATGCAAATATACGCTTCATCTGCTCTAAAATAGGGATGGGCATCATTGGTTTACGGGTAGACTCTGAACATGTTAGCAAAGGGAAAACGATGCCACCTCTCTAGAAAAGGACTTACTTGACAACTACCATATCAGCCGGCAGGCTACTGCCAGCGGCGAGCGATTGAGAAAGTCTTTGCATCTCCAGCTTGACATCGAGGGCAAATTGTATCGTCATCTCGACGAGTTTCCCGACACCATTTGTGTACGCGGTATTGTCGACAGAAGTATCTCCCTTGTCTAGCCCGAGCGTCTCCCTGACCATAGCCTCAAAAATCTTCTTCTCTTTCCGTTTCCTGATCTTGATCTTGTAAATCTTGGTAATTATAACGTGCTCAAGAATGAGACGCCACGATAATGGAGCACGCGGTGGAGTAAAGGGCACAAGATCGTCCAGCAAGAATCTCTCCAATTTTTTACTATAGACGCTCGAAGTAAAAGCCCCAGCCTCGTTGATCAATTGTAGCTGGAGCAAGACAAACCTTAATTCAACCAGTTGTGGAGAGTAGAGGTCTTCGTCCAATGGATCGGTTGGTGCGTTCAACCAATCCTTGTCGACCGGTTTGTCGACCCAGATATCGGCCTGCTCGTTGAGTGTCTCGGATGCGGCTCCTTCTCGGCCAACTTTGCCTGGGTTGTTGGCCATGGTGATAGTGCGAAACCTGTCGTGTGGTATGTATGGGCAGCCTATGTGCGCGGTTGGAAAGACTTCTGCGAATGAAGGCGAAAAGAGAAAAGAATGGTTGAATCGTAACCTAGGATGCAAGGACAGAACAAAGAAGGGAAGAATGAGGCAGCTTGGAGGAGGGGAAACGGCGTGCACGGTCAACAAGACTCCCAGATGTAGGTAGTTAAAGGAAGTTTAGGTGAATCTGAAGTTCGATGTTATGAGCAGGAACGATAAGGAAATGGTTAATTGATCACTTGTGTGCAGAGAAGAGAAATGGCGGGCAAGACCATGTTTAAGTACTTGTTCTGGATTGGAATAATGTGGGTGGGATGCTCTTTTCAAGTTTTTCATGCCACAAATCTTGGAGAGGAGTTACTGCATAACAGCCAAGGAGAGGGGTGAAGGACATATCGGATAACCCACGATAGATGTTGAGGTGCATGAGTTGCATGTTGATTATCAGTCCTGTCATGTGAAAAGAACAGCATGCTCCTGCAAACAGACCAAGAGGATGAAGAGAGATTGACCAAGAATTGATGACTGCGCTGGTATAACAGGGATGGAAGCATCTACATCGACATATTCGACCCCAACTTCCAAGGGAATACCTAGACAGCCGCCGACATCAACTTGCTTTTCCGACATGCATTGGTGGCGGATAGATCCTTTTTCCAGACAGTGCCCCAACCCTGAACACCCCCACTCCACTCACCAAATTGCACTCAAAATCCTGTTCCGCTCCTCCGCGACCTCCCTCTCCCAGGGCAGGGCCTCGTAATCGACGGGATCATCTAACCACCAAACATCCCCCTCCGGTGTGACAAGCCTCAGCTCCGGCGCCTCCGGGGCACCCCAAACATGATCGTTCTCGGGCTTTGGCCAACCGCCGTCCTCAGGAAATGCTACCCAGTTGCACCGGGCCAGAGAGGAGGATGCCGATCGACGCGCCCAGGTGTCGATGTGGTCGGTCTTGTCGATGAAGCTATGGTTGACCCAGTCGCTGTTGACCAGGCGCTGTGAGTGCCAGCCAGCGAAGGGATGGCCGCTATCTTCTGAATATGTGTCTGCCTCAAATGAGGTATCGTCTTCTTCGGTCTGGAGGTTGTCTTCCTTGGTATCGATGTCTTGTGTGATCCAGTCTTCGTGGCCCCAGTCTTCGTGGCCCCAGTCGTCGTCGACGGGAAAGAGGTCTTCGCCGGTCAGAGCATCGAAGAACTCGCCGTCGTCGGAGTTGTCGGAGTCTTCGGTTGTGTTCACGGTGACGCTCGGAGTAGACTTCATGATGAAAACCGACAGAAGTTCGACCTCGACCTTGGAGGTACACTTGTCCAATTCAGGATAGAGCTGTGTTGCCAAAGATCAGTTCTGAACTGTGATAATGAGTAAGGTAACAAGAAATACTTACCATAGACAGATAGATGTTGGAGTCCATGGACTCGAGGACGCGGTATGTGTAACACATCTTGTCTCGTATGTAATCCGAATAGAAGTGGTGGTTGTAGTAGTTGTGCAGTCGCTATATAGAAAGCCAGCGCAAACGAAACGAAGAACGCAAGAAAGAAAACACCAAAAAGTCCATCAAGACCGAAAATAAATAGGTGGTGCGCGGGGTCACTCAGGCCCGCACGACACTTCACTACCTCTAGGTATTTGCCACTTGACGACTGCCATCGGGCTGCCGGACAGACACCGAAGACCATTCACGAGCAGAGAAACCTGAGGGTAATCCCATTCACAAGCACGACCACCCAGAAGCTGGAGGCACGCTTGGCAACCGTCGAGTGAATGGCACGTCTGTCTGATAAAATAACTTCCCCGCCGTGGGACGGGAAATCTGCTTCACCCTTGGTCAAGCGAATTGCCCTGGCTCTATCGGTGGTAGTCATTCTGATACTTCTTCTTGGGAGATAGGCATTTCTGGGGTTTAATTGTCGTTTCTTAGTGGTGGTGCAATTGGGCATATGGTCCGTCTACTGCAATGACAGTCTGCGAATGGTCTAGTTCAGGAGGAACTTAACCTCTCGAAGCAGGATATATATATATAGCAAATAAAGACGAAGTAGTAGTATTAAACAGGCCAGTCGCTCGCTTGGAACATCAACACAAGGAAGAGAAAAAAGATTATACTAGCAAGAAAGCTATAATTTGAGTGTGCTTGTGCACGTAAACGCATCCGTCCGTGACCCTTGCTCGCCGCTGATGAACCTCTAAAGTGCCTGGCAAAAGACTTTCAAGTCTCCTACTTCTTTCCTCCATGCTCGATATCAGTCTCCAATAAAGTAGCCTTGCGAACTGTTGCAGCTCTTCGTGGACCATAATGCCATGGAGCAATCAATATCTCCACTTCGATCTGTCCCTCACAGTCCAGTCCGCCATGCCCCCCCTCCACACCCGTCCTCCTGTGTCCTGCCCCCTTTCAATTACCCACTTCGATTCCTCGACAACGCCATCTGCATCGAAAACCGCATATCCTCCAGCGAATAATGTCTGCCCTCCGGATCCGTCAACACCAACCTCGGCACCCGCCCATTCACCATCGCATCAGGCATCAAGACATTGATCTCCGGTTCCCGATACCGCACCCACTTGCACTGCTGAAGTTTCCGTCGCGGCGTTCCAGTCGAGTTTTGTTGGTTGGCCTTGGTGTCCAGCAGCCCCCTATGGTCAACGACACTTAGGTCGTCCCAGGTCTTTTGCGACGTACGCTGGCGGATACGATGACGGGGTGTCTGTGTCTTGGGCCTTTGGTCGACACTCTCTCCTGCCTTGGGTTTCTCCTTCTTCTTCGCCATGTCCTTCTCGGTCCACTCCATGTCGGGCGCGCCTCCAACGGATGAGTTGGACACCTCGGGCTCCGAACTCGGGGTGCGTGCAACTTTGCTGTTGTAGACGGCCATCTGCACGGGGGAGGTAAGGCGAAGTCGGATCTTGGATGGGGTCGGAGTGTCGGCCAGGTGGTCATCGGTTTTGGTCGCCGTGGTATTGCGAAGTGGAGTGCGGGTGTTGAAAGAGATGCCCCTGGCTGTAGTAGCAGGAGGGCTGAAAGAGAAGTGAGTTAGCGGTCACTTTATTACACACAAAGGAGGACGACTTTGAGGATTGAAATACCTTCTGGTGAGACGCTTCTTGGGGCTTGGGCTGTGAAGCACGTCGAAGAGAGATGTGCGGACCGATTCCTCCCACTTTCTCTTCTTGAGGCTGCTGGTAATAGGTTGGTTGTCGGTCGGCGAAGAAGTGATGCCAATGACAAAGTGGGATTGAACCGTGATACAGTCGAGGATCATCTCGTCGTCAGAATTGGCAGTCGGGGGGTTTTTGTCCGTTGATACTTTGCTCTCATCCGACTTTGATGCGCTTACGTCCGCGCCGATATGCGTCATCCTGGGGTCTTTGTTCTGCTTCTTCACCGCGCTTGTATCGTCGTTTGCGCAATCCTTCTTTTCGCTTGTTGTGGAAGCAACGACAGGCTTGTCGCACCCAGAAGACTCAATGGATGACTCACTCCACGGGTCCTGATATGTGCTGACGCTCTCCGTCGACGTAGGCTTAGTGGTTTGCCCTGCGCCAAAGATATTCCGAGCAGATAGCAATGCCTGGGATCCGAGTACGCCGATAAAGGGTAGAAAGAAATCCATTTTTGTTTGTGGTGGGGGGGTTGTTTGAATGCGCGCTCACAAAATGGGTAGTCGTTGATGCTAGCCGTTCAAAAAAAGTTGGCATGGCCAGTGTTGAAGGAAACGTGATTTTTTGACAAAGAAAGTAATCGCTGGTAACGAAGCTGAGTTGGGGGAGGAAACAGAAACAGGGCCTGTACTAAAGGAGAGTACGATCGCAAAAAGTACCATAAGCTGTGAATAATGAACAATGGGCGGGGTCACTGGCATAAAACCTTGACCGTCTTCGTGCGGCAGGCAATATAACCTGAAAGTTATCACAATACGAAGAATTTATGGGATGAGAAATTATGAAACAGTGTAGAATGCACAATAGCAAGTGAATATGGGAACCCTAATACCAAGTCGATATCTTCTTGGTTCCTTCACGGCCCTCAAAGGCTGGAACGTGGAAGTCTCAATAATAGCTCGCTTCTTTCTCAGGCACACATGTATGGTTCGACAAATGCCATGAGCTCTAGTAGATCGTACTTATACAACAACATCATCTTCGCAATGATACCATATGGCCACTCTCCCTTGATTTAGAATATCGCTAGCCTGTGCTATCTCTAGTTGCCTCGAATATGGTGATCCTATTGTTCAAGCTGCCGATGGTCGACTCATCACGTTTTGGACGAGATTCCCATTTCCCTTATCGTCCACTTCCGTGACCAGTCCCGCAATCACAACTCGGCGGGGTCGTGCAAAGAAAAGTTGCCCCCCTCTGCACTCGTCAAGACCAGGCCTGGGACTGACACGTCCCCTGAAAGCTGCTCGATGGGCCTCTTCTCCGGCACCGGAATCCATGTGCAGCGATGCCGTAGCTTGTGTCCTCTCCTTTTGTCGTTATTACCCCAGGCACTCAGCAGACCATTTCTTGCGACGAACTCATGATCATGCCACTTCATTTCCTGGGGCCTCTTCCGGCGCGAGCTGCGTTTTTCTGTATTCTCGCCTTTGATGCCCTTCTTGCCCTCAACGCCTCCCTTTTGGTCCACCTTACCTTGTTGACGAATGAGAATCTTTGTAACTTGCCTTTCCATCTCCTTCAGCCTTGCGATAACCTTTTTGACCTCTCGGTTGTAGTCTTCGAGGGTGTTGGCTTTGGATAAAGACGTCGAGCCAGTAAGGCACTGGCGAATTGATTCTGCCTGCTTCCGCTGACCCTCACCCGAATCAATGACTGGCGCGTTACTCGAGTCAACGGCTTCGACATGTTGCTGACCGTTCAGTTGGCGGGCCTTTGACGCATACTTCAACTTGTACCAGTGTCCGTTATCCAACTTGACGTACTTGATCCCACTTGTCGGCCTTTCGAAAACGCGGACCACCTTGGGTCCGCAGTTCTGAGCACGTTTAACGAAGGTGTGGGTAGTCGACGCACTCTGTTGGCTTGCAGATGGAATACTCGTGATCTGAACACCTTCCGGATGTTTGACGTACGGCTTCGGGCATGCAATAACGGGAGTCTTGGGCGCGGTCATTGTCGACGACTCTTTGCTCGATCTCAAGATGGTTTTGGTCTTTCTCCTCTCGATTTTGCTACAAAATAGTTAGGATGGATTACGTTCAACGGGAAAAAAAAAAAGGGTGGTGGTGGGGGGGTCTTGGGGTCAACTACCTCTTCCCAAAACGCTTTCTATGGCTTTCTCCGGCCGTCTTACCAAGCTGGGCTGTATTCTCGACCGCAAACTCCTCGTCAGGTTCCAAGCGCGCGTTTTCCTTGCCTCGCGTAGAGTGTTCGTTGTCGCTCGTCGCGGCGGATTCGGTGTTCGTGTCCGCTTTGTCGATGTTGATCTCGGCCTGAAGCGCCGACTGGCTTCTGTCCAAGTACCTGATCTTTATGTACGGAGTTATCCCAATCTCGGGATGCGAGGTCAATATTTGCGTGATGTCGGATATGGGACGTCGTCAAACTGGGTCGTGCGATTAGTCATGCGGGAGGAAGGAGCGTAAGGGGACGAGGTAAGGAGATCGACCGTGGTGTTTCGTAGAAAAAAACTGAAGAAGATATCGGCGAGGCAAAACGAGGATTGGAACCTCGACAGCGCATGTACCATGACTCTGGATGGGAAGAAGTAGGTGAATGTGATGAGGGGCAATTGGCGGGCCGGAGCGCCCAGCCGCCGGATTGCATCCGCCTCGGGCAGGCAACACAACCTATTCGCAGGCGAGATATGGTAGCAAAATGAACTTGTTAGGATGACAAAAATTACCAGGTTGTCAGGCTTCTGTTTTTTTTTTCGCTTGAAAACTCAGGATTGGTCGTACTATGCAAATAGAACATTGTCTGGACAGGTCAAGTGCCCGGTCGGTTTGGAGGCAAGGCCGGCATACGACAACAACAAAGGGGATAAATTGAAGTGACCATTGTTAGACTACAGTCAGGAGACCAATTTCCTTGTTAAAAGGACGAAGCAACGATAAGACGTCATACCATTCAATAGGTGTTTATTATGATGATGCAGCCCCCGTAATACCTGAATCGATGTATGCCTCCACCTACCTAACGTAGGCCAATACCACCAAAAATTCCATCACCCGGGCTCCTACCGGTTGTCTTTTACCTTAAAACTATGCACCTCTTTCTGTCCATGACTCTTGTCAGTCCTATATCATGTTGTGACCAACTCTATCGGGATCATGTAACCGGCGCCTCCTTGTGCCCTTAAAGCCAACCTCTGCTGTGTTTTGTTCCGGCCATTGACTCGCCTGTTCCATCGACTTGCTGCTACTCATTCATAGTCCATGGGGTCATGCAAGGAGTATGATCTTCCTTCCGGGCTCGTCATTATCAGGTCAGGTACCGATGAGTCAGTGCTGACTGCCAAAGAAGGTACGCGCAACCAGTTGCACTGCCCCCGTAACCTGCGTCCCTCTTCCTGGCGTTTTCTTTGCCGAGTGCTCAAGAAACCGTCTTCGTCGGCCAGACTATGGTCTTTCCACTTCGGTGTCTTTGGTTCTCTGTGCCGGCGCGATGAGGGCTGCTTGCGCGGAGGCGGAAAACCCTGCAGAAGCAGTGTTTCTGTCTTTTGACTGAGATGATCTTCCCTAGCAGAATAGATCTCTCGAAAATCTTCCACAGTGAAGTACTCCAAGTCTTCTTCAGTCAACGAATCGAGGAGCCAGTCGTCGCCTTCGTCTTCGCCGGTGTATTCCTCGACGCTGAAATTCTCGTCGTCTTCTGTGTCGTCGGTGATGTCATGTCTTTTTGATGCGACAGGATCTAAGTCGTGATTCGATGAATCTTCCAAGTTTTGTGCTTCTGTTTCGGTAATAGGTTCTGGGCCGCTGGTTTCAGGCGACATCAGCGACGCTACCCTCCAGTTGATGAACTCGCTGTATTCGCGGGTAGTCATCTTTCCCAAACCGCCTTCTTCGTCTAGATGGTACCATAGACCGTCGTCACGATGTGCATATTCACGTCCTAGTTCAGGTCTCCTAATAACATTGATGACCTTGAAAACCATGGGTTCCTAACCCTCGGTACTGTCAACGGTATTGTTGTAAAGGAAGCACGCATCTGTGGTACCTGTGGTACTTGAATCTTCGCGCTCGAGAGGCTCAGCTCCCGTCGTTTCGCTGCTGACATCGAAATGGTTGGTGTCTGGTGTGTCAGATCTGTCGTCGGTCGGTGAATCTCTAGCCCAGCCAGTAGCAAGGCTTGTGATGGAAGTCATTTAGTAGACTATTAGTGCAAGTGAAGAGGCGACAGGTATTGGAGAGTTTGGTTTACCTTCCATTTAGGTGTCTGTGATCGTAGGCGCCTGACAAGCCGCCAGCCTGACGCAGTTCAGGAGTTTCCCGCTTGTCCACGGTGGAGGTGTTGGCACCATCATGTGGTCTATCCGTACTACCCATTCTTGATGGAATGTTCTCATTCGTATATATGTTGTTGTTGCGGTGATTAGACTTATCGATCCTAGCCGGCGTACCATAATTGAACAGGATAACGGCCTCATTCTCTGCTGGAGGAGTTATCCCGAGGTTGGTCGTAGAGCGCGCCATGGTGCTAGCCCGGACGAAGCTCTTTGGATCGCTCGTGGTCGCGGCAGTACTATAGTTGGTTAGGCGCGTACTTCATGTCGTGCTGTCGGCGGTGAGTGTTGAAGATAAGGTAAAAAGAGGGCAAGATGTTTGCTCGTGCCGGTGAAGGCGGCCTGTAGACGAATAAAACAGGGACATGAAGACAGCCGGCAGGAAGGGAACAGCAGGTACGTGATGCGTTAGGTGGGGCTGCCGGAGCCGGCGCCGGAGCTTCGCCGTCTGGGTCCCCGGGGCAGGCAACATAGAGCCGGCCCGGCAGCAGGTCCTGACGTCATAGCGGTGGTCATCAGCTTTCCATTCTTGAAAAATGGATCACGAACTTACTATGTTCTAAATTCTAGGGGTTGAGTTTAGCAGCAAATGTCACTTGTGTTCACAGTTCAGTAAAGAGGGGAGAGGGAACAAAGTAGCGTCGCATAGTCACGTTTGAATGGAGTATCGATATTCGATGGCATGATGGCAGTTGAAGTAACAATTACAAGTAGTTCGAAATTCATTCACAGCTGGCAATATAGCAGGGAAGAATAGACGGCCAAAGAGTTTGTATAATTTGACTAACTCTCGACCTTTTTCCCTTCCACCCCCCCTATGATCCTAGCGTTTCCTACTCAGACACAAACGACCATCATCAGCTGATTCTCCTCCCATAATCCCACATTCCTAGTCCATCATCACTTTCCTCCTCCCTTCCCTTGGCTCTCTTGGCCCCCTTCCTTCCCTGTCCCGTCATCCCTCAGTTCTTGTACTTCTTGGGATCCTCCAAGAAGTGCTTACCTCCCTCCGGATCCGTCAGCACCAGGAACGGAACCGGCTGCTCCGCCCTGTGGACAAACTCGCGGAGCGAGAAGGGCTTTTTGACCCAGGTGCACCGGTGGCGCAGCCTCTTCCGCATCTTTCCGAGCCTGTTCATCTTGGTGTCTAGGCGGCCTTTTCCATCAATGAAGGCATTGTTCGCCCATTTCCTGCTTTCAAGCTTCTTTTGCTCGCGGCGTGACAGCCGCGGCTTGCTTGCGGATCCGTTGGTGCTTGTTTCGGTTTTAGTGTGGATACTTGACATGATCGTTCCCCTGGCTTTAGGGACGGAAGTCTGGCTCTCGGTGGCTCTGACCGGCTCGGGCCCCTAACCCGTAGCGCGGTCATGCCCCTTGGAGTTGGCCAGCGTCATTTTCTGTTTGTTTTGGCTTTCGCTGCTCTTCGGGAACTCGGTGGTCTTGTCAGTGTTGTTTGGGTGTACAGTCGTGGGTGTGTACACTGGAAGGGCGACGCGTGCATCCTTATTCCAGATGGAATGGTTCGGGGTGGGGTGACTGTGCGGTCGTTAGCAATGGAAGAGTGGGAAATGAAGATAGAATGAAGCGCTAGCTTACCTGAAAGGACTAGCCGTCAACCAACTGGCTTGGTAGTTATCACCAGACCTGGTGGGAGTTGGTGAGATCTTCAGCTGCGACATGGAGCTGGTAAGGGGGGCGATAAGGTCATTTGGACCGAGGTTCGAGGGTTCGACAATGGAAGAGGCATTCTTTCTGTCCGTCTCCGCAATGTCCTTGTTGAAGGTGTTGTTTGTGTTGGGGTTGTTGATTGTGATAGGCTCGGAAAATTCGGTCGGCTTCTTGACTTGTGGGAAGCAGTCTCTGAGCGTTGCGCGACGGAAAGGCTGCGCTTCTCCCTGCTGATATGGGTGGTGGATCGGTGCCTCGATAGTGGCCTCTTGCTGCTCGCTTGCGCGGGCCATGGCACGATGGTATTGGAGGGCTCTCAACATGTCGAGATCGTCTTGACTGAATGGAGTTCTGCGGTAGCGCAAGTGGTTAGTCGGATGCTAGGTCAAGACTGATGGGGTTGGGAGGCGCGTAGAGGTGGGAAGCTATACTTACTATTTGGTTTGGCGACAATGTCCGTGCGGTAGCGTCGACAGTGAGGTAGTCGAGGGGTTGGTCGAGGAGGGGTAGAGTGTGTGGGTTGGAAGATCGGTGCGCGATGCGAAGTCTCTGTGCAGGTGTGCAGAAGAGTCGGTGCAGGTGCGGGTGCAGGTGCGGGTGCAAATTGAGATCCTCGTTGTGAGATGAGGGAGGAAGAAATTTTGGAGAGGGGAAGATGGAGTGGCTCGACGTTTATATCCTCCTCCGGACGAGAGGCGACTGGCGATGAATTCCTGGCGACATCGGACGGTTTAGTTGCGACATTAGATGAACACCAAACGACAGAACGGGACTTGGCAACTGTTCCAACCCGAACAGTCTTGAGGATCCTGAACAGCCATGAACAACCTTGAAATTTGAATAACAGCCAGTCCTCAACAATTGCTCAGCCATGCTTGTTCAGAGTTCAGTGGCTCACACTCTGCTACCGCTGTTCACATTCAACCGACCAAATCTGATCTGTTGCAATGTTCTGTAACGTGAACAGCCAGGCTGGGTGCAGCTGTCCAGAGAAGTGCAAGCCGGGCAGAGCGTCCGCAGAAGTTTTCGAGTGCCACTACTCTACATCTTCATGAAGATTCTACGACTGGTTCGAGTAGCTCGTGAACATCGAGAAATTTCCGTAGGTCACATCTCTTCGTTCTTCCTTCCTCAACTCCATCCTGCTGTACGTCATACCCCGTCCCTGGCCCAGCCACCTCAGCACTACTCCTCAATCTCCTGAACAGTTCCCAAATCCTCCACCCTCGACCTCCATTCACATTGCTGTACCACACCCATGAATCGCTTCGTCTTCTCCGCCATTTTCCGTTTTGACTCGGACTGAAATTCCTCCAAGCCCTCGAAAGAGAGATCGTCATCAACGTCTTCCATAAACCCTTCAGACTTGTCAACGGCATGGCTTGGGATCGGGTTCCGGTCACATTCGGGAAAACGCAGATGCTTTGCGCGCGCCCTGAAGATGTTTGGGCGACGTGGCGGATAGTAGATGCCCACAGGCTCGGTGCTTGTAACGGCTGTGGAGGTCGGTTTCACGTCGAGTTTCTTGCCCTCGGCGTGGTTGATATGGCTTTGCTTGGACAGAGCCGAGTTTGAGATGTCGTTCGGCGCTTGGGAACTGTTGGCAAGGGTGCCTAAAGTGCCGAATTGGTTTTCGGCTGGAGACCTCTCGGCGCGAGGGGACGGATTCTCGACGACGGTGCTAGGCATGACAGTATGGGTTAGCACATGGTGGATTTTGCATCAGCAAGCGGTTCTTCGGAATGTCATACATTTTAGTAGCAGCTTCGTCGCCGATATGGAAGCCAATGACATCGTTGGTCAATCTGTCGATGGATGCGCCGTTTGTCGCCATACCATTCTCTTCGTGAGTAGACACATGTTTGTCGCTGTTGACAAGCACCGCCTAATTTTCTTCGTTAGCCTGAGCGCCCACGTTGAGCTTATGGTTATCCGTCCTTACTGGAGGTTTTTCAGCAGCGACTCGAAGGTCAGACATGGCCGGGACTTCGCGATCAGAGTTGGGAACAGCCGTAGATTTCATGATTGCGACGGTGATCTGAGTCGAAGAAGGAAGATTGTCGACGATTGCGCTTGGTACAGAAGCAACGGAAAATAGGCATACAGAGAAATTGTTTATCGGTCTTTTGATCAGTTCAGAAGAGTAAACCTGTGACGGTGAACTGACCATCTGTTCAATCCTCGAGGTGAACAGCCCTGAGGATGGGATGCACATGGTGAACAGTCTTAATGATGATGAACAGCCATGAACAACCCTATACTCAAGGTACAGCAAGCTGCCGTCGGTCGCCCAGTCTTCTCTGTAACATTGAAAGCGACTGTCAGAAATTCCAGTTCATTTCACCCAGCGAGTTCTGTTCTGTTCACGTCCAGCCGCCCGCATCCCTTCCTATTAGCCTGTCACTGAGATCCTCCGTCGCGGAACTCTCGGTTGCAGCTGACCACAGCTGTCGCAAAGTACTTAGTCGACGTATGTCCACTGGTGCTATCCGTGTGGTATCGCACAGGCACCTGGCTTGTAGACTACCTAAACTCGGATCCTGCTCAGTCTAGCTCCTTTATGCCAGTGAAGTGACATATAACATATATGACAACACAATGTCCATTGTTTCAGTGCTCTTTGTTGTCAAATGAGTTTCTCGGTGGAGGTAGACAAAGACCGGTACGGTATCACAATAACACACAGAGAGAGCGGTTGGGCAAGAAGTAGAGAAAATGTAGGACAAAATACCTTGGTTATTGAAACGGCATAGGTGGTTATATTGCATCACGACTAGAAGTAGAATTAGACATCTCGTCCTCTCCAGTGGATCGTCAAGGAAATGCCGTTGATAGGTGGACTGAGTATTCCACTCATGTAGGTAGTTATGCGTTGAGAGCACCTTCCCGCTTCTTCCTTCAACCTATGTATCCTTCCTTCATGGAATGTATCAGGTACAGTTATAAGAAAAAGCCTGTTCCCCCGAACCCACTCCACCTTTGGCATCAGCCACGCTGGAACTGAGCCGCTAATCCTCAATCGCAAAAGCCTCGCCCAAGTCCTCCACGCGGCGCGGCTGCCAGGAATACTGATTGACCATATGCAAGAAGCGCTCGGTCTTCCTCTCCATATTTTCCGCTCCCGCTGACTGGAACTCCTTCAAATCTTCCGCGGTGAAGCCCTCTCCCTCGTCATCGTCAATCGTCTCAGCGTCTTTGGCAAAATTTTGTACACCGGATTCCTGACTCCACACATAGACAGGTCGGCTGGCTCGTTTCATCCCGCGCTTCCGGAAGATATTAGGGCGACGGGGCAGATAGATCGTGGGCACGGGTGCAGTGCTTTCGACAGCCGCAATCTGTGACTCGGGGGCGGTTTCGGTAGACGAGTTGGCAAATTGGGCTGAAATTGCTGTCTTCGGGGAGCTAGGAAAGAGGAAAGAGGTTAGCGATTGCTCGTTGCGAAACAGCGGAAAGGGTAGTATGTTCGAGGATGTAGACCTACCTTTCTGTCGCGGACTTGCTACAGATGGTGCAAGTAACACCGTCCTGCTGACTTCCACCAGATTTATCGTCTGACACATAAGTCCTTCCGTCTTGTGCGCTTGAGCGAATGTCGACTTCGATAGGCTTCATCGCATGTTTGCCGTCCATTCGTAATCCCTCGCTAGTTCCAGCCATCTTCACGGTATCCTCATCGACAGAACCAGTAAGATCCAGTCGCTTAGCCAGTTCAGTGACCTCATCAACACTGAGGGCGTGGCAGTAGGAACGGGTTGTGGTCGGAGAAGCAATGGTGGAGCTTTCCTCGTCTCCCGGCGTGGGAGTGACCTCAGCGGAGCTTGCGGGCATGTCAACTTTGGTGTCGACTAAAGAAGCTACAGCAAGCTCGTCAGCGATTGTGACAGCGCAGTTGGAGTTGTTATCTTACCAGGAGGCAAGTCCATCTTGGAGAGAGGAGTACTCTCGTTTGATGAGTTTCCCGGCATGAAGTACCGTGCTTGCAGTTGATAAAGGTGGGAATTAGATGGAAAAGTCTGTTGTAGGTGAAGTGGTGAAAGAATGTCGCAGGCAAGTTATGTCGAGGCTGGCGCAGAAGGGAGATTGAGATCCCCAAATATCGATACTTGAAGAAGAGGAGAGCGGAAACTCGAGCAATTGTTTACCAGCCAAATAAACAATACTACGGGAAGACCTGAGCAGCTAGCATTCAATTTCAGCGACAGCGGCAGTTTTCTGGCGGCGAGAATCGCTCTGGCAGCTGCCAAGCGCCCAAACCTTGTGCTATCATCATCTGCCTGGTTGCTATGGTGATTGAGTTTCAAGATCGTCTGTTTGTCAAGGTTCCACGGGTTAATCGTCTCGGTAATTTTATGCCCTTCACTTGTTACCTACCTCTAGGTAGCCGACGAGATAGGTGGAGGCACGAAGGCCGCTGTTGTGAATACACATGACATGTTGATTAGATGCGGACGGGACAGAATAGCAGATAGCACACAACGGACTGCTAGGGTACCTATAGAGCGAAGTAGGAGCACGATCAAGAACAGAAAATCACCCGGAGACCATAAGTGGCGAAGTGACACGGAGGTAGGCGGAATAGAAGCAGATGTTTCGCTCGATATCTATGCTTTTGAATGAAGAAAGAAAACTTATGTCCCACCCGTTAAACTCCATCCACCATGAAACTACCCCAGAAACTCGTAGTTAACAGGGTCAAATAACCAAAAAAAAAAAAAAAAAAAAGCTGTCTCTGTGTAGTAACTGTTATCCTCAGCACCCGACACAGCTCTTTGTCCGTCAGCTCCTCCAGGTATCCAATCGTTCAAACTCATCGACGAGTATTTATGTCCTTCCCCAACGGCGGCCTTGACCTCGTGCTCCTTCTCGCTCAATTGCGATTTCCTATCTCCTTCTCCGGATTCCCGTCTTCGTCCTCTCCTACTTGGAATCCCTGAGCTCAGGGTCGATTTTCTCCGTTTCCAACTCCATATCTCCAATCTCCGAGTTAAGCATCTCCAGCGACGGGTCAGGAGCTTCCTCCGCCGCATCAAACTCAGCAAGGAGTTCTTCATCATCATGATCATCCGATCCTTCCTCCGTCTCGTCGTCCTCCTCCTCTCGCTGGTCCCGGTCCATCTTCCAGGCAAGGAAGTCCTTGAACTCCTTGTCCGTCATGTGCACATACCCGCCGCCTTCCTCGAGCAGATACCAAAACCCATTGTCGAGCTGGGCGTACTCGGTGTTGAGCTCCGGTCGCTTGACGATTTGAATGACTCCGGGCTGCCAATCTGGTTTGTACTTGGAGATGTCAAAGAAGGCGTAGACGGGTGCGGCAGGCTCGCCTCCATGTGGTGGGGCGGCAATGGCACGTTGGGCATCTGTTAGCCCGGTTGGCTTTGCGTTCCTAGGTGAAGTACGGTAGAGTTAGCAAAGGCTATGCAAATAGGCTATGGCGACGACGACGGCTTACTTTATACTCCATTTTCGGATGTAATGGGGCTGGCCCACTTGCTTGCGCTCGAACAAGTGCTTGAAGAGGAGAGAGTGTGACATCTTGAGTAATGGATGTTGACAGTCGACAAAGTGCCACGGATTGTACCGGCTGGGTAGTTAAGCGATGGTGAATGTCGGATTGTGAGAGGGTGTAAATCGTTTGTGTGCGATGTTGCTTGCTGGTGTCGACTTGGTCGAGGTGAATTCTGGTGTCGAGTTGTCCGAAAGTCTCGCTGGAAGAGGTGCGAAGAAAGGTGGCGGAGAGGGAAAGAGTTGGTGATGTCGAGCGGGAGAAGATATAGAGGTTCAAATGGTTATTCGGCTATGTCGATGCTGGAGATGGGATGTTTTCGAAAGTGCTCTTGGAATGTTGAAGTTAGGAATATCGGGGTGATAAAGCGAGGAGTTGAAGAGAAGCTTGAGTCTAGAGCCTTAGAATTTATATCCCCAATTTTTCCACCATGGCACAAAAAATAAATATAAAAATGATTAATCGGAAGTCCGCCCTTCACTGGTGCCTCGCAGGTTTAATCGCAGATTATGTATGACCCAAAGTCGTCCGAAGTCAACAGGAAGTCCGGTAAATTGGACCTTGATGCGCACTGCATGCCGGGCTAGGTAGAGGTACCTAGAGGTACAGGCTTGGTGGTCTGTGAACCTGACGCCCAGTCGAACGGAGTCACCCGGTCACATTTCCAAAGGCATTTTTAAACAGTAAAGACGCCCGTATTCAGTGGCAACTACTTGGGAAGTTATGCCCTCGCGTCGATACTCGTTCACTGCGGATTACCGTCGTGACAACATGTATACTTCGAGGACCGGTCGGTCGGTCGAGGCGGAGGTGCCGGTCTGCCGGGATTCCAGTGCTTGCCGATAGCGCTGCGGCTGGAAGTGAATGTGGCCCACGCAGCGCTACCTGCCGTCTGGAGACAAAAGCAGCAAAACCCAGCAAGGACACTCAACAGAACAACGAGCATTCAATTGACTTGGGGGCAAATCTACGCCACTAATAAATATATCATCGAGTAGGTGGTTCAACATGTAGGTTCAAAATTTATTCCATGTTTCCGGGACGCTGTATTTTGCGAGGCAATTGAGAAGTCGTAATCTCCTCGCTCTTCCCCGTTCGGGTCTTAAGCCTGACTGTGACTGCCCTGTAGCTACCCTAAATTTCAGCGTCCATACCATGGCATGGAACCTGAGCCTGGACATCCATACCTCTAAAAATCTGCACCTCCGCAGCCCCCGTCAGGTCCGATGAAAGAAGAGCACCCGCACCGCAAGCCAAAAATGCTCATGCTCATGGGATGCCATGCAATGCCGCCGAAATAAGGGAGGAACTTCCACTTCTCACCTATGTACGTCCAAGAATAATATTTATATATCTAGCTGCACCATCACACACGCACGCAAGTTGAAAAGAATAAAAACAAAAACAAAACAAAAAATGGTAACGCAGTCCGAAATCTAATTAACCCTCCCGCATCGCATCGCATCGCATCGCATCGTATCGCAGCGCAGTGCAATACTATATATAAACAACGGACAACGGAGTTTGCCCCGGCCACCACCAAGCACCTTACTTACCACAACATGATTTTTTTTTACATCCCAGAACAAACACAAATTACCTTACCTACATTATCCACGCACGTCCGCAAAAAAAAACCAGCAAAGGAAAACAACAAAAAACAACAACAGTCATTCTCGAATAATTCCCATGAGACAAGTAGAGTAGCCACCTCGTCATCATCGAAACCCCCCACAAACCAGACCAGCCTGACCAGCAGCCCTACTGCGTACGATACTACAACCCCCCTGCCCCAAAAACAAGAAGAAAAAAAAGAGAGAGAGAGAGAAAAGAACAACTTCCCCCCAAGCCCAGTAGAGAAGATACCACAGCACAACAATGACAAGAGTGGGAGATTCCAACCCGCGCCCTTTCGGAACACGGATACTGAGATCTTTTTTTTTTTTTTTTTTCAAGGGAAACCTCGAAATTAAGGTTTTCTTGTTAAACCTTGACGTAGCGCCTTAGACCGCTCGGCCATCTTGCCTTTTGTGAAGGGGTTGATGAGAATTTTGAAATGGATTATGTGGGTTATGAGATGGAGTTTATGATGGGGTACATATCGCATGGTGTTTGGGGTTGGGGGGGGGCAGGGAATTCCCTCCTAGGTTCCATCTCAGCTGTTTCCTTGGACCCCATGCTGACTGTTTTTTTTGGGGGGGGGGAGGGGGGAGCACCCTGAAATTGCGAGAGGTACAATGGTGGGCAAGCGAAGCGACTCACCCAGTTACTGCACTATCAAGAGCTGTGCGGAGAGAGTGAGGGGTGACGATAGCGTCACATCCAAGTCGTTCGCTCGCTTGTTGTGTGTAACTGCGTGCCAATGGCCCAACACCACGGAACTCGCATCCCGCATCAATATCCTGCTCAAAATCCAAAACATGGTGCACATCAGGTTTTCATATTCTGCTTTGTACTCAATCAATTGCTATCTCACTGCCTTGTAGTCCATCCTCAATTTGTACAACCAAATGCTAAAACTTGAAAACTATTCGCTGATGCTGAATGACGATAAGGGGGTAAACGCTACGCTCAACAATGCTTTGATCTCTCCTTCAAACACTGACAAACCAAAACAGAAATATCAAAAACAGGTGGCAAGTTATGTTCAAACAATCAACCACCAAAACAACGATACCTCTCCCGCCCATTTTCCGTCCATATGGTGTGGTCCAAAGACCATTGTCAAAGGGCAGCACATCGAGCAATCCGTTCCAGCTGTCCCTCCTGGTAGATACTGGACGGCCGATAAAAGCTAACTTTGAGTGGCAGCACCCTGAAAAGCAGCTTCATCTTGACCGGCGGCTTCACCTTGAGTTGCGGTGTTTTCTTTGACGACCTCTTCCTGCGGACTTGGTCTCCTCCTGGACACTCGGAAGCGTCGAGCTTGTTACGATATTCCCTTCCGCAACAGGAGCCTGCGAAGGGACTTGTTCTCCACGATCACCATCTCCCTTGAACGAGTCCAACAACTTCTTTTGGTTTGGACTCCAAAGGCGTGGCCCCAACCCTGGCTGATTCGGGCCACTGTGTGAACTGCTCGTCCTTCTGGGCCTCGAAGGCCTCTCGGCCCTTGAACCCTTTGGGGGATTAGAACCTGACGGATACGGCTCATTTTGTGACCTGCTTGGGTTGCGAGGGTCGTAAAGTTGTCGATGATGGTTTGGTTGAGTATACGGCTCATTTTGTGACCTGCTTGGGTTGCGAGGGTCGTAAAGTTGTCGATGATGGTTTGGTTGAGTATACGGCCCTTGTAGATTTGGTTCAGGAATTGCATCATTGTGCACCCATACAGGTTCCCGTGGCGACATCAAAGGTCCTTGGGATGGGTTGAATTGTGGTTGGAATTCATGCAAGCCTTGCTGTGGTGCGTTTAAATGCGGTGGAGGCGCATTCCACTGCGGTGGAGGCGCATTCCACTGCGGTTGGGGCACGTATGTTTGTCCTTGGTAGCCACTTTGATATGATGATGTTGGATGCGAGACCCGAGTCAGTTCAGCAGGAGGTTGAACAGGCACAGAGGTATGGTCCCAAAAGCTTAGACGATGAGTGGGACAATAGAGGAAGCCGTGTTCCCATCCGCACCATTGGCAGAGAAGGGGACGAGCTCGGCTGAGTGAGCCCCAGGTGCAGGAACAACCTGCAGTATATGGTCAGTATTTATTTAACGCAGAGACTTGAGGTGCAAAAGCTTACGCAGCTTTTCGAATACCCAGTGGCAATTCATGCAGAACATGCCCGCGAAGCCGGTTTCTGGGGGCTGGTTTTCGAAGTTCTGCACGTGAGTCTGGCCTGGGATCGTGCTTTGAAACTCTGCGGGTAGTCTTGATACCTGAGATGTATCATAGTCTTCTGTAGGAAGAATCACAGCTTTCTGGGGGACTCCAAGTGACCTTGGTGCTTCGGGTAGCGGGTTTCTAGGTCCTCCTGACTGCTCCTGTTCTGGTGCTGAATTTTTGGATTCGTTAAAAGGATACGAATTCCAAGACGGAGCGTCAACTGAAGGATACTGGTCCTGCTCGGGTACATGTCCCCAAGCGGGATGTCCTTCCAGCGGGTATTCCTCGCCATAATTCTACCTCATGCGTTAGTAGTACCCACGATATCCGATGCTGGAAAAGACATACCTCAGGTGCTCCTGGAATTTGACTGCTCAAGCCCACCGCAGAGCGGCGCTCCCTTTCCCTCCCCCTTTCATGTCCTTGCTCCCGGTTCAGGTTGGGTTGGGCCGAGGACACAATGAATGGAACCCAGTCAAGAGGTTTTTCAGCCTTCAATTCCGCCTGCACCGCATCAAGCATCCGCTGCTTCGCTTCTATCTTTCGTCGCTCTTCTGCGATTACTCTACGTATAGCGCGCACTTCCTTCTCCAGTTGTTCATCAATTAGCTTTATCTTCTGAAGCTCTTGCTCTCTGATCATGAGATTGTGATCCCTCAGATGGACAAGTTCCTCCATCTTCTCGTTCTGGCGCTTCGCTGCTTCACCATACTCCTCGGCGCTTTCAACCAATTCAAGCCTCTTTGCTTTCAAGTTCAAGCAAACTTGGAGCATTTTATCCTTATGCTTTGGTTCCGAGCCATCAAGATTGAAAATTGGCTGGCCAGCATGGGTTCTCTCCTCCTTTTCCTTGACCACCGGGTTTGCAGTTCCACTCTGGACAACTGGCTTGGGTTTTTCAGCTTCCATATACTTATCCTCGGGTCCACATTCTTTAACCCTTTCATATTCGGCCATTTCACGTGCGATCCTTTGGGCCGCGAGGTTGTGCCGCTCGAATTCTTCAGCCTTGAATTTTTCGTGCATCAATCTCTCGCGTTCGGCTTCTTCACGCTCTGCCGTCTCGCGAGCAACCCTTTGACGATTGGCTAATTCACGTTCGAATACCTGGCGCTTAGCTTCCTCATGCTCGGCTTTCTCGCGCTCGGCTTTCTGGTGTTCAGCCCTCTCGTGTGCAAGCCGTTCCTGTTGGATCTTTCCGCGCTCACTCTTTTCATGTTCGGCTTTCTCGCGTGCGACCCGCTCCTGCTCGGCCTGCTTACGTTCGGCCTGTTCACGGGCAACGCGCTCCTGCTCGGCCTTGTCACGCTCAGCTTTCTCATGTTCAGCCTTCTCTCGTGATATACGCTCCTGCTCAGCCTTTTCTTGCTTAGCTCTCTCACGATCAGCCTTTTCGCGCTCAGCCTTTTCCTGTTTGGCCTTCTCAAGCTCAGCCTTCTTGCGTGAAATGCGTTTCTGCTCAGCCTTTTCTTCTTCCGCCTTTTTGCGCGCCTCCTCAAGGGCGACCCGCTCACGTTCAGCTTTCTCGAGATCGGCCTTTCGGCGCTCAGCCTTTTCCTGTTCAGCCTTTTTGCGTGCGATGCGCTCCTGCTCAGCCTTTTCTTGTAGGGCTTTCTCCTGCGCCTTCTCACGTTCAACTCGCTCCTGTTCGGCTTTTTCTTGCTCAGCTTTCTTGCGCGCCTTCTCAGCTGCGACCCGCTCACGTTCAGCTTTCTCAAGTTCAGCTTTCTCAAGTTCAGCTTTCTCAAGTTCAGCTTTCTTGCGCGCCTTCTCAGCTGCGATCCGCTCACGTTCAGCTTTCTCAAGTTCAGCTTTCTCAAGTTCAGCTTTCTTGCGCGCCTCCTCAGCTGCAATCCGCTCACGTTCAGCTTTCTCGAGTTCAGCCTTTTCACGTGCGATGCGCTCCTGCTCAAGCTTCTCGCGCGCCTTCTCACGTTCAACACGCTCCCGTTCGGCCTTTTCTCGCTCGGCTTTTTCACGCTCAGCTTTTTCTTGTTCGGCTTTCTCGCGCGCTTTCTCGAGTGCGACCTGCTCACGTTCAGCTTTTTCACGCTCAGCCTTTTCGCGCTCCGCCCTTTCTGCCTTCTCTCGTGCAACGCGTTCTTGCTCGGCTTTCTCGTGCTCAAGTCTTTCAGTCTCGACTTTCTGGGCCTTCAGCTGGTCTTCTTGCGCCTTAGTATCAACCGTTTCTTGATGCTGTGGTGGAACGTATAGTGTCTCCTCGACCTTTTTGTCGTCCATTTTTGTAGCTGGAGTGGCTTCAGGTCCAACATCTTGCTTTGTTTTGCTTGATGTAGGCTCAAGTTGAGGCTTATTGTCAGTTGGAACTTCAGCCTGGGTCTGATCTGCGCTGTTTCCCTTCTGCAATTCGTTCTTTTTCTCCCCAAATACAATTGAGGGTCGAGGCGGCTGAGACTTTGTATGAGTACTTTCTTCAGAGATTTTAGCATTCAAATTGTTAATCCTTTTCTTCCAGGCAGAAGGTTCCGGTTTTTCTACTCGGGCAGGAGCTTGACTCTTCTGTTGGGGTGGTTGCTGTGGCTTCTTCTGAGGTGAAGGCTGGGGTTTCTCCTCGGCTGGAACTTGAGGCTTTTGCTGAGCTGGAGCTTCATCCTTTCGTTGAGGTGGTTGCTGTGACTTCTTCTGTGCTTGGGACTGTGGTTGCTTCTTAACTGGATCCTGTGGCTTCTTCTGAGCTGGAGGCTGTGGCTTCTCCTTAGCTGGAACGGGATGCGTCTTTGGCGCCGGGCCTTTCATGGTCTTCTGAGATTGACCCTGAGTGTTTTCCGCAGCCGAAGCTTGAGCCTGCTCTTGAGTTTTTTCTTGCGATTTCACCTGTACCAGAGTCTGGGTCTTTCCGCGATCATTGCCATCTGGCTTCGGTTGAGACCAGGCTTGCTGCGGCTTTCGGGTAGGCGATTGAGGCTTCTGCTGCGGGTTTGCCTTAGCGGAGCTTTGAGACTTCTCTTTAGGCGGGGCAATCTTGATAATTTTGGGAAGTTTGACTGATGGAGGGGCAGCACCCAGAGCTTCAGGCTTCACCTGCTGTGATGTAGAGGGCAAACTGGGCCATGCCTCTTCCACCTTCGCCTGCTGAGTAGAAGCAGGTTTGTCGTTGGCATGCATTTGCTTCTTTTTCTCCTCCAACCAGTCCCGTCGTGTTTCCTCATCTTTTTTCTTAGCCTCCTCCCGTTTAGCTTCCCATTCCCTGCGCCTCCTTATGGCCTCGTAAAAGTTTCTTTGTTTCTCTGCTTCTGTTAGAGGTGTGGGAATACTCGCTTCAGGAGATTTGGAAATGGCCGGATCAGCAGGCTTGTGAACGTTCGCTTCGGAAGGCTTGGAAATATCGGCTTCAGGGGGTTTATTGATTTTTTCAGGAGCCTTGTGAACGTTCGCTTCGGAAGGCTTGGAAATGTCGGCTTTAGGGGGTTTAATGATTTTTTCAGCCTCGTCTGTTTTCTTAGCCTCCTCCCGTTGAGCTTCCCATTCCCTGCGCCTCCTTATGGTCTCGTAAAAGTTTCTTGGTTTCTCTACTTCTGTTAGAGGCGTGGGAATACTCGCTTCAGGGGATTTGGAAATGACCGGATCAGCAGGCTTGGGAACGTTCGCTTCGAAAGGCTTGGAAATATCGGCTTCAGGGGGTTTAATGATTTTTTCAGCCTCGTCTTTTTTCTTAGCCTCCTCCCGTTGAGCTTCCCATTCCCTGCGCCTCCTTATGGTCTCGTAAAAGTTTCTTGGTTTCTCTGCTTCTGTCAGAGCTGTGGGAATACTCGCTTCAGGAGATTTGGAAATGGCCGGATCAGCAGACTTGGGAACGTTCGCTTCGGAAGCTTTCACAACGCCCGGCTGCTGATTCCCCTTCTTGATCTCTTTGCGCTTTTCAGCCCCAGCAGCCTCGAGTGCCTGGCGCTTCTCAGCTCCGGCCGCTGCGTGCTTGCGATCGGCATCTTTGGCGGCTTCACTTCTTGCTGCAGCAACTTTCGAAGTCTTCAAAAATGGCACAAATTTGTGATTGTCTCTTGTCCTCGACACATCACCTCTCGATGCAGCAACAGAGGTGAGTTTTCCTCCTGGAGTGAAAGTCTTGGGGGTTTTCTCGACGGTGGTTTTAGCCAAAGTAGCCTCTTCTGCCTCGCGAACGATCCTTCTTCTTTCGGCTGCAGCTGCCTTTTCGTTCACGGCCACGTTCCAATTCCCAAGTTCAGCAGCCTTGGCCTTCTCCGCTTTGACGGCGTCCTGCCTCACAAGCTCAAGGAGTCTGAGCTCTTCACGGGCTTTGTCTTCCGCCTCTTGATACACCTTGACCTTTTCAGACGCTTCTTTTTCTGCAACCGCAGCTTTTTCGGCCAATTCAAGTGCTTTGCGCCTCCTGTCTTCAAGCGCTTCAGCGTCTTTGGCTTTGCCCTCTTGCGCGGCTTTGCGTCGTTTTTCTTCAAGAGCCTCGGCATCTATGCGGGCTACGGACATTTCAGAATTGGCCGTTTTGACCTTGTTTTTTTCGGTCTTTGTGAGCCTCTCGGCCTCTGCAACTTTAGCCCTTGCGTGTCCAATTTCCTTGAGCATTTCAGCTTCAGCAGCCTTGATCCGCTCTCCGAGGGCTTTGTCCTTTTCGGCCTCGGTGGACTTGGCTAGATCGTCAGCTTCCTCTGCCTGTCTGCGCTTTGCATCCTCGGAAGCTTTTGCGGCTTCTTCTTGTTGGGTTTTGGCAATCTGCTGTGCTAGTTTGCGATCCTCTTCTTCTTGCTTAGCTTTTTGCTGCTCCTCCAATGTTTTGGGCTTGACATCCCCGTCATTCTTTGCGGTTTCCTCTTCCTCACCCTTGACAGTTTGCTCCGCTGGCTTGCGGTCCGCATCTTCCCGCTCGGCTTTACGCCTTTCTTCTGCGAGGGTCTTGTACTCCGGAGCTTGTTCTCCCCTTGCCTCGAGGACCTCTGGCTTCTCGGGGTTATCCGGTGTCTTAGCAACATTTGGCTTCTGGTGCTCAATCGGGTTAACTTGGGGGCCATCGGTCTTCGTTTCCCCTTTAGCTACCTTTTTCTGAGCGTTTTTGGCTTCTCCCAGTTTTTCATCGAGTAATTTGTCCAAGGCTCTTCCAGCTTCAAGTGATTCCTCTTTGCCAGCTTCAGAGATGTTTTGCGGGGGAGAGACTCCCGCTTGTGCTTGCTTCATGAGAGGTCCCGCGGAGCTGCTGATATCTTCTTCTTCATTTTGCGGCTCTTCGAGTGCATCCCACGGTATTGGAACATTGTATCCTTCTTTTAATAATTTGATCATGATACTGTTATAGCGGCTTCTCTCTTCAGGCATGTGTTGGACGTGGTCTTTGTTCTTCTGTTCATCAATTGACGTTGGAACAGCACCGCCAATCCCAGTTTCAAGCAACGTGATCCGCTCACGAAGTTTCTCTGCTCGTTTTCTTCCCTTTTTGAAAACTCTCGACAGGTTTTCAAAGAACGTGCGTTTGTCAAATGAGCTAATTAATGTGGGAATAACGCCGTTACCATTGTGCGGCGGGGTGGCCAGCGGGGTGGTCTCGGCATCGAAGAGAGTGCCGTCCGAAGATGAGGCAGCATCCGTCGGTTCTGCGATTCTATCGCCGGGCAAATCGTTGGGCGGAGTGTCTTTGGACGCAGGTGCGTTGGAAGCAGTCTCGGAAAAAGGAGTATAATCAAACATAGAGGCCATCGTACCCATAGGGGGCTCTGGAAATCCCCGGGACTCGTCTTGTAACCGTCTTTGCCACGCGTCCAGGGATTCGTGTTGAAACTGGCCTTTAGCAGCAACCTCTGATGTATCCGACGAATTATTGTCCGAGGAGTTCAATGAACGAGGTGGACGTAGAACATTACATAACTCGGGAATATCCGGGGACCCGGCTGCAGGTGCTTTACAAACGTCAGCCTCAAGATCTTCAGGATTGCTGGCTATGCATGTTTCGGTACATACCTTCATCATCGGGCTCAACATGGGTTGTGAGTTCAGCTTCTCCTCTTGCCCAGGCGTCGATATTCTGCCGTTCACCATCTCCCAGACTGCTCCAGTTGCCGTCAGCATTGAGATACTAATCATCGTTGCCGATGAAAATGTACCCGTTGTCTTCGTTGTTGTCATTCGCTGGATTCTCTTGCGCAAATTCCGGGACAGCGGGTTCGTGCTTTTCTGGTTCAACCGACTGTCCCTCGCCAGCAGACGATGGCGCTACACCACCAGGCGTGCCTTGGTCAAGCAACCTAGTCAGCTAATATGTGACTTGAAGAGTATGTCGTTACTTACCGGAAACTGGAGTTCTGTCTGGATTGACATATAAGGGCGGGAAGCTTTCAGGATGAAGCTGAGCTGGGCTAAAGCCGGTAAGCGTTTCGGGAGCAGTAGGGCCCTCCGGAACCATTTGTGGTGGTTCTCCGTGCAAATCAGTTGATTGTACATCAGTGTGGTCTTCTTCCCTTGGATCAACCGGTTGATCCGGGCTATCAACTGGTAGAAAGTTGTCGTGGGAACCTTCTGAATCAGACGGCTCTTCAGGTATTGTGCTAAGCCTCTTGTCATTATCACTAGAGCTCTGACCCTGTGTAAAAGACTCGTACCCGGTCTCCTGTTCATAGTCTGCCAACTCCGACCCTGGCGACTCCAGCTCCGGGGAATCTGACTCTGGAGGCGCCACATCCGCAGCAGCGGGTGTTGCCTCACCTGATAGCGGAATTGTAGTGACTTGTACATCCTCTTTCTCAGCGGTGTCCTCAATGTCATCTTCAGCAGCTGGTTCCGGTACCGCTGCCGGTGGTGGTTGTTCTTGGCCAAGTTCTTCCTCCACCTCATCGGCCTACGATGGGACCGGCTCCGGAGCCTTGGCTTCTTCCTTGGGCTGCTCTGTATCGCTCGCCAGGGCTGAAGGTACTAGCGAGGTGGTCGTGGTAGGCTCAGGCTCCGGGAGAGGGACACTCTCTGTGAAGAACTGCTCGAAGACGAGCTGCTTAAAGTTGTGGCCTGCCATCTTGGGCAGCTACTGGCGGGTGGTCGGAGTAGCGTTCTTGGAGGCTTGAAGCAAAGAAGAAAGAAACACGCGACGGGGCACTTGGAAGGCAGGTCTGGGTGGCTGTAGCGACAGGGTTATTAGCTTCCACATTCAGTGAAGCCTTCAAAAGCTACGGCGGCCAACAGGGGGGGAGGTATCAGGGATCCTGTACACACTTTGTCTGGTCTCAATTTCAAAGCGGGAGCGGTGCCGTTGCTCGCCGAGCCGTCGCGAGCGCGGAATATGGATGTGATTTCGATGGTCGTGATACTGATAACGAGTGTATAGCGATAGTTGACGATCGTAACAGCTGCTATGCTGAAGATGCTGCCAAAAAGAAAGCCGGCGCGTTGATCTGCGGCGGAAAACGATATCGATGGTTGGTGTTGTTTGGATAAGGTGACTTCGGAGAGGGCTGCGGTCATGTATTGAGTGAGGTGCCCCTGGGCTGATTTGGGTTGCCGGCCAGTGGCGGGGTAAGCGCGCTTGCTCTCGACATCGTGGTCATGGCGTGGGAAGCTGCCGTCTAGGTTTATAAAATGGCAATTGTTCCCTTGATTCAGTATACTAGGCAAGATGGCGGCAGAGGGAGGAACATAACTGAAGCCGGATGCAGCTTGGGTGCGAAAAGTGCAGGTGGAGGTCGCGACCCGTCTCAAGGAGACCCCCACGCCTTTTGCCGACCCCCTTCTCTCAACTCACAACACCACGTCTCTAAAGATGCCATAGCGCGCGGGAGGGGTTCTGGAAAATGATCCTCCGGATGATTTTACAGTTGTAAAATATGACAATTGTAAAATCATCGCATTACGATTTTGGGTAAAAATGATAAAAGGTATATAATTCTACTTGAATTATACAAGTAAACTTTATATAAATTATTTATAAAGTGCAAATATTTTGATAGTAAATATTTTACTCAAAATAAAAATCTTTTAACTAAAATGAGCTTTAACTAAGAAGATGATATTTTTATAAAGGTTATTTTAAATTTCAAAATGATTTTGAAAAATAAATTTTTTTTTATAATATAAAATTATTTTCTTTAATAAGTAATTGAAAATGAATTAATTTTTAGGAAAGTAAATAATTTTAGTATTAAATTCAAAATTCAATATATTAATTTATATAAAATAAGATTCTTTTATAATTAATAAATACTTTTATAAGGTAAAAAAGGAAGAAACGAGAAAAAAACTATACAATTACTATAATAAAAATCCCTAAATATTTTTACAATTAGGATCTAGTCTTAAAGTTGTTTTTTTTTTTTTTTTTTTTTTTTTTTTTTTTTTTTTTTTTTTTTTTTTTTTTTTACAGTTAAGACTTTAGATAAAATATAAGACTTTGACTATTTAAAACTTTTTAAATAGAAAAAACTTACTTTCAACTGGAATCGGACTCATAATCTCAGGAAAGATAGTAAGAATAAAAACCATTAAGCCACTAGGCTAAATAATTAAAAAAAGAGTTGAATTCCTTTACTTATATAGGTAGGAAGAGGTAAGAGTATAACTGTAAAATTATTTACCAATTGTATAATAATAAAGATAAATTTAAAATATTTAAAGTTTATTTATATAAGTAGAAAGAGAGTAGATTCTAACTGTAAAATTATCTACTAATAATATTAAAAATAAATAAATATTCAAAATATTTAAAGCTAATAATTATTTTTAAAAGTAAAATATTTTATACTTAGGTTAAAATAATTACTCTTTCCAAAATGAACTTCTTGTTAAAAGATTAATTTAAAGTAGAAATTATACTTTAAAGTTGAAAGTTTTTTTACACTTATAAAATAAAATCTTTAGAAAATTTAATTATAATAAATAAGACTAATATTGAATAAAACCATACTAGGGATGATTTTTACACTTATACTATTTCGTTAAAAAGACCACGATTATTAATAGGATGATTTCATTTTTAAGAAGATACTGAGCATTATTTTACAGTTAGAAAATTGACCCTCCATGGGAAAATAGTCCAGTCACATGGAATTGATCCCGCGGACCATTTTTACAGATACCGTGTGCGCGCTATGGTGGTTAATTCCGACCCAGTCGCGGAATTACTTGCGGCATCTCCTCCACTGACTGGCGCCAGTACGTGCCTACTCTCATCTAATCATGTCAAATACTTCCTGTCGCCCACTCGCCGCTCTTCTTGCCTCTCGTTAGGCAGGTACCTGCATGACTGAGTCTTAGCAGCTTCCCTTCAGTTCAGTTGGTTGAGGACTTGCCCCTGGCTTGGCCTGTTTCGTTCCGGTCTTTGCACGTTTAACGTTCGCTCTATGCGTGCTGCTCTTCTGATACCTATTAGCTCGATTGAGCTGTCGGAAGTGCCCCAACCGGTTTTTTTTTTTTTTTTCTTGTTTTTTTTTTACTCTCTTCTCCTTTTCTCGTCTTCACTCTATGATAGTGCAAGTCCAGACACTACCGTATAGGGCCAACATTGTATCAGATAAGTTTCACGTCACATTTTGCAGACGGAATTCAAGATGTTGTTCAATTTTCATATTTTTTTGTGCTGTTTATAAGCTCCACCTGTCTACAATTTGATGGCCATATAATAAGTTTTATCCCTATTTGACTTTTTTTTTTCCATCATTTTGCTGTTTCTCAAGTACCATAGTGTTTTGTTTTCAGCCCACTTTGGACCCTCCCACTTATTTCATATCCCGCTCCCCCCCCCCCTCAGCCACCTCCAGAACTGTCAGCCTGTCCACTGTACCCCTACCAATCATCATCATCATCATCCAAGTCCGCCCAACTCCTCGGCTCATTCAAATAAAACGTCCCTCCCTCCGGCACCGTGACCACTATCTCCGGCAGGCCCTCCAGCCTCTTCTCCAGCGGCGCAAACTTTGACAACACCCAATTATCCCTCTGCAACCTCCGGTAACCCCTCATCACCTGCTCCCTCTTTTCCTCATCCGTCACCCTCTTCCACGTATCCAGATACCCATAGTCATCGATAAAGTTCAGACGGAGCCACCGCCGGTTCATGCACAGCCGGTTCCAAGGCAGCGGGTCATCAAGCCAGAGCGTGTAGCCCTCGGGGGTCGTGACGGTCAGCTCGGGCACGGGAAGGATCGGTTGGTGCTGGCTAGAGGCGTCGACAGGGCCCAGGTAGTGCGTGATGATCTGCTTGGGCTTGTAGGCTTCGAAAAGACCCACCCAGTGGCAGTGCTGGAGGTATTGGCGGCTGGGATTGAAGTTGGCGTCGTGGACACGTTGGTAGGTGTCGAGATGGCCCGTGGCGTCGATGAAGACGTGGTCTTCCCAGTTGAAGACGTAGGGCTCGAGGTCATCATCGTCTGGATAGATGGTCTCGGTGTCGTCGTCGATGGAGCTCGCCGCAAGTTCTTGGGGCTGCTCGGGAGGCATGGACGTATTGACGGCCACGGGGCTTTGTGTGTTGGCTGGCTCCAGAGCCGCGTTGCTGATGGCTTGGAGGTTGGAAGCCGGGTTGAGCTCTTGAAATTGGCTACGATTGGGCTCAGTCAGCGTCAAAACCGGGTCTTCCGAGTTCTGCAATTCAATGGCCGTCTCGCTATCGCCTGCAACGTCAGCTTCACTAACCAACTCTCCCTGTGCCTCAATCTCGGACGGCTCTTCCTTCCAACCCTCGACTTCACGCTTCTCGCTTCCCACCTGAGCATCTCCGTCGACTTTCGAACCCTGGGTATCGGATTCAAAACGCGCCTTCACCACGCCATCGACAAGCTCAGCTGGGCACCCCTCATCCTATTGAGGGACTTGCTCCAGTGAGCTGTCAAGGCGGTCCGTCTCTTCATGATCCAGTCGAAAAGCGATGATGGCTCTGGCTCTATTGACGGTATCCTCTTTGTCGTCGGAGAATTTCTCAGCTTCGCTAGTGGCCTTTTTGGAGCCGACACCTTCGTGGGAGGGAGAATAGAGCGGAAGGCGAATCTCGGAGAGATCTGAGGAGCAGCGAGAGGACGGAAACGAAATCTCGGAGGGGAGATGGGTCTCCACGGAAGTGACGGAGGTCAGACTGGTAAGAGAGTCGATTGACTCGCCGAGGTCCAGAGAAGAGACGGTGCTCTCTGAGCGCGGAGGGGTGTCGACGTCGGGAGAGTAAGCCCTGGGATGAAAGTTCACAACCGTTGTGGTGTCCGCTTCCTGGCTTGTGGCGTCAAAGACGGGAGAGGTCTTGTCCCTGCGAGCAGGCGAATCGTCGCCGTCGCTGCATGAGGGAGGAGGGGTTGGGTATGCGGAGGAAATGCACTTGACGAAGGAGGACGTGCGGGTTTGGTCGATCGAGTACCGTTTTCTTCCTGATCTGGGTTGCTTGGGCTTAATCCACGGGCGGATTTCGGAGTCGTTGGTTCTTCTGGTCCCGCTGTAGAAAGTCAGTATTCACCGAAAGACTGCTGAGCTCGAAGTGACAAGAGTCCGAACATACCTCAACAAGAAAGAACGCACAAAGTGCTCAACAATCCCAGCGACACCCTTCACAATCTGGCTTGCAGCAGCCACAGGCTCTTCGCGAACGCTCCTCAGCTTTTTTACCACCACCACGACGGCCTTGTCGACGACGCGAGAAGTAACGACAATGGGCGCCTTGCAGACGGCTTTGATCTGCTTCCGGACAATGTCGACATTGTCAATCACCTTGTCGATACCAACGACCAAGGGGTTGTCGCCATGGTCGTAGTCAAAGCCGGCTTCGATGGGCTGGAAGTAGCCGACGGCGTGCGAGATGGTCGGGCGGAGGATGGGGGCGACAACCTTGTATATGAGGGGCGTGGCGAGGCGGGCGACCGTTCCGATCAGGAAAGAGAACATGCTGGCTTTGGTGTCCTTTAGGTGCCCTTGATGTCTTGGAAAAAAGGAAAACTGACGGCGGGTGATGATTGCAGACTGTTGTCGGAGTGAGTTTGTCGGTGCGTAGTTGTGAGACGGAAAAGATGTGTCGAGTGTTGGTTGACTTTCGTCGAATGGGGATTGGATTTTGTGGTTTTGATGACAGAAGAAGTTCAGTCGATCGACAAGTTTTGACTAATAAAACATTAAAAAAAAGGTTGAGGTCCAGAGGGGGGGGGGGCTGCCTAAGGTTGGAGCATAGGTATGCACAGAGGTTGCGTAATTTTGGACTCCGGTGCAGTGCATGGTGAATGTGAAGAATATCAGCTGGCAGCAGTCCGGACTTCCGGCAGGCTATCGAAGGCCCGAGAACCTTGGTGTTGAGATGCAGGTCAGGAAGACAGTTCAGGTACAAGGCTGCAAGGCTACTTACTATACATGGGATGAAAGGGGAGGGGCAGAAGGGGGGAGTGAAGGGTGGTTTGTTTACTTTCAAGGTATGACGAAAAAGGGGGCCATTGAAGGGTAGTCCGCGCACGGACCAGGTAAGGGAAAAGGTTCCTTGTTTTCTGATGCTCGACATTTGGTATTCACTCAATTGTATCTGCACATAGGAGGCGTTTCAATAATCTACTAACGGTACATCAAAGAATATCTGTTATTTCTTTGCTGTGAGACTTTTGTTGCTTCCATGTCCGTAATTCTTGGGGTGGTGAGGGACAGAAAATGGCTACACGACAAGTGTGATGAACCGTTCATCTGCATTTCAGACACCTGAATCGTAGTTTGCGCACTGACCGCTTCTGACTTTGCAGCCAATATGAGACAAAGCCCTTGGCGCTTCCCTCAACAAAGCCCGATTAGCTCAGCTGGTTAGAGCGTCGTACTAATATCGGTTCTTCTGATATCAAGTCCATGCGAAGGTCAACAGTTCAATCCTGTTATTGGGCATTTCTTTTTTCTTATTTTTTTTCTGATTTGTCTGTCCTCCCTCATCTGCAATATTTTTCCCTCAACGGTTAGTTAGTTGGCTTCTTTTGGTCTCATACTATGTTTTTTGGCTTTGTATTTCGGGTTGCATGAGAAAAAGCCTCCATCCAGGATATAGCGGTCATGCAAGCAGAATTACAGTGGTTTTGCAGCTTGCTATGCGCATTCTCAGAATATTACATTTCACGCAATCCTCAAACAGCATGATCCCGAGCTTGCGCAGCATGTAAAGCTTGACTTTGATTGGTATAGCTTTTGGCTTTGGGCAACTGTCCATTTTCTACTTCTAGAAACCATCATCACCCCCTGTTTAAGTCCGTCTAATGGTAGCGCGTTGGCAATCTGCCGTTGTTGGAAACAATACATGAGAAAAGAGTACACAAAGAATGTAGTCTAGCGCCTTCGCTCGTATAGATACTTGGAGAAGAAAGGACCGACGGAGAAAACCAAACGAGAAATGATTGCGATATCATCTTCATTTCTCAATCAGCATCCAAATACTGTCCCACCCCGGATGGGAGCGTGAACCTGACTCTGGTCGGACTCTGCGAACGTGAACGTCGCCGTGACCAGCTCCTCCTCCCTTCCTCCGAAGAGCTTGAAGACGATGACGACGATGTGACGCTTGGTGGCTCTTCGCCAATATTGTCCGACAAGCCTAAGCTACTTGTCGCAGAAGAAGTTGACTCATATCTTGGCGGTTGGTACCTCCTTGTCGATGTCGGTATCGCGGGTGCTGAGAAAGAGGTGGCATGAACCGTAGGTACTGACGCTTGGACAACGCTCACGCTAGTAGGTTGTGATCTCCTCATTCGTCTGCGCTCGTGAGCTACCTGCCCGTGTCGTTGTAGGTGTTGAGGTACCCGCTCGTGGCTTCTTCGATTGCTCCTTTCATGGGCTTCTCGTCCGGCGACGAATATCAGCGGTGGTGGATGGTAAGGATTGTCTTGACCATATCTACCCCTGACCGCTGGCCTGTCGTCGAAGTCGTCGTACTTGTGCCTTGACCTCTCGGGTGGATGGACGTCATGAGTTTTCCATTCTTCGGTAGTAGGGCTGGATACGTCCACCACTGCTTGTCGGCCCGGATGCGGAAATTCTCGATGTCGAGAAACAGAGAGATCGCGTTGATGATGTAACCGTCCAGTCCCGTGTGAAACTAGACGGGACTTCCGTTTAGAGCTTTGCTCGGGTGCATCGGATTGGATGACCTTGACCAGCTTGGGTGTTGTACGTCCTTTTTCCACTTCTTCGCTTGGTGCTACTGCTCGCTCTCCACGGTCGCCGTTTTGGATTCGGGCCATTGTTGGCCTGTGCGGGTAGCGCATGGTTGACGAGTGTCTGACAGGCATAGAGGCGGCGGCTTTGCCTGATGATGGCCAAGATGATGCTGAAGTCTTTGGTGTTGAACGGCGACGGCAGAGACGCCAGACAATGAAGGAGAAGATGATTGTGCCGAAGAAGACACCGAAGACGATTCCAAGTGCTACGGCAGAACTGTGCGCGGATGATGATGTTTCTGCAAGCACGGGTGACGAGAAACTGGTTGGAGTTTTTAGTATGGCGAGTAGCTTCGTCGGGAGGAAGGGTGTCGCTCTTGACGTGGTAGCTGTCTCAGTCACAGAAGAAAGGGCGTAACTTGTCTCAGAGGGCTGGGATTGAGGTTGACTTGGAGCTGGAAGAGTGTCGGGGATTTGCTGAGGTGCCACTACTTGATGGCTTCGTTTTCTTGGTGCTGCCAGTCCCATTTTGTAGTGCGAATATTCAAAGACAGCTCTTGGAGATCGTAACGTTTGTTTCCAAGATTATGCTGATATTGAACACAACGGAAGACAGTCCAGAAAGAGCGGTAAAGAACTCGGAAAGCAGTTTCTTCTCTTTTGAAGCCTACCTTGTCATCGTCCGTTGATGCTCTGTTTCGGTGAAGCTATTGGATTTTCCTTGTCCATTCCGAAGCATGTGGACTTCCCGGCCGTAGTCTAAGCATCGCACCGGTCTTACAGCCGTCCGCGCCCGTAAGTCGAGGAATAGCCGCAAACGAACCATATTCTCCCTGCTGGACATCCCACTGGCTGAACCCCCCTGACCGCTCAATATTATCACCTCGATCATCGATATCCCGGTCCCTCTTCCGAAACCTCCAAATCACGCCACAGTCGGATCGGAATCTTGCTCGGATCGCGCTCGGTCTAGATGCGTGGGCATGATGCGAGGCATGACGCTTGCAATCCGCGCGCTTGCCCACTCAGGGCAACGGGATGGACAAATAGGGCTGCCAACGCATGCTTTGGGTGAGTGGGGACCGGATTGATGCTGTTTTCTCAGACCGACTCCGACGGAACGGGTCGAAAATGTCCGGATGTTCCTGGGATTCGTGAGCAGATCGACCATTCGAGGATATGAGGTAAGAAGCCACAGTGGCACGACCTGACCCAAGAGCAGGAGCGCCTTCAAGTGACAGTGCCGTGTCCATTGGCGCTGACCGTGAAAGACTGTGAGCAGCCGAATAGAAAATCAAGGCGACATCGTCAGATACAAGTGAGTGGATGTGAGTTGCGCGGCGATTGCCATGGCCGGCAGGGAGCTATGATGGATAGGTAAGGAGTCAAGATCTTGACCGCAAGCCTAGGGGAACACAGCGTCTGCGGACAATGTTGCCTGCGTTATCCATGAACGCAAATCGCTGAAACAGGATCGAGGGAAAATCCGGGATTGTGGGAGAAACTCACAGGATTGGAACGGCTGCTATTTATCTCGTCAGGTACGACAGAGCGGTGGGATCCACTAGGCTGAGAGGCGTCAATAGGATCATGCCAGATATGAAGTGGCGCCTGCACGTCTGCTTTCCGCATATTGTCTGTGCCACGCGAGATCCGAACGTTTGCATCATGCATCTTCACCGCCAGGGGTGCTGTGGCAGACAAACGCATGTGCAGTCAGTATCTTGACATTGTTCAGCTTGTGGCTGACAGTTGAGGCCGGTGTAAAAGTCGCGTGTTTGGCTGGAATGCTAAGTATTATTCTTCGGTGTCGCAAAGTTTGACCAAGAACAGGAGACGATTGAGATTTCAGAAAAAGGTGCAACGCAACTGAAAGATTTACTATAATAAGAGAAATGAATCTGATTGTGAAGTTTAGTCTAGTGTAAAAAAAGAGGTCGAGGGAAAAAAAGAGACTCGATGTGCGACTTCCGATCGTTCTCTGTCCACCCTCAACATATCTCAAGGTCCTGCAATCCATCAAATGTCCAAAATCATCCCAACATCTTGCCATCCTGAATATAATCCATCGTTTAACCGTGAACGGTGATCTGGGCAGAGCCACTGCTCTGGTATCCCTCAGTGGCCACGATCTGGTAGTTGTGGGTGCCCAGGTGCAGGCCAGCCTTGGCCCACGCGTTGAAGTGGTTGGCCATGGTGACGGTACCACCGGTGCGCTTCTGCTGGCGGACCGACCAGTACTGGTTGAAGGTGCGGGTGCCGTCAATGGACGGCTGGTTGTAGCGGGTGGTCTTGTAGATGTCGTAGGTGGAGCCGTCGGTGTAGACGGATCCGAGACGTTGGGCGCCCGACGAAGGGTTGTAGGAGCCAAAGTTCTCGACGACGTAGTACTCGACAAGCGGGTTGCGAGTCCAGCCGTAGACGGACAGGTAGCCGTTGCCCGAGGGTCTGAAGTTACCCGAGTAGGTGATGGTGCGAGCCGAACCGGGGTTCCAGCCCTTGCCGGCGACAAAGTTGCCGGCGTTCTGCCAGTTCACAGAGTAAGAGCCGCTGGCGCCGTTGGCGTAGTTGACATTGCCGCCGTTGTCGGTCCAGAAGGAGTAGTAGAAGCCGTTGTTGAAGCCGGTGCTGCTGGGGGTACCGCCACGCTCGGCGAGCTCAGAGAACTCGGTGGCGTTGAAGGGCATAGCGAGGGCACCGGCAGCGCCGAGGAGGAGGGACTTGAGGGAGACCATTGTGTCTGATTTATTGAAAACGAGGGTGAAGCTGCTGGCTGATGGCTGCTGGCTGATGGCTGGTGATGGGGATAGAGAAACAAAAGTCGAAACACGACGATCCTGAAGGTCTTATATATCCATTCAAGCTTGTCTTTCGAACTCCTTGTCGTCGCTTTTGATTGACAGGACCGGCTTAGGCAATCCCATCGTTTCTCCTGGTTAACTCGTTGTCGTCGTCCCTGTCACCTTGGAGAGAGCCATCCCGGCGACCCTGATGCCGAGATCCGGATGCTTTGCCATTGTCATAGCATACAATTTAGTCCAAACGTACCTGGTCCCTGGAGGTGGTCTCGGGTAGGGTTGTATCGATGGCACCCGAACTTCACGCTTAGTCCGGTCCCCGTACCCAAGATGGGAATATGTAGTGTAATTCCATTCTACACTACCCCGGCTTTTCTTGGCGGAAGAAGTGGCTCCGTACATGGCCTTCAGGCTGAATGAAGGGATCACTGGGGCCCCACAGCGTAGCTCGGTCACGGACGTCGACGGCTTCCATCGAGCTTCCATTTTCGTCCGTTCGGTGTTTGAGAATCCTTGCAGTGGTTATCGCAGACGGAGGCTAGCCTTGCTGAAACAAGAGATATTCCACCATTCAACCCTATCAGGTCGTGGAACAGGGCAGGGTGTCGTGCACTACCACCTTGGCACGCTTCAGTTGAGCATTCGGCCCCTGCTGCCCTACCTTTGGAGGACCTTCGCCCTCGTCGACGGATCGCTACATAGGTAGAGGTGGTTTTGTTCTTCAACAAGTCGGCTTTGTCGTTCGGTTGGGTGTTTCTACAACATTTCCGATTCCCGGGACGTAGGCCGAGCTTCTTGCTTCTTGTCCAGCCTCATCTCTGAGCACCCCAGTCGGAGAACATGTTTTTTTTATCCTCCAAAATCTCGGTTGGTCGCCGAACATTTATGCGTTGAGTCGGTGAGGGCAACGATGGCATGCTATCCCGGGCAGTGGGCTGTTCGGTTCGGCATCCCCTATAAGCACTGTATTTTGCCCACTGATTGAGAAAGACGGAGGGAAGCTTGGCGTGCCCCTGTTCGCCCCACCCTTCAATTTCACACCGATTTCGGTTTGTTTCTCGGGACAACTAGTGTCCCCGCACTCTCGGTAAGTGAGCCGGGGAATCTGCAGAAAATCAAATCGAACCGAACCAAGATATCAACCAATCTTTTCCAAAACAAAGGTGGGTGGACTTTTGCGGTGAGGTGAGAGAGAGTCGGGAGTCTCGACCACTCAGGGGAAAGGGAGCAGTCCGGACAACTGGTCACAGAACCGGATTAGACCTGATCGAGTAGAATCACATTTCGTCGACTTGTCGAAGCCAGTTCCAGCTTTGGATTTTTGGATTTTCTCTACTTATCCCCAAACCTCTTCAATCGAACAACATGCATCCGGAGTCCAGCCAGGTATCTCGGTGGCAGCGTGTGACGGTCCAGGCAATCCAGAACCACCAACGACCAAGGAGAACGAACGAGCAAACCACAACCTTGATTCGCAGCTCAAGGAAGTTCGTTTGACTTTCCTGAACAATCCCGGGAGCCCTTTCCGCAGTTTTTTGTCGGCGAATGGTCTGTTTCTTGCCTTTTTTTCGAGAGTGTCCAACAACCACAAGGTCTCACTTCCGTTCCGCTTTAGTACTTTACGCAATCATGAACCAAGCTCGCACCATCCATAAGCAAATGTTGCGCCATGACCTAATACATACGACCATACCCACTGGAAAACTCGGGATCCCGTCCGCTCTCCCATAGATAAGCCAGTGAGGGCCAGACTAGTAGTTGGGTCGGTGACGACCAGCGAATCCCTGGTGTTGTATGTTTTTCTTCTTTTTTGTTTCATCTACCTCTATTCTGTCTCCTGGTATGCTACCTCTACGCATCATCACATCAGCGTGCAAAACTTGTTTTTTTCTTTTCTTTTCTGAAATCCCATTCTTGGCAGTAGTTTCAACTTGATTCTTGGCCGTAGTTTCAACTTGGACCGAGTCAGCTCATCTGGTGACTTTGTTGCATAAACATTGTTACCTCATGTTCTCCCTATTGATCTGTTCTGTCTGTCGACTGTCTCGACCATCTATCCGCGCCTCCGAACAACCAATTTCAGGCAGCCTGTCCCTCTCTCATCTCTGCCCGAACTTTTGACTTTCCTCACCACTCTGGATTCCCCATCGCCGCCTAACATTCACTTACTTCCACGCATGCATGGCCTTGGCTTCCAGCCATTCCTGCCCAGGGGCAGCTTGGCACCTTTGCTCCCATAACCGATGGCACTTGAACTTTGCCCCTGACGCATGAATCTTGTTGTCATCCTTGCCCTCACCGCTTGATCCCTCACCACTGCACCTCTTCCGAAATCCTCATGCTGCCAGCAAACTAGATGTAACCAGCGGGACATCTCCCAAAGGAAAGCCATCGACCACGACAGGCCTAAAAACAGAACGCATCGTTTCATTTCTTCTCAAGGAATTGTCCCCCCCCCCTCTCTCTCTCTCTCCCTGCTCATTTTCTCCGACGAAAAAAAAGAAGCCTTCGGAATTAATTTCTCCGTCTGCAATCGCCCTACAGTACCAACTTCCCTCCTCCCGCCTTCGCCATCCATATCCTTAGTCCGATTCCCAAACTTGACTCCCTCCTTCCTTCCTTGCCTGGCCCTGACTCCTCCCTTCACCTTTCTCCTGCCTCGACAATACCAATCCCACTGCGTGGTCCCCCCCCCCCCATACCATTAACAAAGGGCCCCAGACACTTGGCTCTCAAGTTCATCATGTTCATGTTCTCGTTTGTCCCACAAGACATTGATTTTCCGGCACCCAACGGGCTGTAGGGACTCAGAGCCGAGTGCTGGGTTGCTAGTTGCAGTGGTAGGTTGAATTGGGAACAGAAGCGAAAGGCGGACCTTGGGCTAGGCGAGGCGAGGCGTGCCAGGAGGGGAAGAGAGAAAAGAGAAGGTGGCTCGTAAGGGGGATACAAATGCGGGGGATAGAATAACTGGGGCCCATCTCGGTTACCAGGGGTGTGCATTCCGACTGCTGAACCCCTTTGATGATGGTGGTAAGATTGTTGAGGTGCAGGATGAGTAAGTGGGGAGGTAATGAGAAGAGGTATGTGCCCGTGATCGTAAACATGAGAATGGGAAGTAAAAGGCCCAGCTTGATCTTGCTGAGGAAAAGGAAGAGCGTAAACAGAAGACCGGGAGTGACTGTTCTATGTGTACAAGCATAAGGAGCTTTAGGATTCAGTTCTCCGAAGCCGCCTATGCGACGATGCAGCCGACGTACTGTTGGAGCTGGCTATCGAACTGAGCGAACTCACTTTCGATATTCTTCTGACCCCTTTCGTGCACCTGCTCCTCCTCCTCTTTTCTCTTCTCTTCGACCTTCTCCTCCTCTTCCCCATCACGGCATTCCCTTCCCCTCGTGCCTGACATCCAGCACCCTCTCTCCCCACCCAGTAGTATAATCACCCCCCCAAACCCACCACAGCCTCTTCCTTCCCTATTACCCACGTTCATCGCCTCTCTTCCTTCGCTACTCCCGGCAGCGTCTCTCACATCCCCAGCACCACTCGTATCCCCCCACTTTAACCCAACTCCCGACCCTGCCACCCTCCAGAACCCCTCCCCCCTCAACTCCCCGTCCTCTCCATATTGGGTACAGGTTCATAGACCACCTGTCCAAGCCTCGTATCGAAGCAAGGCCTTGCAGAGTTTGAACTGGATTCCTCCTCTTTTATCGTCATCGCAGGGAGGCGAACAGAAAGGTGTGGAGACATTGGTCTAGGTTGCGTTGGAGGAAGGACGAGGGGGGTGGGTACGAGGGTAAGTGGTAGGATGAGAGGCTGGAGGATAGGTAAAGGGTGAGAAGCTAAGGGGTCGGAGACTATAATGTTGAAGACAAACGACGGGTTGGAGAGTACGGGGGCTGTTTAGTAGGTAAAGGATAGGAGGAGGACGATGGGAAGAAGGCTGTGTTGTTGCCGGACGCTGTGGATGTGCTGGTTGAGGGTTTGCCGAGGTTTGAATGAGGAAGCTGTCTGGAAGAGCAAAGTCTATGAAGTGTGGGGTTTTTGCGATGGCGTTGCGAAGGGGTGAGATTTGAGAACCAGAATGAGTGGGGATATGGGGGGACGTGATGGTTTGGGTGTTGCGAATACTTTGAAGGTTGGGCCTTGCCCAGTCACCGTGATGTTAGTGTTGGGGAGCATGGTAGGGACTGTCACTTCGGTCACTGGTCCTTTGATGCAGACGCGACTCATGAGGATTCTGGGTTCTAGTGAAACCTTGAGTCGTGGATATGCTCGAGGGATACAGTTTGGAATTTGATATCGAGGTTCTTTAGGGGGCTATGGAGGGGCAGGCGGGATGGGGTTTGCGCTTTGTGCGTATTGTAAAGGGAGACGACTTGGGCCTTGCCCGTAATGTTGGTGTTGAAAGACTTGGTTACTGATAATGCCAAGGCTTGCACACTCTTTGATGCAGAGGGGGGGTTTGAATTTAGAAATATGGCTGTGGAGGTCGTACTGTTGCTGGGCTAGTTTGGTTTGGATGCGTGTTGCGTAGCCCTCGGGCCGGTGGGTATGGTAGTACATGCATTCGTAGTGTCGGGGTTGTCCTGAGGAGGAAGATGACCTGTGATGACGAGCTGCTCTAACCGGTGGTTCCCGAACCATGCTCGCCCCCCTGGATGTCGACATATGTCGGGTATGGGCGCCCCCTCGTATCGGAATAGACCGCTGATGGTTGATGTTCAGGGTCCTGCTATGTAGGGGCTTTGGGATGCTAGCTTCGCAACTAGTGCGTCTTAGAGCGGTGATCGTGGATATGCCGTTATCTCCATGGTTCTGGCGGTCTTTGTCCACTTGGCGGTCGACCATAATGCCCACAGGGACATAATTTGAGGTTCCTATTCAGGTCAGTGATCTATAGGCATTGATACCGTGTTCCTACCAAGCACTTGCTCCGATCGAGAAGTGTACCTAAGCTCAAGTATGTGACTACTTATTAAAGCAATGACAATGAGCAGATCACATTGTTCTGCCGTTCAGGCAACCAAGCAGTTTCCACAAGCAGTAAATAGAAGCCTTTGGGTGTTTCCTGTCTTACCCATAACACAAAAACAGTGTCATCCTTTCAGGGAATTGGTCTTGTCCTTCAAGGTGGGCTTCAAAACTAGTTCAAAGCACTGCTTGTCTTGACAGCAGCAGGCATGGCCGTGCTATTGAGCAGACGCGGCTTGACACCACTGGATGTATCAAGCGTCCTCGGCACTTTGAACTGGAGAATTTGGTTTGTCCATCTCAACGCTGTTTGGACAGAGACAAGTGAGCTCTCGTCGTCGTGCTCGCGTTACCGTGGTGTCGGTATCCTATCCCCGGAGTGGTCCGTGCACTCGTGAGTCTCGGCGAAGAATTAGACGTGGCACGTGTGGTTGACAGACAGCCCGTCTTCTTTAGCGAAGTCGGTAGCCGTGAACCCTTGTCGTCGACACGCAGCATGTGATCGACACCAATGCGGCATCACACTGTTGCAGCAAGCAATGTCCAGCATTGATGTTTCAGTCCGTCGGGTGTCTAGACGGGAAGCGTCTCTTGCCCGTAAAGCTGACATCGGCTCATAGACGCAAGACTGGGCTGTAGCCGAGGAGGGAGCCTGCCCCAGTCTTTCGACGGAACCAATTTGCTGTCGTGGTGGTGATATTCGAAACGGCCAAAGCATTCTAACCATGCGACGCGACCATACAACTGCCACTCGACCCGACAGGCAACATCTTTTTCAGAGTGACACGTGACAGTATCTATCACTTCTGCGCAATGGGGTCGCTTTCGGGGACCATCGGTCACCTTGAGCCCCTTGTCCGTGGATCTCAGAGTTGTTGCCTCCGACGCCGAGTCGCGATGAAGAACGAGAGTACAATACTTGCGGTGAGGAGGCCGGAGCTCTGAATGGTCGGCGGAGACGGGCTCGACATCAGTCCGGCATCCAAATGTCGGATGAGGCAACGAAAAGCTGAAAGAAAAGCACCCTACTCGCAGGGGAAAGTACGGAAGCTGCCTTTTCGATGTGGATAAGCAAGATCTGCTTCCATCATCTCGAATGATAGTGTAGTTGCGGGAGCTCGTGGGTTGATGTGCAGTTGAGACCTGCCCTGCTGTGCTGACAAACAATGAGGCGTATATATGTTGATCTTGTGGTACTATACTGTGACCGACATGTGCCCTGGGTAGGTAGGTATGTATGAGCGGTGATTGATGTTGTTGGAGGGTGTCTCAAATTGTCGAGACCCTGGTGATGTGTTTTACAGGCGCCCGTTGATGGAATGTGGGACGGCAGGCGGGAAGATGGTGGCGCCTTTGCGGCTGTATCCGTACCTCTATCCGTACAGTGGTGGCGCCAGGAACGATACGCCGGAATAGTACACTAGTGTAGTCGCGCAGTGCCCTGAGGCGGCCCTGTGGCAGGTACAGTATTATACAATTCAGGTAATTCCACGAGGGGAACCAACAGCCACCGCAATTAGGTAGGTACTTTCTTTTTCTTTTTCTCTCAAACGGGAAAGGAGGGTTGCAATGACCTGCCTGTACCTCTAGTTGCGGGTGAACTCACTGTACCTAGGTAGGGTATGAATGGCTACAGGTATTCCATTCCAGCGCCCACCCGACCGGAGGGGATTCCGGTATATCGTAATGTAGCTTCCTGCCCGGGCGTTAGGTAGGTCGGCTCTTCTGGATTCGGTTGATGTCGGGTCACATTCTGGTCTCGCATCTGTCGTCGCTTCCACAATCAGGCAGGTGACTGCTGCAGTTGGACATTGGAGACCTCTAGGAAGGCGCAGACGACGATGCAGTGACGACCTAGACACGAGACGCGGGGAGGCCGGGAGTACCTAGACTACATACAAGTAGGTGAGCGCGGTAAACAATACCTTACGTAACCCCACTTTGGACATGGGACGGGATGGAACCCGACCTCGCCCGCGGTGGATACCTCTCTAGGCGGGGCAGAAGAAATGACGGGAATGGAGTGTTCGTCCACTTTGTTGGATCTCCCTCGCAATCCAATAACGGTTCTCCATTGCTTTCCTTCCAATCTATTGAATCCTTCCCGCAGGCATCGACACACCTTCACGCAACGGCACTCTTTCTTTCTTTCTTCTACTGCGTACTGCGACACTCCAGTCACTGCGACGAACTCTTGAGCAGTTTTTCCAACACTGTGTGTATCAGCCTCCCGGTTGGCGTCACCGTCGCATTGGGGTTTTTTTTTTTTTTTTTTTTTTTTTTTTTTTTTTTTTTTTTTTTTTTTTTTTTATCTTTTTCAAATCTTTTTTTAGCATCGATCGTACAGTTCGTTATCGGACAAACCCTTCCGGCTGTGCTGGATTTCGTCCTGTTTTTCGCTCTCGCTACTTGTGTCGCTGCCATCACGTATCAAATCTCTTCATGTTGCACAACAGGAGCGGCCAAGATACAAGCCACAACTCAACGTCCATTCCATTGTCAACGTCGACGGATGAACCTACCGTGACTGCTACACTACACAGTCCCCTGCCTAGGTCATCTGGTGAGCTACATACCACCTGACACTACCTGGCTACCTGGCACTTTCCAGCCTATCCAGTACCATCAAAAGACACCGTCCACTCCGCCGGGCCAGTAGCGTAGCTTCGTTGATGCCGAGCAGCCATGGTATTGGCGACACTCAACAGGCACCTATGTATCCAAAAATGCCACCCTTCTAGAACTGTGTATACTGCGTAGGTAGGTAAGCAACTGTCCTGTTTCTCTTTTACCTCTTCTGCATTTGTTCCCTTTTCACTTTGCCTTGCATTGGGTATTCCCTTTATTATATTCCCCTTGAGATGTGTCACATATCACACGCCCACGCGATCCCGTCCTGATCCTGGTGCGATCAACGTCGATTACCAGAAGTATGTTGAGTGTCAGGGCACCAACATCCACGAGCCACGCCATGCCCCCGACCACCAACACGGACGCTTACCAAGTGGAAGGGACGGGGAGCCGGATGACATGGCTCGCATACCGTATGGGGCATGTCGCCAAGTACACTGCCCTGGACTACTCAAGACATGGATATAAAAGCTTAGCTCGGTTTTTTACGGGTGGCAACGAACGTTGATTCACGCACAGGAAATGGCTCTCCTGTCGTCTGTCTGCTCCCTTTTTCTTGTACCATCGTTAGGTGTGCCGAGCTAAGCTTCTATATCCACGCACAAGTGTAGAGGAGCTGCTGAGCTGCTCGAGCTCCTTCAAGATGGAGAGCATTTGCTGATTTGCAATGGCAAAAAGAGTCCAAAAGGTTCCTCTGGAGCCTTCGATAGGCTCTTGCTCATCTCGTTAGTACCTCCTGCTACCCCCGGCAGCCAACGTCGGCGAGTAGTTTGGCCGCAGAGGTGTAAGAGGACTTTTTCTGGCGGGTCCAATATACCCCCCCCCCGTCTAGCCCAAACAAGTAGCATTTCGACCTATCATGGAAATCAGATGGACCTCTGTGGCTCTGGACCCCCCGTTCCGCCTCCTGAAGCTCCAGCAAAGCCCCCCCCTTTGGATCCACCAACCCGGCCGTCCTAAACGACCCGAGAACCCAGTCCTGGACTTCTCGCCAGTCTCCTCATTCCCAAGCTTTCCCCAGTTTCGATTTTCCACTTCTCAGGGACCTGACCTGGATCCCAAAGGGCCTCAACTGGACCCTACCTGGCCGAAAAAGGGTAAAGACGCAGCTCCCGCCCGGCCAAACTCCACACCCCGCACTTTGCCAACAACTGCGCCAACCAGTCACCAAAGAATCGACGAATCCGGCTGTCGGCTGCTATTCTGTCCGGCCCTAGACGTGCCACCGCCAAAATCGTCCAGGCCATCCGGCTTTATGTGCAGGCTTGGGCTTCGACTACTCGACGACGTCAACATCGAAGAGGGCATGACAACACAGCTCAGCCAGATGACGCGACGGCAACAACGAGGGCCCCCATCCATCTGAAGAATCAACTGCCAAAATGAGTGAAGCCGCGCCTGTTCATCGCTGCCCCGTCTGCTATAAGACGTACAAGCGTCGGGAGCATCTGCAAAGACATCGCGCTTCACACACCTCGGAACGCCCACATCGTTGCATTCTGTGCAGTGCCTCTTTCCAACGGACAGACGTCTTGAAGCGTCATATTCAGACATGCGACGGGCTGCCTCATGGCTCGTCTGGCCGCCGAAGGGCCTGCGACAGATGCGTTCGCCAGAAAAAAGCTTGCAACTCGGCCCAGCCCTGCCAAAATTGCTCAAAACGCGCAGTCCAATGCTTGTACTCGAGCGTTGGTAGTTCATCGACAAGCCAGGACGGAGAAGCGGGTAGCACCAGTGCTGCCAACTCGGTTGAGAGCTTTTCCAACACGCCCAGCACTCAGCAGCAACAGCAACAGCAACAACAGCAACAGCAACAACAGCAACAACAGCAACAGCAACAACAGCAACAGCAACAACAGCAACAGCAACAACAGCAGCAACAACAGCAGCCACAGCAACAGCAACAACAGCAGCAGCAGACTCAGCAATATCAGCATCAACAGTTCCTTCATCAACAGCCTCAGCAGCTTCACCAGCAACAGCAGCAGCAGCAACAAGAACAACAACAACAACAACAACGACAGCAACAACGACAACAACAACAACAACAGCAACACCAACAGCAACACCAACAGCAACACCAACAGCAACACCAACAGCAACACCAACAGCAACACCAACAGCAACACCAACAGCAGCAGCATCAGCCGATTTATCTCCAGCAACAGCACCAGTATCAGCACCAACAATATCATCATCATCAACAACAGCAGCAGCAGCAGCAGCATCCGCAGCGACCGCCACACCACCAATTCCAGCCGCAACAACACCAACAACAGACCTACCAGCAGCATCCACACCAGCAGCAACACAATCAACAGCAGCGCCATCATCACAACGTCCTCCACGCTCAAGTTACCCAACCACTCACCCAGATCCCTCAAATAGCTCCGGTACCGGTTCCCCAGATACCCCGTAATCACCAAGTTCCGGTTCCCCAGATTCTTCAACAGTCCCATCAGTCCCACCAGCCTCATTCAGCTCATCAGCCTCATCATGTACCCTTCCACCACCCCGGTGTGGCCCACTTTGACGACCTCGACAACCTCCTTCAGGACGCTGCTGGCCAGTTCCCGATGCTTGGACACCAGGACACCCATATCCCCGACTGGATTGAGATGGAGCTACCCATGGGCACTCATGCAATGGATACTCCGGAAGGTAACACCACGTCCAGGTCGACTCCCTCTTCAGAAACTCATCGTGGCTACTCTTTTGACTTCCTGTATGATTTCACTAGTAGGACTGGTCTCGTTGACTCGTTTGAATGCGGCACTCATGCGCAAAGGAGGGCGGTCGTAGATGCCTTCTATGCATCATATGCCGAGCAGCAAAAACACCATCAACAGCTACAACAGATACAGCAGCAGCAGCAGCAGCAGCAACAACACCTCAAAGCACAGCAACAGATTCAGGGCCAGCTTGAATTCCACCCAATGTTTCCGCAACTACAACATCATATGGGTCAGCCCCCACTTTCGCCCGCTTCGTCGTCAGCTGTCTCAATTTCGGCTACGTCGAATGATTATAGCTATATGCCATGGACTCCTTGGTCCTCTTGGCTCAGTAATCCAATTATTATCAAGCTGCAAGAGATTGTGGTTTCGATCATGAATGTAGTCAGACATAAACCGTCTAACAGTACTTTGGGTACTCTGACTTGGACACCCGATAAAGAGCAGGAGTGTCTTCAATTCTTTTCGCCGCAGAGGTTTGCCAAGTTCCTTGAACTGTTCTGGTCATGCTGGCATCCAAATGTCAACTTTATGCATCGCCCTTCCTTCGACCCCACCAGCGCAAAGCCGACTCTGCTGGCGGCTATGGCTTTGACAGGCAAGTAACGTGCGTTCTGCCATTTCGTCGTCGAGTTGCCAAACTAACGCCCCTCAGGTGCCTCGGTCTCTCCGGATGAGCAAGACACCAAGGACGCAAAAGTGTGGTTTAACTGTGTTGAGGAGATGGTCTTCACGGATGACGACTTTTGTAGCGACACTGAGCCTGGTTCACCGGCCGACGATGATGCCAATCCTGCTTCAGCTCTACATTGCAAACGAAAACTCCAAGCCCTGCAAGCTTCGTACATCGTCTGCCTTTATCAGAATTGGGAAGGTTCAGACGCTAGCAAGAGGAGGATTCGTCGCCATCGCTTCAACACTGTGGTATCTGTGAGTAGCTTTGTGTATTGCGTTTGACAGTGCTGGGAAACACTAACCTTGTACTCCGTTATCAGGTGGCGAGAGACATCGGCATTCCTATGGCGAAGCATCTCGAATATGGCCGGCTGCTCAGACATGAGTTTGACTGGCACGAGTATGTGGTGAGGGAAGAACTTATACGGTAAGCGTACCCGCACCTTGGAATAATCGAAGAACCGGGAAACTGACGAGTGGGTCATGTAGCACCTTCCTGTGGGTATTCCTTCTCGATACAGCCTTTGTGATCTTCAACAATCTCCCTCACCGCATGGTTATTAAGGAGATGAGAATGCACATGGCTAGTCCAGAAGCGGTCTTCCAAGCTCCGACAGCAGAGAAGTGCCTCGAGGAGATTTACCAGTGGATGCCTTCGTCGAGTCCTATTTGCAACACTCTGCTCCGCGACGTGCTCGAAAACGTCATCGGCACCACCCTTGACGCAGACACGTTGCAGCGGTTGGCTCGACTTGGGCCCCTCAATTTGTTTGTCGTTGTTTCCGGTGAGTAGCCCTCTTTGCCCCCTTTATCTTGTCCCTTTCTTTTGGTATCCCACTATTCGCCATCATGATGGTGATTAATGCTGATCCGTGGTTATTGCTCAGTGTTCCATTATATGATATTCCAGCACCAGAATTTGTTCGGGGTAGAAGGTCAACTTGTGCCGATCCGTAATGGCCTGGATAATTGGATAACGATCTGGGAGTTGTGGTGCGACCACTGGTCGTCTACGCCGCCCCACTGCATGGCAGCCAGCGACAACCTCACACCCGCAAACATGTGGAAAAGGATCGGTTTCATCCGGTGTTCGGCCGAGTACTGGCTTCTTGGCAGTCTCCTCACGGATCGTATCGCGCGAAAGACATCAGGCGGCGTTAGAGAAAACCAGGGCAAGGGGTCGTCTCCGGACTCTTACCCCGACGAGTTGACAGGAAGCGGCAAAGGCAAATCGAACGACCCGATTCTCATCAAGTACGACCAAACCAGCATGCGACAGGTCAACGAGCTGATCAGCGACTTTAAGAAAATCCAGCTTGAGGAAATTGAATGACAAAACGAGTAATGGGTTAGGTATTCCAAGGGTAAGGAAAGGTAACGAAAGAGGGACGATGATGTTGGATATTGGGACGGCGCAGCACTTTTGGGTTTGACAGTCGGACACAGTAAAGGGATACAGCGCTATCACTCTTTTAAGGAATCATCACTCAGTTTCTGAGAAGTAAGACATGATTGAGTGTCCACCCGCGAAGCTACAGTAGCCACCGTGCCACCCCAAGATCTGACATCTGCCTTACCGATCTTGTGGCCCAACCGTCTTGGCCCACGAAAACTAGGGACAGTGACCAGTACCACGGTGACTGTGCGAAGGTTGAAAGGCAAGCTGGTATGCGTGGCCGTCCTTCGAGGTGTCTTGACATCTGCGGTTTCCCACCCGCCCACCCCCGAGTCCGCAAAATCGACATGCGCGATCACTTGAAGCTATTCCGTCAGCCCCACCACACCATCCACATTGTACTGCGGGCCGTTGCACGTGTTTGGATCCCACCTCCATGTCCGCCAACCTGCTTGGAGCGGGCCCTCCCCTATCGCCGATACTACCATCCTTGCTCATCTTGCCTATCCCCTCCCCAAATCCCACCAGTACTCCGATCCCAAGTCGCTTTGGGGACATGGAGAGCATCAATGGCAAAGGCAGTCTGAAAATCAAATTCCAAAGGAGAGAGATTGGCGAGACGTGCATCCAGCATCAAGACACGAGTGCTGGTGTTGACGACTGACTCGTAGATCTATTAATTGCCCCGAAGTTTCCGCCACAAGATGAAAACTATCACCCCAAGAAACATCCCCCAACCAACCAACCACCGGTCTTCATGCCGGTTCTTGCTTGGAAGAAGGACAAATGGCCGTCATCACAACATACCTGCCCATTGTGGTAGGCATTGCCCTCCTGATCCGTCTGCTTATGGTTGGACGGAGACCAAAGAATTATCCTCCTGGTCCCCCGACCATTCCAATCCTCGGCAACCTTCACTTGGTATGTGAAATCGCAAAAAGCCTTTACTGAAAGGAATTAGATGATGGCTAACACCCGATGTGTTGATAGATGCCAACGAAAGATGTTCACCTTCAGTTCGAAAAATGGGCTCGTGAATATGGGCCCGTCTACAGCCTCATTCTCGGAACCAAGGTCATGGTCGTTCTCTCCAGTGACAGGGCGGTCAAGGACCTTCTCGACAAGAAGAGCCACATGTACTCACACAGACAGGAGATGTACGTCGGCCAGACTCTCTGCTCCGGCGACATGCGCATTCTGATGCTGGGCTACACGGCCAAGTGGCGTATGTCCCGCAAGCTCGTCCACGCTCTCCTCAACGTCTCTTCGGCCAAGTCCTACGTCCCCTACCAAATGCTCGAGAACAAGCAAATGCTTTACGAGATGATCACCAAGCCCGACGAGTTTCTCTACAATATCCGCCGCTACTCCAACGCCCTGACCACCACCATGGTCTACGGGTGGCGCACGCCCACCTACAACGACGAGAAGATGCGGCAGCTCTTTGACGGCTTCTCCGAGTTTGCCGAGATCAACCAGACCGGCGTGGCCGCGCTCATCGACTTCTTCCCCATCCTGCGTTACCTTCCGGACTTTCTCCTCCCCGCCCGCAAGAAGGCCAAGGAGCTGCACAAGAAGGAACTCGGTCTCTACAAGGGTCACTGGCTCAAGGCCAAGGAGGTCACGCTCAAGGGCACCATCACGCACTGCTTCTGCGAGGACGCCGTGCCCGTGCAAAAGAAGGAAGGATTCAGCGACGACGAAGCCGCCTACATCGCCGGCACCCTTCTCGAAGCCGGCTCCGACACCACCTCGTCCACTCTCTATGGATTCGTCCAAGCCATGCTTTTGTATCCCGAAGTCCAGCGCAAGGCCCAAGAAGAGATTGACCGCGTCGTCGGCCCCGACCGCCTCCCCACCATGGACGACGAGCCCCACCTACAGTACTGCCGCGCCATCGTCAAGGAGTCCCTCCGCTGGATGCCCACCACCATCATGGGCGCCGTCCCGCATGCCGTTACCCAGGACGACTATTACAACGGATACCTGATCCCCGCCCATGCTGCCGTCGTCAACAACGCCTGGGCCATCAACCACGACCCCGTCCGCGCCCCCGAGCCCCGCAAGTTCAAGCCCGAGCGGCACCTAGACGACAAGCTTTCCCTTGCTGACTCCGCCGCCAACCCGGATCCTACCAAGCGCGACCAGTTCACCTTTGGTGCCGGCCGGCGTATTTGCCCGGGCATTCACGTTGCCGAGCGCTCGCTTTTTCTTGGCGTTGCGCGCATGCTGTGGGGATTCAGTATCGCGCCCAAGATTGGGGTAGATGGAAAGGAAATCATTCCAGACCAGGAGAAGCTTACGCAGGGGTTTGTCTGCATGCCTGAGGAGTATCCCGCGACCATCACGCCTAGGGATGAGAGGAGGAAAGGGATCATGGAGGAGGAGTGGTTCGCGGCGGAGAGGGAGTGTTTGGATCCGGAGACGAAGCAGTGGAAGCAGGGCATGAATTGGGTGCCGAAGTTGAGTTCTACTAAGGTTTGATCCTGGGACTGAGGAGGGGAGTTTGTGGTTCGATTCTTTTGTTTATGTGCTTTGATGTCTGATATCACAGCAGTTTTCTTTCAAATTTCTTTTTTTGTCATTTTTGGAGTGTTTGTTAACTTGTCTATTTGAGAGGGATTGAGATGGAGGAAGAGACACATGTTGATGATATGTAACCAATACTACCATCAACGTATGCTGTCTTTGGCAGGCAAGCAAGCGAGAGGGAATGGTAGTTTTAGCATACGAATACAATCATGCTAGGCTATACCACAGATTTTTGAACCTCATCTTTCTAGCATTTGTTCCCCATGGCATTGCTTGGCCATGCGAATATAGCCCTGGATTATAGTCTCAAAGCCCTGTCTGGTTGGAAGCATGCCCTGCTCAATTGCTTGCAGTGTATTGCCCAACTGCTGCAGGCCTGCATCCATACCTGACTACATTGTCAGTTTCCACACCCGGCACGGTAAAAGGTTGGAAACGGATCCCCTCCCTCCTCGTTGTGTTCAAACTTCTCGATTCCCTTTAGTCCGGGCACATGAAAAGATGATCAAATGCATCTCGTCACCGCTGTGATGATATGTACATAGCAATGTCTCACCCATCACTCGGTATGATACAACCGTATAGGGAGAGCTCGGCAGCTAAGTAGTAAGCAACATCATGTTCGAGATCATTCATATTCTTTCTTTTTTTTTTTTTTTTTTTTTAATGCGTATCTACTTCCTGATAATCTGACACTCCGCCCGTCCGTTTACACTCACTCACTCATCCACCCACCCAGCCAGGAGTCGATACATCACCCTCCTTTCTCCTCACATCTGCTGCACATGTGTGTACCTGTTAATGCAAGGTAGACAGGTGATATCTTCCTGCTGGGTTACATTCACATTTACATTTACATGGAACGTACTGTGGAAGCCAGGTAGATATGAATGGGTTTGAGGAGCTTATCGAGATGCAAATACCTAGGTACGAGCTCCGGCACAGGATTTGCTTACCACTCAGTGATCGACGGACGAGTTGTTGGAGAGGGCTGGGCTACTAGGTAGGTAGGTAGGCAAGGAACCTCAAGGGCAGGTAGGGGGAAGAACATGGAAAAGGTAAGGAGAGACATGGAACTTGGAAGAGAGGTGATGTCTCATTTTCGGGGACGCCGCTGTATGACCGCTTGGCAATTTACCGGCGGCCCTCACATCACATCCGCGGTGGTGGTTGTACATATGTAGTGGTGGTGATGATGGTGGTGGTGATGATGGTGGTGATGATGATGGGGTAACATTCAGGGGGTCCACAAAACCTCGTCAAAATACACGTACGTCCAAAAAAGGAAAACGTAGGTACGTACCGAGTACTATATCCCACCAGTACTCCGATTTCATGTACATACATACATATCACCTTCAGAGTTCAGACCCTCTTACAGTTTCTTCTTTCCTTCTTCAACCTCCCACATTGTGTGTCTGGCATTCTCAGACATTGAGACCTAGAAACGCAGCACCCCCAAAAAGCAAAACCTACCGCGGAAGAAGCCAAAAAGTGCCGTTCCCCACCCACCGTTGAAGCGATCACATGCAGTGTGTGTGTCCGTTGTGTCGAGCAACCGACGGCGGCGATCATGAATTCTTTTTTGCTTTTTGGTAACAGCCAGGAACTGGTGCTACCTACCTATGAAATGAAGCTACTATTACGGCTTCTTCTTTGAAGTTAGCTGGTGAGCTAGCTGGTGATGGTTGATGACAATCAGCAAGGTTTCTGGTTTATGCACCTCACTTGCATTATTCAGAATATTGGAGGCGTACACTACCTAAGAAGCATCACGGAAAATAAAGTTATCGTCAACACACTTTGCAGTTCATCGCGCTAACCTTTCAAATGCCGGCAGAGGTGTAGACTACATATACATTAGGTGCCGTCCGGTATCACAGAGGCATCCATCTCACATCGATGCTCACATGCTAGCGATGGAGACGACATTGGAGAAAGTGGAGAGGGTTCCTTGTCCAGATGCATGAATGGCTGTCGCCGTTCTGTGCATCCATCTCCTTTTTGTACAACCAAGAGTCGCACCCGCCCCCGGGACGGGGAATGAGGGACGGCGGGGCGAAGCGGGGCGAGCGGGGGGTCTGGCCCTTAGGTCTCCACTGGCCCGCGTCACGAAGTAGACATCACCGTTCGGCTCCGGGCTTGTCGGTAGGCCTCCGGGCTTGGGGATCTCTTTCTCCTCCTTCTCCAAAACACCTCCATGTGATTCCAAGGATTCCTTATATTACTTAGAGAACCCACTGACACAAAGTCACGACCGCAATTCTCTGCCCCCCTTTGTCTGCCGACCTTGTTCAAACGCTGAACGGACGGTCAAAAGTCCCCTCCCACCACCACTCCGATACCTTATATTCTACACATGTAAACAACTGCCGCAGACAAACGCGGAAGCAGAGAGCGGGGAAACTGAATGGCTGGCACAACCAGGAACAAGGAACAGGAAAAGGGAATTTCCGGTTTCTCTTTTCCCCCAGTGAGCGGTCCTCCATCAGCAGCATCTCAGTCAGCAAGCAGCACCTCCATCAACAGCATCTCAGTCAGCACCCCCATCATTAAACTGTCGGACACGGGGGTGGGAGAGTTTGGAGAATATGTATAGGGATCCCGTCAGATGTTGCATTCCACTCCGTCGGCATATCATAAGGCTATTCTGGTTTCCATAATCGGAAGGACGGAACGTCCGGAACAAGGACCGAAGAAACCCATTGGATATCGACTGGCTTGATAACGACCACGTTTCCGCTTCGCCATGTATCCCTATTCTGGTACACGGCATGTAAGCAAGGGGAAGTATCGTGGTTTTTGTGTAACTCTTGTAGTCTCTTGATAGATGCCATCTTTCTATTGTGATAACCTCTTCTCGATATAAACTCATCTTTTCTTTTTTCACAGCATACAACCATCAAGATCTGGATACCTCTCAATCACCGCAGCAAACATGGCAGCTCCCCGCACAACCACCGCCCTTGTCATCCCCGAACTCAACGGCCAGTTTGAGCTTCAAGAAGTCCGGCTAAACGACATCCAACCAGATGAAGTCCTCGTCGAGATCGAGGCTTTCGGAATCTGCCACACCGATCTCTCGTTCGCCGCCGGCTTATTGCCATGTAGACCCGGCGCCGTGTTGGGCCATGAAGGTTCGCATTTTCCTTTTTTTTTGAAAATCTTTCATCTCGAGCATTGATCACAATCTTATTATTACCCCCAACCGTTGTTGAACCCCAGATTCCCTCCCCTCGCCCTATGTAACCCCAACCCAAAGGCAAAACACCGAGTGGAAAAAAACACCAACAAAAAACCATCACCACCCTCCCCATCCCCCGTCCCCCAACCCTCACCTCCATATACTAACTACCAATCCATCCAGGCGCCGGCAAAGTCCTCTCCGTCGGCTCCTCCTCCACTAGCCACCTCTCCCCAGGCGACTCCGTCCTCCTCTCCTTTTCCCACTGCGACTCCTGCCCTTCTTGTCTCTCCGGCCATCCTGCCTACTGCCACTCCTTCAACGCCCGCAACTTTTCCGGCTGCCGTCCTTTGCCCGTCCATCCCGACGGCTCTATCGATTCCTCCTCCTTTCTCAAGTCTGACCCGACCGTGGACCCTTCCTATGCAACTTTCTTAACACCCGACACCAACAAACCCATCTTTTCGCAATTCTTCGGCCAGAGTAGTTTCGCGCGCCACACGCTCGTACATAAATCCTGCTGCGTCAAAGTCCCCCCCGGAACAAACCTGGCGCTCTACGCCCCCATGGGCTGCGGTATGCAAACCGGCGCTGGCGCCGTTCTGAACTCGTTGGGGGTAAAACCCGGATCGAGCATCGCCGTCTTTGGTGTGGGCAGCGTGGGGATGGCGGCCGTCATGGCCGCTGCGCATATCGCCAAAGCCAAGACGATTATCGCTATTGATTTGCAGGCGTCCAGACTGGAACTCGCCCAGAAACTGGGGGCTACGCATACCGTGTTGGGAGAAAATAATAATAATAATAAAAGTAGTAGTAGTGGTGAGGAGGAAATGATCAAAAAGGAGGTGAGGAGGATATGTCCCCCCGTGGGAGTCGATTACGCGGTGGACTGCACGGGGTCGGTGGCGGTGATTAAAACCATGATTGAAGTTCTGGGGACGAGGGGCAGGGCGGCGACGGTGGGTGCACCGGGTTTTGGAAAGGTGGTGGGGGTGGATGTGATGGAGCATTTGACGTATGGGAAGGAGTATGTGGGCAGTTGTGAGGGGGATAGTTTACCTAAGGAGGTGAGTTCTGCGTGTTGTTTGAGGGGTTTGGGGTGGTGGTGGTGATGAGGGTGAGAAGAGGAGAGGAGGTTGATGCTGACTTGTGACAAAAAACAGTTCATCCCGTTCCTCATCGACCAACACGCCAAGGGCAACTTTCCCATGGACCAGTTCGTCACTTTTTACGATGTTAAGGACTACAAGAAGGCTTTGGAGGATTCGCACAATGGAAAGGCCATCAAGGCTGTTTTGAAATGGTAGGGGGACCGGAGGGACTAGAGAGTGATACGGAAAGCGGTAATCGGAGACGGGCCTGGTTGGATATACGAATAATGAGCGATGAGTTGGACATGAGGATTGTACATAGTTTGGGAGGATGGTCGATGATATACGTACAGGGACAAGAAGGGAATATGACACAATTTACTCACCCACTGCAGACATCTATCGAGCGAAGCGAGGTCCCTCCCCGGATGGGGCCGCCGGAGGCATACATGCCCGGTAGATAAAATGGGTAGGCTGAAGCTGTGCTTGCATGGCTATATAAAATGGGAGATCCCGTTTCAGCTTCCGCCATTCCCGTGATTTTTACAGAAAGCTTCTTGTTATATGAGCCAGGGGATCCGCCTTAAGCTTCGTGAGCTGGCAAGGCCATGCGCATCCATCCTAGACAGTCCGTTATCACAATACTGTAAAAGCTTCCGATCCGGTAAGTTCTCCCGACCACGGTCCAATTACAAGCCATTATCCAACCATTCAGATAGCCAAGAGTTGTTCGACGGGGGAAAAGAAAGATGTGAATGGTGGTCGGAGGAAAAGAAAGAGAGAGGGGTCAAGTGGCCTTAGCACATCACCGTGACGTGACTCTGACCTTCTCCTCCACGACCCGTCATATTGGTCGGGAGTACCAAGACGACCAAAGCCAATGTCGTAAATGGTGCCTCTTCCCATTCATTCCCCTTCCCCCCCTTCATTCAATTACTACACCCTGGATTCTAGCAGTGACTTGTTAAAAGCCTTGTTCGAAATACTTCCCTCCAAACCCCTTACAGACCACACAGACATACAGACTAGAATGACCATCTTCACCAAAGCTTCATCTCTGGGCAAGGCCAGCGGTGCCCTTCGGCATCATGGCATCATTAAGGCAGCCTGCAAGTCCACCAGCACCCACGTTCCCTTCCCCGCCGGCATCATCGACGCCCTCCAAGTCTCGCGTCACATCTACGAACAAGAAGGCTTCGTCGCAGAGGAAGTAACCGATTCACATGCCGTCTCGCCCGCCGAAGCCGCTCTGCGCACCACGGCTCCGCACACCTCGGCCGCCAGCGCCGGCGGGGGCCTGAACCACTTCCACGGCCTGTTATGGTCGCACTGGCACCCCGGTCCGACGGCCGGTGTCGAGTACCAAACCCGTCACTTCTCGGGTTCTATGCGTAAACAATATGCGGTCATCTACGACATGTCCATCTGGGACTGGGGCGACTTCAGTCACATACAACCCGATCATCCCATTCCTCCGCGCCCCATCATGCCGGGCGATGAGGATTACGATCCGGTGACCATCAACGCCATGCCGACGCATAGCGAGGCGAACGTGAAAGCCGACAGGTCGGATATCGATCCGTTAGCTGGCCACGGCCCCTTGTGGTCGCACAGCTACTACCACCACCACCACCATTCCCAACAAAGTTGGGCGGCATACCAGACGCGGCAGTTTTCGTCCTTTATCTTGGGCAAAATCAGCACGGCAGCGGTGCACGACCCGTCGATTTGGGACTGGGGCTTCTTCAGTCATGTGCAGCCGGACCATCGAATCCCGCCGCGGCCCATCTTACCTGGGGACCCACACTATGATCCGGTGACCATCAACGACATGCCGTCAGAGAGCGAGGCGATTGTCAAGGCGGAGAGAACGCCGATTGATCCGCTGCCGATGGGGTTGCATCGTGTCATCCTTTTGCCGGTAGGGGAGGCGTTGCCCGAACAGACGGAGAGCGAGATGGATGTGCGAGCGGATAGGAGTCCGATGGAAGAAGATCCGCTGAGGGCCAGGATGAGGTTTCGGGATTATAGACCGCTGATGAATGCGGGGAGGATGACGGAGCAGGAGATCAAGAGGGATATGGATAGGGATATGGGGTTTGGGTATCATGCGGCTGCTTCTACAGGTGACTTTAGCGGGGGGGAGACGGAGGGTGCGTATAGGAAGGAGATTTACATCAGGGAGGAGAGGTTGTTTGTGGAGGACTTTGGGGAAGAGGATGAAAGTATGGGGACCAGCTTTGGAGAGGGAGAGGGTACGGAGGGATATGAAGGGCAGAGGGGGTATTTCGGGGAGGAAGGCCCGGCGTTGAGGAGGAGGTATGGGATGGAAGAGGTGGTGGGGATGGACAGGAGTGCTGAGGAGATGGAGTTGGAGGATGCCATGTTGCTGCATTTCACGAGGTTTCGTTGAGCCATTGATAGTATCGGTCTGGTGAACTCTGGTTATGTGTTTTGGGTTGAATGTCTTTGGTGACTGTTGTGTAAACACTTGTAACACTAGTGCATAGCTTGAATATGTTGATCATGTCCTCCGATAGCAGATGGACAGAAAGAGATTGGATCACAACTCCTTGCTTGGAGTCTCATCTTGACACCTCGCTTAGAGTCTCCTCAATCCACACAGATGTCGATCCACGTGGACGTGTGGGATAGACATCATCATATGAAGGAGTTATGAGACGATGTTCATATAAAGATTCCCACGCTTGCCGCAATAATCAATCGGACCCCCCCTTTCGTAATAGACTCTGTAACCCTTGTCCCTCAAGGGCTCGGGTGTTGGCTGCCTCTACCCGAGACACATCACACGGCACACAGGCGCATACCAGCGTCGAAGGAAAACGCCCCTTTTACCGCCAGGATGGAAGAGACGGTTGAGAAATGGAAGGCTAAGGGACGGCGCCAGGGACGGCGCCAGGGATGAAGGCAGGGATAAAGGTTTACCGCGCCCTGGGGCAAATGCCGACCACGGAAAGCAGCGTGGATCCTGATCGTCGGTCGCAAACGCTTCTTGGCCTTGCCAAGGGCGCGCGCACTGTCGACCACTGAGCCGCCAGTGCCGTTCTCCGTCCCGGCATCCATAGATCGGCAGGAGACATGTCGATAATCCCAGCATTTTCCCGTGGGACGTACAAACGGCTGAACCCTCCCTAGCCAAATGAAGAGAATGTCCTACCGGGAACCTGAAACGCAGCTTGCTTGTTTTTCCCCCGTCAATTGGATGGGTGTTTCTTCGCTTGCATACCAAGACATTGTGCAACTGAGGGTGGGTAGGTAGTGTGGGTAAGGGCGCAACCGGGTGTGGAAAGATTAAGATGTTGCTGCGTGAAATTGCATGCCCGTGGCCGTGGTCCGTTCAAGTAGAAGATGTCCGCTGAAGGAAATTTCTGTCTCGGAGATTTCAACCTGCGAAGTGTACATCATCGTATACTTGGAAGTTGCAGGTCAACTTTGTTGCAGGCCAACTTGAACAAGCGAGCGACGAACGGATCGTGAAGCACAACACAGCCACCTGCTAGCACCATGACGCCGACTGCAACCGTCTTTAGCGTGGCGACCGCCGTTCTTGGTCCGTTGACGACGACATTCACACCACCACCAGCATGCACGGTAGCAGTAGCTGCGGTTACGGGAAAGTTCCTTGGATTGGGGGGAAAGGTTGCCCCCTCGGGCTGGCTCGGTCAGACATGCTCCAAAGGCGGTCCGGTTGACGACACGTCCTGCTGGCCACCAGTTTCCAGTGGAGCGGAAGCCAGGACAAAAGCGCTGGACGGATGGGGATACTACTCGCCGGGTCTGCACTGTCCAGCCGGTTATGCGACGGCATGCTCGGCGACAGGCGGCGCTGGTGCAAAGTCGGACTTCGCTTTTCAGTTCGCGCCCGGCGCCAAAGAGACGGCAGTCGGATGCTGTCCAAGGTAGGCCGCCCTTGATCCGCCCTCCGGGTTAGCCGTGTACTGACATGCGACGACGGAAAGGGGCTATCAATGCAGCAGTGTTGAAAATGGCCAGACATGTGTCAGGGCAGCCACATCCACAGAGGTCGAGTACGTGACGTGCGACGGATCGGACCCGGCTGATCTGGCCACCATGACGATATCCGACGACAAGGACTTCATGTTCTATGCTCCGTTGATCCAGATCAACTGGCAAAGCTCCGACCGACCGACCGAGACGGTGTTTTCCGGGACCGTCTCTCTCTCTGTTGATGTTGACACCATGTCGACACTGGCCACAGCAGGGGACGCGCCAGCAGGCGTGACTTCCAGGGTGGGATTCCCATCACAGAGCGTTGTGCTCGTGGGTTCCCAAGGTTCGAACAAGCCGACGGGAGCTTCTGAGGGCAACAAAGAAGAAGACGGTGTGAAACCCGTCAGCCTCTCGACTGGATTCAAGGTCGGCATGGCGGTAGCGGGCGGGGTGCTGGCCGTGGCCATTGTTGCCATCATCTTCATCTGCGCTTGGAGGCGACGGAAGCAACAGATGGAGGAGGAAGAGTTTGATCGCATGTACGGCATGAAGGATGTGGGACCCAGCACGGCGGACTTCAGGAACGAGGAGATTCCGGGCTGGCACCGGGGACCGACGAGACGACAGCCGCCGGCGCCGGTTGATCCATTCCGCAGTGATGGGGAGTCGGAGCTGATGGCACCACCTGCGCCGTATCATCCCCCATCGGCATATCGGTAGTGGTTGAATAAGACGGGGAGTGTTTGAGCGTGGGACATGGGCGATGGGTGCGTGCTCGAACGGAACGTGGCGATGATTTTGATGGTTGTTTGGATACCAATTTGTTTACATTCTAATGATACAATGTGATTCTGTCCAAGTAAGAGTAGCATTGGCGCACGGACCACTCTCTCCTTCTGTGGAGTGTGGACCTTTCTGCTGACAGTGCAGGGTAGACGTAGAGGTAGTGGTGCCAAGACTGCAACCCCCCCAATCGACCCCATTGCGCGTATGTCATCAGAGGACGGGAACACTGTCACACCAACCAAGAGCTCTCCTCCAAGTTTCGACTTTCTCAGAGTTGTAATCCATATTATCATAACCTACCATCTGAAGCTTCAGTAATACTCATTCATCGCGACAGCTTGGGCAAGCTTTACACTCGGCCAGACCATACATATATATATATACACACACACACACACACACACACACACACACACACCGCAATGATACCATGTCGACGGAATCGACCCGCCCGTTGTTGCTGCCCCAGAACCGCAAGCTACGCCATCTACGCGGCATCTATCTGAGGAACCTCGCCTTCACTCGCCAACACGGACGGACCATTGACGATGCTGCTCTTAACAAGACAGCTGGTAAGCTCGAGGCCTTGCGCGAGAGACCAGACCTACACCATACGCTATCATCAGAGGACCTCCGCCCACCCGCTGTCCGACGCCGCAGCACCCACTTGGCCAACGCCGACCCCGCCACGCGACAAAAGAGCTTCCAAGATACTTTTGCCAGCAAGCTTGCCGATGCCTTCTTTACCCTTCACGTCGACGGTCTGGAAGATCCCATATACATCAGCGAAGTTGCTGAACGAGCTACGGTGCGCTTATCATGATAACCTCTCAGACCATGACCCACGCTAAGCACCTTCAATCAGAACTTCAACTTCCGTCTATTCGAGCTTGCCGACCTGGATTCGACCATAACTCGATCTCCCCAAGTAACCGTCCGAATATGGACCAACCGACAGGACCAATGGAGCCTCCTCCTCGAAGACGAAGTCGACCTCCGCACCCTCAACTGGCTCGGCACCCTTCAGAACGTCAACTTCCCACCCAACAGCCTGGTTTTCCACATGGTAGACGGCATCTACTCCCTTGAGATCTCCAACTCATACCCACCACCCAAGAAGGAGGTTCCCCCTTTACCAACCTCCTCCTACAACGTCCTCATGCGTCTCGCCACCCTCAACAACTCGATTCAAGACGCTCTCGCAACCCGTGACGCCCTCGCCGCACAAATCAACGGCCTCCTCGCCCAGGAAGAGGAGAAACAAAAAGACGTGGGGACCCTCGCCGAAGCCGAAGAGCAAGTCAAGCTAGCCTCCAAGTACCTTTCGGCCCAAAAGCGCATCGTGGCCGCCGCAAAGAAGCACAACGACGACCTGCGCGCCTCCATCGCCGCCCGCAAAGCCGCCATAGAATCCGGCTTGGCCGTCCAGCGCAAAGCCGAAGAAGACGTCCATCACGCCGCCGGCGAACCGCTCGCACAATCCAAGGCCCTCCTCTCCTCCGTCCGCGACCAAATCCGCGGTCAACGCCGACGCATCTGCGAGGACCTGTTGACCATCTACCGCATCCAACCGATCCCTCCCCCGACCGACCCGAAAGCGCAGAAAGAGCATGACCCGCTATCCTTCCAAATCTGCTCTCTCCCGCTCGCCAACACGGTACTGGACCCAACCACCACGACCGCGCACTGCTTCGTCTCTTCTCCTTACGGCAGCAGCAGCAGCAGCCTATCATGCATCCCCAAAGAAAAATACCCCCACGAGGAATCCCTCTCCGCCTCCCTCGGTCTCGTCGCCCTCTTGGTGCACCACCTCCAACTATACCTCTCCGTGCCGCTCCCCTACCCGATCAAATGGCACGGTTCTCGCTCCACCATCCGCGACGACATTTCCAATTTTCCCATGAACCCCAACGCCTCTTCCTATTCCTCTCACGCCTCCCAATCGTCTCGGTCCGCATCAACCAACTCCCCTGCCAGCTTGGGAGAAGAAACAGATCCTAGCAGGGAATTCCCCCTCTTCCTACCCAAGGGAGGCAGCACAGCCCAGTACCGCTTCGAATACGCCTGGTTTTTACTAAACAGAAACATCGAAGTCCTCTGCTGGAGCCAAGGCCTCAAAGTCGTGGACATACGCCACACGCTGCCGAATCTACAGTGGTTGTTGATGGTCTGTAGTGCAGGGAAGGACGAGGTTCCCGAGCGCAAAAGGGGAGGGGTAAGGGGGTTGTGGTTGGGGAGAATAAGGGGGAAAGTGGTGGGGATGGGCATGAAGTTTGATGATGATGTGGATGGGAGTGCCAATGGTAGTCAAGCTGGTGGTGACGAAAGAGGAATCAGTAGTAGGGACCACGACGACGACGACATCGGGAGTAGGAATAGTAGTAGGAGTAGGAGTAGAAGGGGAAGCACAGACAGCGATGCTGCCACCACCATCATCAGCCCCCGAACGACAACGACGCGGAGGATAACAACGGGAGGAGTAGGAGGAGGAGGGGGAGGTGGTTTAACTATCGGCTACCACCATTACGGCAACGGTAACGGCAACGGGAACGGGACGACGGCAGGTGCTACCAGATCCCCGCTGTCCCGCTCACCTTTGGCCCAGCAGCAGCTCCCATTTGATGAGGGATCAACGAAACTCACACTGAGAACCAAGGGGTTAAGGGAGAGTGTTGCTCGCTGACACTCCTTCATACGGGTATAATGATGAAGTTTGGGCTTGAAATGATAACGATCGGTAAAAAAAAAAAAAATGTTAAGGGATCGAACGAATGGTTTCAAAAGGATGGATGGATGGCTATGGCAAGCGATGAGCTTATTTATGCTTAGGTTTCTTGGAATTCATGAATACCAAGGCTTCTGTGATGATAATGAGAATGAAAAGAGCCGTTGATGTTGGAAGAAATTTTATTCCACTTTTTCACGACAGTGACATGAAAGTATTTCAAAACCGTACAAATACCGATAAAAAATACAAATGTATTTATTTTTGCAAATAAGTAAGTAACCATGAAGAAACTGTTCTTTTCACTGACTGATTACAAAGTCGTTCTAGCGTAGGTTTATACTAGTTGCAACATACTAAACTAGTAAAATGGTATATCCATCCCTTTCCTTCCTCATTTTCCCCTTTTTCCCAACTTTCTTCCACCTATTACCGACAAGCGCTCAAAACCAAAATCAAGTGTCAACACGCTCTGTTCTTATCCTGGTTTCAACTTCAACCCAACCGATTGCTTGCCCTTGAAAAACAGAAAATTGCACGCTAACTCAGAAAAACAAGCCCTTCTTCTTCTTTTTCTCCTGTCCCCCCATTCCCTTCAAGATATCATCAAACGTGCTCCCCCCATTACTGGGTGCCGGCGCCGCCGGTTGCGCCACCTGCCTTGGAGGTGACTGCCTCGGCGGCGACTCTCCTCTGCCTAATGGACTTGGACTGACACTGGGGCTCGGATACTGCTGCTGTTGCTGCTGCTGCTGCTGCATCTGTTGACTAATCGATCCCCTAGAAGGATCTCTGTACGCCGTGGGCGGTGCGCTGGACCTCCCCTGACCTTCACCAACGCTTAGATTACCCAGCGCAGCAAGAGTCTGCGCGCTGCCGACCGAACTCGCGCGGTGGCCATGGGCGGCCGTGGAGTTGGACGAGTCAGGACGACCACCACCACCTCCGGAGAGCATGTTGGCGGGAGTAGAAACGACGCGGGAGCTGCGGTCACCGCCGGGAGCCAAAGATTGCATGAATTCGGCTTCTTGCTGAGACGAGGGGCCGTTGGGGCCGAACTGGCTAAAGTCGAGCGGCTCGAGGCCTATGGCGATGCTAGACCTATAGGTCGAGACCCCGCGACTAATTGTTGATCCCGTCCGTGGACGGAAGTGAGGAGAAGCGGGTTCGGAACCGGGAGTGCCACCTCCGTAGCTGCTTTGTGATCTTGAGCCAGAACGTTGGTGGCCCGAGGTGAAGGAGTCGTTGTCTTGGAATACCGGGCGGGGTGGTTCCAGAGGGGTGATTTCCTCGCCTAAGGCGGCGGCGGCGGCTTCGAGGGGCTGGTTAATGGCGGCGGCGGCGGCAGAGGCGGGGAGAAGAGCGGTCTCCCATTCCTTAGCTGCGAGCCAGCAGTGCGAGCGCATGTAGATACCTTCGACGGAGAACATGACCACGTCCGCGGACAGCTCTACGATGCCTTGACCGTTGTTGGTCTGATACCACATTTTGCGGACTTCGCCGGCATCTTCCATCCAGGGCGGGTTGCCCTGGGGAGCCTCGCAGAGGAAGTATTCGACTCCTTCGGTCCAGTGAAGCTGGGGGGCGTCGACGACGAGCATAGGCAGGGACTGCAGAACGACGTAAAGGAAAAGCCAGTAGCCGACGCGCTGGTTGGCGATGTCGGAAGGGTTGACACCCTTGGCCTCCTTGTACTCGAACTCCTTGAAGGCTTGGAGGAAGGGGAGCTGTATTGAGTCGGTATCCATGTTGCGCGACTTGATGAGCATGAGCAGCAGCTCGTTGGAGGCCAGCTTGCGGTCGAGCTTGGCCCGCTTCTTGGCGTCCAGTTCGCGGTAGTTCTCGTGGATGGCGGTCATGGAGGGGATCTTGGGGCAGTCGAAGGGGATGGGCGGCAGGACGGGTGGAGAGGAGTGGTCAAACTCGCTGAGCATGGCGCGCAGGGCGGAGCGCATCAGGAAGAGTTCGTACTCGAACTCGCCGGCATTCTTGGCCTTTTCCCTCTCGGCCTCGGCTTCCGCAACACCGTCGTCGAACTTTTGGTCGATAACACGGGGAGTGATGGATTCGCGGTCGACGAGCAGGTCGTACAGAGCACAGCAGTCGGAGTAAAGCATCTTGAGGCATTGGCGGTTGAGACCACTCTGGGAGAAGTGGTTCTTCTTGCTTCGCGCCTTGGGTGGCCAGCTGCCAAACGAGTCCTTGTAGTAGCCAAGAACAAAGGTGCGCATCTTGGCGAACGACTTTTGCCATTCCTTGAAGTTCAAGTGCTTGGCCTCCTCACTGGATGTCGAGCTGCCAATGCCAGCAAACAGGGAAGGGAACTCGAAGCTCTCGAGACGAAGGTTGGCGTTGGCCTGCCTGTTAGTGAGATCCAGATAGGCGCGCTCAAGCCTGTTCCTGGTGCTGACCGAGATACTCTTGTAGACGGGTAGGTTGAGATCCTGAATGGACTCGTACTTGCCCACGGCGTGGGTGAAGGCTTCGTTGTAGAGCGTCCATGACCGCATATGCTCACCCAAGATGATGGCCTGGATAGTCTTCTCGCGGCTGCCTCTCACATCCGAAACGCCAAACTGGTCCAAGAAAGAGTTGAAGGCGGCATCGACCTGATCGCCAAACGTTGACCCGTCATGGTTTCTGAAGCCGAAGTGCTTGAGCAGGGCAGCCACTTGAAGAAGTGCCGCAAACAAGGTTGGATACGTGTGTGTGGCAATAATGGGCTGGCTGGTCAAGAGAGCAAACATATTCCTTGCTGCGACGAGGCTGTCCAGATTCGTATTCTCGAGCGGGAGGTACAGATGTCCGTCAGTCGGGCTGGCGCCGTAGGCTGATGGCGATGGTACTGGTCGCCTGTTGGCGGCATCGTCGACGGTAAGAAGGCTGCCGCCGGCACTAGCTTTGCGGGGGTTGGTGAACCCGGCAATCTCGGACAGCAATAGTTGCGAGGAGCTGACGAGGTAATCATGGACTTTGAAGGATGGGCCGCGGCCACTGGTAGGAGGATGGAGGTAGATGAACAAGTTTCCAGATTCGTTCCATAATTCGGGGACCTGTGTAGGTGGGTGGGTAAGGTGAGTGAGTACGGATGTCCGACGGATGTAACCTAGGGAGAGAGAGGCACGTCATCATACCTTGTCGCCATTCAGGAGGTTCGCCGTGCTGTATTCGGCCTTGCTGTCTGGCGCAACAATCCAGGCCGCATTGCTGTCTCCCTTGTTGGCTTCGGAGCCGGAGCCTGATCGGCCTCCGAACCAACTCCTCCTCTGCTTGTGCTTCTGTGCTGTCGGACTGCTGCCGTCATCGCTGCCGTTGGAATGGGTTGATGTTGGCCTCGAGTCTGCCGAAGTGGAAACGATGCGCGGGGGTTCTGCTGAGGGAGTGCGGTTATGAGTCGCTGAAGGTTGGCTGGAAGTGCTACGGCCGCGCGAATGGCTGCCTGTAGGGGATGTTGGTGAGCTGCTGCCGGATGGTGGTTGTTGTTGTTGTTGTTGTTGCTGTGATTGTTTCTGGAGACGGTTGGGTGGGATGGCAGCTCCCGGCGGGGGGCCTTCGACGGAGACACTGCGGGCCCCGTTGCTGGGCCTTGCTGCGGGGGGGCCGAGGTTTGTCTGTTTTAGGGGCATAGTCGACGCTTAGGTAAGATATGGAATGGTTAGTTGGGGAAAGGACGCTAAGTAGGTAGAGGTAGGAAGAAAGAGGGCAAGATAGTGTCGAACAACTGAACACACCTGATTGTAAAGACGACAAAGGAGGGGATGAGCTATTAGTAGTAGGAGCCCCAGGACTATTATTCCTGCCCAACAACAATCCATCGGGTGACGAATAGTTGGCGGCCGGGTTGTGATATATTACCATGTTCTTATTATGGACGTCGCTGACACTGGCTGCTTGCTGCGCCTCTGCATTGGCGTAATTGGCGGCAGGGGCCGGGCTGGCAGTTACTGGCCGTTGTTGCTTCCGGGAGGCTCCAGTGGTACCTTTTAGCCCAGTACCCTGCTGATCTGCGGCGTCTGGTGAAAAGAAAAAGGATGGAATCAGCATCGAAAGCCGGGACTTGCGTCGTTGCATCTTGGACGCCGGGGGTCCCTGGTCGACGTCTTGTATTCCACTTTCTCGGTCCGTGTCCGTGGTGGTCTCGGAGTCTGGTGTAGGTGGTAGCTGGACCACGCTGGGCTCCTGTATCCCCTTTTCCCTTTCTGCTGATGAAGTATTGTGACGGAGAGATGAGGAGAGGTGTTGCGAGAGGGTGCTCATTCGGTGGAGGGGCTTGCGCCGGACTGAACCGGCGTCGACACTCGTAGGGGCCATGTCGGGCAACACGGGCGACACAGGCGTTCGGGAGTAGTATTGCTGCGGAGGCACAGCGTAGACGGGAGGATCCAAAGTTCTGCTTCCCATCTTTTTCCTGTGGAAAAAAAAAGGGCGATGTTGCCCAACCTTATACACTCTCTTCCAGCAAAGAATCTCCCACCCCTTATTGCCAGGGGGCCGGCACAAACGGGGGGGCACCACCTGGCGGTAGAGTCGTCGGGGTGCTGCGTTACCGAGAACCACAATGCGGTTCAAAGTGGATCAGGTGATACGAGATGTTGGTGGAGCGAAGTCGCTGGCCTGGTCTTGGTGTTTCTGGTGAATCGGAATTCGGAGGATTAGCCTCACGCTTCTGGGAAGAAGGAGGAAGACCAATATTGATGGTCGTACATCGGCAGGGCGGGACACACTCAAGTGAAGGAAGAAGGGTTGCCATCGGGGGACAACATCGGACGGAAAAGGGGACGACACACACACAGCTCGACAACATGGCAGGGTCAGTCCTGTATGGCTTGACATGCTGCAGCGAGTGACTTCTGTGACAGCTACATGATAGCTTACGTCGTACACGCAGTATCCCTACTCGAATTTGTTTCAGGACGACCAACATGTCCAGCTGCTCCAATGGGGCGCGATCGGCCTGGACTATGGTTTGATATTCTGGTCATCAACCACTTTCACTTCCCTCGGGGCAAACCTGTAAGGTCTACCATACTCAGCGAGTGTTCCACCATGACGCCGTGTCTCGCGTGGCTTTTTCCTTTTTGGGTCTTTGAGGATTCCCATGGTGGCCTCGCATGTCCTCGTTGGTGACACAGGATGCCGTATCCATGAAAGCCACTCTGGGTCCTTTGACACACTCGCTGCCTCATCGGATCCTTGCACTCTCGAGTGTTTGACGACTTCTCCCTCCAGAGAAAGGGGTTCAGCTCTTGAAACCAAGGTAGAGGTACCATGAGGGTCCAGAGAGGGCATTTTCAGCCTCATGCTCGTCTACCTATCGATAATGGCGGGGTTAAGGTAGGTAGGTACCTTTCATTACATGCAGAAGATGGAGGCTCCGCTGGGCCCTTGGGGTGCCTTTCCAGGTTTGGAGGAGGGCCGGGGTTAGGGATGGTAGGCGCATGGTTGCGTGGATGCAGGGGGTACCTTGAACTCTTGGGTTGTCACCCGCTGTATACTAGTTTTGTCACTTTGCAGCTTACCGTTAGTTGTCAACAGACGGAATGCGACTTTGTCCTTTTTTTTCTTTTTCCCACTCTTCTTATTTTCCCTCATATGTTTAACCTCTTTTCGGTCCTAGTATCCTCTTGTTCACCGTATCTTCAATGAGGCTCTTGGATTTCCTTCATTGCGCAACAAGGAATATGGGTACGAGATTATGGACTGACCTCCCCTGCTCCACCAGGAGTATTGATAACCCTCACTAATATTCTCCGCCAAAATGATGGATCCTCTCAAGAAGGCCGGGAGGTTCTCATGACAGCGAACCACTGACTGGGCGCCCCGCTCCATTGCGGCCCTTTCCGACGTCATCCACAACATCCGGGGAAGGCTGAAAAAGGTACACCACATTCCGAAGCACTGCCACTCCTACGCGCGTCTGCCACGTCAAGCACAAGACAAAGCTCCCCCAGAGAGGAGCCCTGAGTGCATATGTACTTGAGGTTAGGCACAGGTCAACCAACCAATTCACCCACATGGCGGGCATGCATGCGGAAGAGCTGTAGGTAGTGTACGTGTACGTGTAATCCCGCTTTTCAAACGACATTTTACGCAATATCTCGTTCCGTGGGTCCGCCTGGTATGTAACGAGATGGCCAGCCAGCATTTGATTCCCCAATCGTGCAAACCCAACAACCTCCAGATTGCTCCCCGAGACACTGGTGAACCCCGGAGTCTTCGGGCCTCACTTGGACTCCATGGGTGGCCACATCAATCAGTCGATCGATATTCATTCTCCCAAAAGGAAGAGACCCACCTCGCTAATATCCCGGCAATGCGCTTCCTTCTCTCATACGGCGGCGCTAGAACTGCCAGATGGAAGCTACCTAAAGAAACGCCTCATTGTGCCCTCAGGGGCATCGAGGTATGTACATACCTCTAGCGTACATCTATTTTCGGCAACAGGCCCATTGGTTACTTTTTCTGCCTCTTTCGGGCGAAGACCGCCGTGGAAGCCGTCACCAAACTCATCATCATGCATATAGCTGCCCATACACCACCCATTGCGATCCTGCTCCTCAACAGCAAAGGCTACCAACCCAAGTCTCTTGCATTGCATTTGATCCTTTGGCTTCTCTTGTTTCTTCTGAGGAAATTACATCTTCACATCCTCACATCCCGTCTTGAGCGGAAGATCGGGAGCCAACACACACACACAACTCAAGACGCCTCTCTCTGCACGGGGAATCACACAGCCAGACAACCAACAGACTACCTCTAGGTAGGTAACCATCAGCCAACCACGTGTAACACGCATGAATCCAACCCACTGAAACCTCGAAGAAAACTCTATAATGGGTACTACTACGCTGCACTTACACTACATACATAGGTCCACTGCATACCCGAGGGGACGGAACCGCCTCCTCCCTATCCTCACCCTAGAACAAAATGGGTCAAAAGTGGTGGTGTGTGGTGCAAGTCCAAAACGGGCCATGGGTGGGTGGGTGACTTCAAATTGCAACTCGTGCTTTTTGATGATGCATGTGATGCTTCGCCTTACAACTACATCACCTACGGCGTGGGAAAGGAGGTAGCCGCCGGGACACACACACACACACACACACAACCTCCATCAGGACCTAACTCAGCCTCCTTCTGATTTTGCTGTTGTTTCTCAGAAGTGCTACCTCAAACTACGCCTCTTTAATACTTTTAATTATTTACTAGATAGGAACCGAATGAGAGTGTGCTTGTGTCTCCGCGCTTGTAGGTTTTGGCATTTGAGTGGGAGTATGACAAAAGCGGGAAGGAGTCGAAACTGAAGCGAACGGGAGGCGCAGGTGCAGTCAGTGATTTGGTAAACCCGCTGACCCGATGATTAGTACTCTGAGAGAAGAGCCATATCAAATCATGATAAAGATTCTTCTGGGGCTGTCATGTTGCATGCGCAAGTTGACAATGTTTCAATAACTTGGCCAGCAGTGGGGGAAAAAAAAAACAAAAAAAAAAAAAAAAAAAAAGCACTGTTACCAGATCCGCTTCCAACCGTTCATAGTTGCCGAGTGTTTCACGAGGGTAGGTAGGAGAGATCACAGGTCGAAGTACATATCGCCTTACTCCTCTCGGTCGGCTATCATCCATCATATACTTCCTTCATCTTGTTACCTACCCTCTCCATTTCTTCTTTCGTCCACTTGCTACGACGACGAACGAGTGCTGGTGACACAGCGGATAGATAGATACATCTCGGACACGAGCCGCAATGGGGGAAAGACTCACTCACGTACTACCAACTGGCCACCTACCTAGGTAACTAGGTAGTTAGTTAGTTAGTTACCCAAACTCGGACTCACACGCACATGATACACAAGTGAGAATGGAAGCTCTCAGAGTCCAAGATAATATGAAAGTCCCGATCCGACAAAAGTAAGTACCTACCTAGTCAGTTCAGTCGTAGGGGCAACCAACCAGATATCAGGACGGCAGTAAGTAGTTACTTCCCTAGGTACATACATACATACACACGGCGGGCCATTAGGTAGGTGCAAGTGCGCACTCATCAAAACTCACACAACTTTATAAATTCCCCCTATTCCACTTACAGAGCTACATAAAAAAAACACAAGAAGCCTTGTACACCTACCTATCTATCTCGTGAAATGGACACACACCTCGTATAAGAGATGAACTTTGTCGTACAAGCCGGTCTTACCTAGGTAGTTTGCCCTTCATCGTCAGGTAGTCAGTCTCCTTTCATCTACAGGTACCGGTACCGGGCTGTTGGGTCTAGGTACTTAGGTAACTTCAACTTACCCGAGAAAATCAATCTTCGGTGCGGTCGGTGTCTAGACAACTTGAATGTATGTGGACCTTTGTCCTGCTACCTAAGTATAGAGATATATAGAGGTGTGATTACGATTATTAAGTATCTTTCTTAGGGACAGATAAAGCGACGCTCATCAGACACGGTAGGTATAGGTATTTACATGAACTTAATGATGGTATAGGTACCTCTAGTAGAGAAAGGAGGTGAAGTAAAGGTGAATGAATTCTGAGGTGCATTTAGATACCTAGGGACGGGGACCATTGACACCAGCCTGTTTGAGAGACATAAAGCTACCTATATAGGTACCTCTATCTTATTGTCGGGCAGTTAAGTTGTTTGCTTGTAGGTACACTAGGTAGGTAGGTACCTAGGTAGTGTAGAGGTATGTCACTATTGCAAAACCTCTCTGACGAGATGTGTGTACAATTACCACGTGTGTACCTAGGTAGAGGTAGGTATGTTACGAGCTATGTAGGTACACATCGGTAAGTATGCAGTTTGATTAGGTACCCATGTTTCCCACTGAGTGTTTTTGCCCAGTTGTACGTACCAGTGACTACCTACCTACCTACCTACCTATAAGCCATTAGGTCATATACATCCACACCCGCTAATCCTCCGACAACCTTCACATCGCTGACCATAGGTACCGCTAGGTAAATGTAGATGTTGATCTACAACTACACGGGGTGACTATAAAACTCCTCCTAGGTGCCCCTGCCTAGGTGTCCCTAAATAACTATATGTATTCTAAACTGTCAAGCAACATATCAGGTAAGTAGGTAGGTAGGTAGGTAGGTACCTCTATTCACCCATACATAGTCAATTCAGTCCAGTCCAGTCCAATCCCGTCCAATCCACTCAATCGACCTACCGAGTTTCGTATTCCTTGCCTACACGTGGTTGTGAACAACAAAAAAGCCACATATCAAGTTCGTTTAAACCAAGAAGAAGAACAAAAACAAACAACAAACCCAAGAACTAAAGGTACCTACCAAACCAGTTTGCAAACCATGCCGGCAACCGCTCACCAGACAACCACCGAGAGGTTAGGAAGGTATCCAGACGAGAAAGTCGCAGATAATTTAAAAGTCACAAGATCGAGTGTTGGTCGAGCGAGACCGAGTTTTAGTCGAGTATATGAGCGAGTCTAAGACACACCGCACAGCTTATCAATAGTCAATCAAAAAGGACCAACATGACGGAGTAAACCTTTCTGGGTATCACCCATTCAACGAACTGCAGCACGTTACTTAAACAACACTACAATCAAGTATCAGGTATTCATTCATACCTCCTCCATACTTCATCCAAACCCCCCCTACGGGTATATATGTCCTGTCCTGGTGGTATAATCACAATGCTGCCTATCCTTCTTCCCTCACCATTCAATAATCCCAAGTAACCAAAATATGGATGAACGAAAGTAAGAATCCAACACGAAAGGTGTTCCTTCACTGGCCATTGTTTCTCTGAAGTCAAGGTTATGACGCGGAGTAGGTAGTCTGGTCCTGACATCGAGAACCAACCAACCAACCGACCAAAAAGATCCTGGTATCTAACCAAAACATGAAGAAGAAGAAAGAAGAAGAAGAACGCCGCAACCCCATGCTTTTTCCCGTTAATCATTCACTTTTTTCACTTTCGCCTCTACGTCGCTGCCATTTCACCATGCTCTATACGCCCCTCCTCCTCCTCCTGCTGCTGCTCCTCCGCCCACCGGCGAGTAAGGTTTGTATCCCGGATACGCCGCCGCTCCTCCTCCCTCATTCTGCCCTCCCATACTTCCTCCTTGCTGCTGTCCCACGGTTGTTGGGCTCGGCCTGGAATAACCCCCACTACTAAAGTCGAACCCTCCAGTAGCAGAAGCAGGACTACTACCACCATTGTTACCTCCCAAAGCACTCTGACCTCCCATAGTATTATTCCTCACCGGAGGCCTAGGCAACGGTCCCGTCGGCGCTGGGGAGGGCGTGGAGCGCATCATGTCGCCGTAACTAGCTGCGTTGTTCCCCCCTCCGTAAGCGTTGTTTCCGCCAAAGGTGTTTTGCCTCTGTTGCTGGGTGCTGCCCTGGGAGTATGGCTGGTTGGAAAAGCCGTCATATCTGCCCCCTGTGACTCCCGTTGATTGAGGAGCGGGAGATTGGTGTCTAGGTCCGCCGAGGCTGCCATAGCCGCCCCCCGTGGCTCCCGTTGATTGAGGAGCGGGAGATTGGTGTCTAGGCCCACCGAGGCTATCGTACCCGCCCCCTGTGACTCCCGTTGATTGAGGAGCGGGAGACTGGTGTCTAGGTCCACCGAGGAAGGAATCATCGCCTGGCATTTCGTACGCCTGATTACTGCTGGGTCCTCCGTACCCGAGACCGTTCAGTGGTTGCTTGGGAGCTGGCGACCGGCGGGTCATGGGGTTTGGAGGATAGGCTATTGTGTTCATTGCTGCGGCGGGCGGGGAGCGAACGCGGTTAGGTCCCGTACTTCCAGCTGCCATCCCCATACCCGCTGCTACGCCACCGGCGGCCATGCCGTAGGGTTGTTGCTGAGAACTGCCGTAACCGCCTTGGTTGCCGGAATCGTAGCTATCGTAGGGTGAGGTGTCGTAAGGAGAGGCAGGGCTGTTGGTGCTGGCGCCGTAGGAATCATAAGTGTTGCTTCGTGCGGTATCATAGGTGTTGTTTCGTGCGGGCTCGCCGTAACGGCCATAGGCATCTTGTTGTGGGTTGCCGTAACCACCGCCAGGGGCATTATACCCCGCGTTTCCTACGGCAGCGGGGCCCATGGCGGAAGCGGCCATTCTGTATGGTGATGGGGATGAGGACTGGCCGTAAGGAGAAGTCAGGGATGCTTGGTTATATCCTTGTGCGTTCTGGCCGTAACCGTTGTTGTTTCCGTAGAAGCCGTTGTTACCGGCCGGACCTCCGTAGGGACCCTGCTGGCCCCCTGGAGGTGGACTAGGTCGTGGTGTTGTTCCTCGTCCAGGTGCTACTGCCGGAATAGTAGCAGCCGCGCCGGACATGACCACAGCCCCAGCAGCAGCATCGGCACCGGCACTCTGGGCAGTCTTCTCCTCCGGCTTCTTCAACTGATCCAGCTCCACAGCCTCCTCTTCCACCATCACCTTCTTGTTCCCTGCGCCCTCCCACTCCGGCATAGCAGGCAGCGAATCGCCCATCGTCTGCCTCTTCTTATTGACTTCGAACTCAGCATACTGGGGTTCAGATGCCTGGGGATTATACGTGGGTGCCGGACGGCTTCCGAAGCCATGATCCATCGGCTCCGGAGCCTTGTAGCCCTGATCGGGTGGAACGTAGGGCGCATCGAGGTACTTGTGTTTGCGAGCCCCGGGAGGATCGCAACAACCGCAGCAGTTTCCGCAGCATTGGAGGCATCGGAAGCACTCGCAACAGCACGAGACACCACAGCAGAGGCAGCGACCTATGCACCAACAAACCGAAAAGATGATGACACCGGCAAAGATCATGAGCCCGATGGCAGTCCATCTGTGAGAAGAAGGTCAGCCCGTGTCATTTCGGCGGCAGCGACACATTTGTCAGGGAACAAGGTTCGAGATGACGTACTTGCAGTAAGCGACCTTCATACAATTGTCCCAACTTGAAAACGCCGTCTTGACATTGTTGAAATCCTGAATGACATCTCTTTGTTCGAGCGGTTGTTGCACACTGCGCACAAGTAAGTTGACAAAGCCATCCGCAATTCCCCCTTGGACACTCCTCCTCATGGCCACGTCTATCGCAGGCATTTTGTCGTCTTATTTTGTATTTCTAGAATGTTATATATATATCGTCCGCTCGTGGGTGCGGACCTTGGTCAGGCCGGAGTGATTGACGACCTGTCCTATCGGTATGATTTGGGTATCGATGAAAAATTGGTCGAGTCCAATCGCCTCTAGTCTCTCATTGTTTTCGTTTTTTCTTATCCAACTTTCGTCCAAGTTCGTCATATAGCGTGCAATATTTCTTGCCTTTAGTTGCGAAGACCGGCGCGATGAGTATCCGGGAATTCAATGAATCGTTGTCGACAATATAACCAACAGAAAAGATCGTGACAGGTGTGTGAGGCTGAAAAGAGTGAACAGCGTGCTTGCGGGTAGAACAATGGATGTTGTGGAAAGAATGTGTCGTCTACCGTATACCGATACTGTCTGAATGCGTCGTTCGTCCGTTCGAAGATGGCGAAGTCGAAAGCGAAGTCGTCTGTCGTCTGTCGCTAAACGCGAGCGGCGAGCGGGTGAACGAGCAATCCAAATCCAACCTGGACCAAAATCCCGAAACAATTGGGCAGGGCGACTCGGGGATGAACAGTACAGTATCAGACTGAACCCTTCTGGCCGTTCTAGGCGTGTCGTCGGGTTGGACAAGACGGTCGCACAGGTCGGGAAGGTTGTCGCACCGAGTGGTCGTCTCAGATTAAAATTGAAACCACAGAGACGCGACGCAGTAACGGTAGCAGTGTGGACCGTGAGAAGTGACAGGCGGGAGGTGAAGCGAGAGGACGAGGAGAAACGACCGACACCACTCGATGCGAAAAGGGGGTATCGGCAGTGTAGTACGTTCCCTCTTGAGGCCAAGAACGAAGCGAACCCGGGACCGCGGAACCTGGGAAAGCGAAGAAGAAAAAAAATAGAGATGGGAAAAGATAGGATTTGCGCCTCGCTGGTGTGGGACGGGAAGGGTCAACAGGCACCAAAGTGAAGGGAACCCCCCAACAATGCGGGTGAGTGGTGCGGTGGACTTTTAGTGCGCCTTCGAATGACCCGCTTGTTCCTCTTCGTCTTCCACAACCCCGGCTCTGCTGCAAGGTACGGACGGGCTGTGATGGGGCAACGCCAGGGAACCAGGACGGGGCAGTCGACTGTTCTTGGGTGGGATTTGCTCACCAAGGGTCCTCACTTTGTCCGCTTCGGTGTTCCTCAAGGCTTTTTCGGGGCGGCGGTGGTGAAATGGTGAAACACCAGGCTAATGCGCCTTGAATTTGCGCGATTATCTAGGTATGTAGTAGGATGGATAGATAAACGGTAGCACGCATCCGGTAAAGGGATTCCGGTGACCGGAGATGTGGATATGTGCTGTGCTGTGCCGTGGGTATTCTCTACGAGGAATGTCGGTATGGTAGATGTTCAAAGACCTGAACTCCCAAGGCCGCCAGCAAATGCTCGCTACTTACCGAAATAAGAAAGCTGCGAGAAAAAGGCCCGCCGGTTTTATGAGCAAAAGCGCCCTTTGTATACACAGCCTTCTTCCTCTCTCTTGGCCTCCCTCGCCTTGGAAGCCAAATGTCTCACTGTGTCAGTCACGTCACCAGCACAGAATCCCAAGCGCCGAGCCTCACCAGCGGGCACCTGCGGCCTGATTCGCGCGGCCGTGCTTGCGCAAAAAAAACCGGATGAACCTCTTTGCGCAGCTAACATCGATCCGTCAAAGCTCCGAGCAATGCCGCCGCCGCCGCCTTCGGCCACTCCCCACTTGAGACGCACGGCCGGGGCAGAGAACGAACGAAGCTAGAAAGTGGGATCCGCGGGCGGGAGTCGCGGAGTGGGACTGTCGGCCGCTTATCGCTTCCAAACTTTTCAACGGCTTGTCCTAGCCTTGACGAGCCTGGAGGCTGGCAAGGACTTGCAAGGTGGGATGTGATGATGCGATACTAGTGTAGGAGATACTCAGCGGGCACGTGGTGGGGGTAGAAGGGCTCAATGGGGCAGAAAGGTGCCAACTGCCACGACCTAGCGGGGTGAAAGATTGTGATAGACCGATAGTCCTTCTTGGAGACTTTACTTGGAGGAGCCATCGTCCGGTAGGTTCTCCAGTGCAGGGGGGGCAGTGGTGTTGTACGTGCGTGCGTGCGTGCGTGCGCGCGTGCGCGGCCGAGTCAGGTAGGTGAGTGGACATGTAAAATGCCATGTTGTGATGGTGATGCACACGCGATGACCGGGCAGTGTATGTAGGTAGATACTCCCGGAACAGGAGAGATGCTGAAGCTGTGGCAGTGGCAGACCTCCAAGCCTGTTTGTTTGGGTCGTGATATTGCTTGCAAGGATCCAAAACCACCGGAAAGACTGAGGTGAGAGGCCGATGAACGCGGGTCGCGGACGCCGGAGGGCAAATCATCAGGTGATGCGTCATCGCATTGTCAGCTAAGATCAGCTCTAAGAAGCTCTGAGATTCAAGGGGGTTAGGGTTATCGATGTTCAAGCCATCTGCAAACCCCTCACCTGCTATTATAAGCTGACCATGGGGTACAAGCAGGCAACCAACAAACCAGAAATGGTCACGTAGCGGAGTGGTTACCGCGATGCTCTTGTGAGTCTTGACCCCGAAGATACCTTCTCCAAAGTGTTTGTCCCATACTAACACACGCAATTAGATACCTCCAAGCCATTGGAAGTTATGCATAGGTCCTGGGTTCGACCCCCAGCGCGACCACGGTTTCTAATTTTTTTGCAACTTTTCCCCCTTCGCTTGATTTCCATTTGTTTCCTTCCCCCCTTTGCATCCATGACTTGCCCCCAAGACCTCTCCGTGCTCCGGTATCTCGACGGCGGCACCCGACACGATTGAGCTACAGCTTCCTTATCGTTCAACGTAACCCGCCTTTTTGCCTTATCGCTTCGCTTGGATGGTGTCACTGCCAAGGGTATCCCGGGAGCAGCTCCGTCTCCCCATTTTGGAAGTCTGGATATCCACGGCGGCGGAGTCGTAACACCTCATCGTCACAATTCTCACCATGTCTGCCATGGAGTTTTGCTGTCACATTTTGTCACATAGGTATGCAATCGCTTCAAATCCATGTTCATCATCAACAACAGTAGGCATGATACCTATTCATTCCGCCCGTATGTTCATTTCGCTTGTCAGGAGAGCCTACTGCATTGTGCCTACTGTGTGGGATCTGGCGGTCCAAACTCTCCCAAGTCCCAGCTATGAGTGCCATCTCGAGCCGCTCTTGATTCATCATCTATTACACATCTAGACTTCCGGTTTCAACACAAACCAAAAACCCCAAACTCCCCATTCCGCTATTGATGCGCTTCTTCCTCCCCGTTTAGTTGTACTGGGCATAGGCCGCAGTAGAGTTGAACTTGAGGTTGCCCTTGATGACCTTGTCCACCGCACTCAAAAAGTCCTTCTCCGACGCCACCTTCCTGCGCGCACGGATGGCGAACATGCCCGCCTCCGTGCAAACACTACGCAACTCAGCACCCGTCGCGTTCGGGCACAGGCGAGAAATGAGCTCCCATCGGATATCGCGCTCGACTGACATGCTCTTGGCATGAATGCGCAGAATGTTGGCACGACCCTCGAGATCGGGGAGAGAGAACTCAATTTTGCGGTCGATACGTCCGGGACGCATCAGGGCGGGATCCAGCGTGGAAGGACGGTTAGTAGCGAACATAACCTTAATGTTGCCACGGGCATCGAAACCATCCAGCTGCGTAATGAGCTCCAACATAGTACGCTGAACTTCATTATCACCACCCGCGCCGTCATCGAACCGGGCTCCACCAATAGCATCAATTTCGTCAAAGAAGATGATGCAAGCCTTCTTAGTACGGGCCATCTCGAAAAGCTCGCGGACCATGCGGGCACCCTCACCGACGTACTTTTGAACCAGCTCGGAACCAATGACACGGATAAAGGTGGCGTCTGTCCTGTTGGCAACGGCACGGGCGCAAAGCGTCTTACCGGTGCCGGGAGGTCCGTATAGCAGGGCGCCCTTGGGGGGATCGATACCGAGGTTGACGAACCGCTCTGGCGACAAGAGGGGCATCTCCACGACCTCGCGTAGCTTCTCGACCTGTTCCTTGCAACCACCGACATCGCCGTATGTGACGTCAGGCTTTTCCTCGACCGTCATCATGGTAACGCTCGCATCGATCTTGGGAGGTAGCGGAAGGAGAATCTGATACTTGTTTCTGTCGACGCCGACGCGCATTCCTTCCTCGATATCTGTCGGGCTGACTCGCTCGCCCAGCTGGACAACAAACTTGGCGATCTGCTTGACGTTGATGACGTACTTGCTCTTCGATTCGTCCTTCTCGTCAGGGATGATCTTGGTGCACCGCGCTACCTGAAGCGGTTGCTCTTCTGACATACGCTGACGGTCGGCTGCCACATCCCAAAGGTGAGGGGGCGCAAGGCCGGTATCTGATTCCTGTAGACCAAAAAGTATCACTGGTCAGCTAGATGCGCTTCGCGGTTTGTAGGGTAGCCACCGCAAGACTAGCATACCTTGACGCCAATCTTCTCATCCACGCTCTGCTGCTTCTCCTTTATTTGCTGTTCTAGCTTCTTGATGGCAGCACCGTAGGGCGCGGCGCCGTATGTCTTGAGGACCTGAATATCCCTTGACGGGGGTTAGACGACTTGTCCGTTGCGGTGGTAGTGGTGGGCGGGCTCTCTTGGGCGGCAACATACTCGTCTGAGAGGGGAGTGATCTTCTTCTCCTCGACTTCATCGTCGCCAAACGTTTTCCTGTACTTCTCCCAGTTTTGACCTGTGGCAGAAGGCTATTCCCGGTGTCAGTCGTGCAAAGTGGCGTTGCACCTTTGGGTAGGGCGACTGCAAGCATACCATGATGACGGCGGGTGGGAATGACGCTTCCCGTTTGGACTAGGTAAGGCGAAGAAGGGTGGGTAATCGAAAGGATCGGGTCGGTAATTAAAGTCGCGATGGCTCCGGGCGAGAGATTCCTTGTTTGGCGTGGGTCGTTCGTGGGGTTGTAGAGATCTCGGCGCGGGTTTGATGTGGTGTGTCGGGTTCAAGTTGGTTTGATGGGTGTTCAGTGCTTGCTTGATGTGATGGATGGATGGATGGAGATGGTTCGTCAAGGTCCAACTGCCACCACTCACTGACAGAGGGTCGAAGCTCAATCGTTGCCGTAATCCATGCGCTGCCTTGCGGGCGAGGGAGCTACGGGTGGGTGCCACCTTGACAGCACCTACCTAACCCTATCCGGTTAGACTGTGTAAAGTTACAGCGCCGCAGGTACCTTTTCCACCGCCCACCGCTCAGCAAAAAGCAGCCGACAAAAAATTACCACCTGCCAGCCCACCTTTGCGCCCGCGCCAGCACTCACTTTACGGTCCCGCAGTGGAAACATTGGTACGGAGGGGACGGTGTGTGTGTGTGTTTTTGGCCCATTGATTCCAGACCAGCAAAGAAGGAGAAGAGGAGAGCTCTGCCTTACAACACAACAACTGCACTGCACCCAGCGCAAGCCGATTCCCCAAAACTGTCAACTCGAATTTCCGGCAGTTTCTGATCCCCCCATCCGACCTCCCGTCTACTATCTCCCATAATCCCAAATACCAGATCAAACAAGCTTGCACCATGGCGACCGCACCGGCAGCTACCCAGACGGCGAGCAATGCGACTTTCAGGGTGCGTCCCGCTTTTTGGAACCTGACCCCTCGATAGGAGTCGGTGCGAAAGCTCCAGGAGGAGGGGTGAAGCTCTGTGGCAAGCCAGTTGCTGATAGCCCACCATGTAAACAGGACAAGGAGAAGCCCATCGCCGTTCGCTCATCCAACATTGTCGCCGCCAGAGGTATGCCTACAACATTTTGTCATTCCGTCTTGTGTCGTTGTTGTCTGGGGTGCTGACACAGAGACATGCACCAGCCGTCGCCGATGCCGTCAGAACGTCGCTGGGACCGCGGGGTATGGACAAGATGATCATGACTGGAAAGGGGGAGACCATCATCACCAACGACGGCAGCACAATGTTGAAGAGCATGTCGGTCATGCACCCCACAGCCAAGATGCTCGTCCAGCTGTCGCACGCCCAAGATGTCGAGGCCGGTGATGGCACAACCTCGGTCGTCGTCCTTTGCGGTAGCTTGCTCGGTGCCGCCGACAGGCTACTAGGCAAGGGCATCCACCCCTCAGTCATCTCCGAAGCTTTCCAAAGAGCCGCCGCCGCTGCCGTAGACGTCCTCCACGACATGTCGCAACCCATCTCCCTCACAGATACCGCCTCGCTCCTCCAGGCCGCCAACACTTCGCTCTCCTCCAAGATCGTGTCACAATACTCCAACCTCCTCGGCCCCATGGCCGTCAACGCAGTCACCAAGACGATAGATCTCAAGACCGCCGAGAATGTCGACCTCAAGAACATCCGCATAATCAAGAAGGTCGGCGGTACGATCGAGGACAGCGAGCTGGTTGATGGTCTCGTCCTTACACAGCCCGTCATCAAGAGCGCTGGTGGTCCCGTCAGGATGGAGAAGGCCAGGATCGGTCTTATTCAGTTCCAGCTCAGCCCTCCCAAGCCTGATGTGCGTATACCTTTCTGGCGACCATAACCTACCCACCTTGCCTGCTGGCCCTAAATCGCCCAAACACTACCCTTTTCGTGCTTTTACTAACAACTCACTCTTACAGATGGAAAACACCATCTCCGTAAACGACTACCGCCAGATGGACAAGATCGTCAAGGAAGAGCGCACCTACCTCCTCAACATGGTCAAGAAGATCAAGAAAGCCAAGTGCAACGTCCTCTTCATCCAGAAATCCATCCTCCGCGACGCCGTCAACGACCTGTCCCTGCACTTCCTGCAGCGCCTCGGCATCCTCGCCGTCAAGGACATCGAGCGCGACGAAGTTGAGTTCATTTGCAAATCGACCGGCTGCAAGCCCATCGCCGACATCGACTCCTTCACCGAGGACAAGCTCGGCAGCGCCGACCTGGTCGAGGAAGTCAACTCCTCCGGTTCCCGCATGGTCAAGGTGACGGGCACCAAGTCCGCTGGCAAGACCGTGTCCGTCGTCGTCCGCGGCGCCAACAGCCTCATCCTCGACGAGGCCGAGCGCTCCCTGCACGACGCCCTCTGCGTCATCCGCTGCCTGGTCAAGAAGAAGGCGCTCATTGCCGGTGGCGGTGCCGCCGAGATCGAGATCGCGTCGCAGTTGGCCAAGCAGTCGCGCGCCCTGAGCGGCACCGAGGCCATCTGCTGGAAGGCGTTCGCGGACGCCATGGAGGTGATCCCGACGACGCTGGCGGAGAACGCTGGCCTGAACAGCATCAAGGTGGTGACGGACCTGCGCCACAGGCACGAGAACGGCGAGAAGAACGCCGGTGTCAGCATCAAGAGCGGTGGTGTCAACCCGAATATCGCCAAGGAGAATGTTCTGCAGCCATTGTTGGTCAGCACAAGCGCGATCGAGCTGGCGGCGGAGACGGTGAAGATGATTCTCAGAATTGACGATATTGCTCTTAGCAGGTAGATGTACTGAAGGTTACAAGGGAAGAACAAAAAAAAAAAGAAAGAAATGAAAGATGTCGGAAGAAATATGTTGTAACATGTACATATTGTAATTAAATGGTTCTGGATGAACACTTGTTGCACTACTTTATCTATCCGTGACTGGTGACTGGAACATCGGTAGCGACATGACAGCCAGACAGGTTATGGGTAGTTTCGTTCGTAACTGGAGGGGCTGAGGTGATAAAAGCTTTCATACATCGATCGGCCAACTACTTACTCTGAACACGAACATCAATAACTGGACTTTAACGATGTACTTCCATAAGTCGCTATTGTTGAGGATGGATGATACAGCCCTGGTTAACCGTTCCTGTTGACCATCATTAATCAGTACATGTCGAGGCTGTTTCTCGATGGTGCTGTAAGTAGTAAGGATGTGTCAGTTATACAATCAATGTCTTGGGCGGATGTTCAAATTTTGGGTTGGAAGCATCCTACCTCGGGCTGGCCTTTGCCGCGGATGGTATATCATAAGGTTTGATAGTAGACATGTGCAGCTACTTAGCATCACTACCTCAGTGTTTAACCTCCTTTTTTTTTTTTTTTTTTTTTCGCAAAAGAAGAAGGAGGGGGAAAAGATATAGAAAGAAAGGGAAACAAGAAACGCTTGCAATTCAGATCAGATCTATATTCAACTTGGGCTGCTATTTTATGTACTAAGCTCAGGTTTGATACATCATGTTGTTGATAATGGAGTGTCCTTTCTTAGGTAATAAGTGTGCATGAAAGAGGGGATGAACAGAGGAAGTGAAAACAGGAGGCGAAGACAATATGCAAACATCTACTTATATCTATAATGAGGTGAGGGAGGTCAGTTACGACAAGTACTTGGTTAGTTCCGTCCCATTTGATAGTATTGTGTTATGCTTGTCTCGCTGCTTACAATGAATGTTCCAAGTAATCACCACCGGCCCAACATGCTCTCTCATATCATATGTAAATTTTCATCATGATGTCTGATCTTGATTTCTATAATCCCTTTTCTTTCACCGTAATCGTCCTCATACTCCATGCTCAAACATGACCGCCGATAGACTTGCTAGCTATACAGATTCATATGCTATCAACTTCCCCTTCAACATCATGTATCCTTCGCCAAATTCTCTCAGAATCTGTCTGGTGAGACCTCATTGCTGCCAGCCATGAGTATCGAAGCAAGTAAGACCCTTAATGACTACCAATCCTTGCTTCGCACACCTCTAATTCTTCCCCTAATACCTTCTCTCTCCTTGTTTCGTCTTCGTGAGGTCAAGTCCAAGATTGAGCTTTCCCAAGCAATTGAACGTAACCCGTTTCTGCCAAGGGGGATTTTCGTGCAAGGTTGATAGCTCGAGGGTGTACCACGCCAGTGGACACTGCGTAGTATGTTCTTGTACTTCCAATACTTGAGCTCCTCCTCCACTCAACATCATAGGTAGACCCAACCTACAATTCGGTTCTCTGTCGGTTGTCCATTTCCTCTTGGGTGTGGCTAAGTCTATCAGTTTTAGGGGTCAAAGTGGGAGTTGCATGTATCTTCCACCCTCTTTCGTTAATAGGAAAACCGTGGTTCCTAGGAGGTAAATGCGTCCTTTGGCAAATTCTTCTCGTAGTGGCGAACACATTTTGGGCCACATCAACATCAGTGTGCTGTGAGAGCATTCGGCTTCCTCCAAGCAGACCTCCGGGCTCATTTGTGCCTTTTCTCTTGTACAAGCAATGCCGTAAATGGTAGAGCCCCATCCTAGAGTCATCATGGATTGGAATGACAGGGCGTTGGCGTTTCTTTAGGTTCCAGCTTCCATCTCCTTTGTTGATGGAATATAGCCGCGGGACACGTCGTCCAATATTCCTTCTCTCGGCTTACAATAGTCCAGGTAGGAAAAAAGAGCATTCTGAAACAACCGTGATATGGTAGGTTCTTTCACTCTCTAATCCCTCCATACAATACCACTTCCTTCCTTCCTTGCCGAGCCAAACGATTTGGCAGCGGCACCTCAGCAATCATATCGTCCGTAATCTTTATGGCCGAGCAGTAGCAGTGTTACAGAAGTCCTTGATCCAAATTCGGAGGCAGTCTGATTTGTTGCTCAGACTGTTGGTGTCGAGTCCTGAGATGTGTGCCGTGTCATCCCCCAAAGGAAGGTAAACAGCCCAAACACACCACATCCCCATTAACCCCTCTTTCTTCGCAACAATGTCCGCATATCATTTCCCGGTGGCCGTTGGCATGCCATCCAGTAGTCGTTGGTTTTAGCCTTGATCTTTCTTTTTCGGCTACCTCATCCAAGTCCACCTCCGTCTCTGTATCCGCATCCAGCATCACGAACGAGTTCTCGGGACTGGATTTCGCCAAGGGAATATATTGCACTTGCGCTTCTTGTTCTCCGGTTTCGGTATGGTGATGTCGCCCTTGATGATGGAAACTCGATGTCCATCCGGGACATTGCCTCATGCATACATAACACGTACGCTGGCCGCAACCTTGGCAGTCGGCGTACGAATCCAGGTCGGCCTTCTTGCTCGGTTTTCGAAAGCAAATATGACACCTGTCTAGACATTTGATCTTGGACAGCAAAGCGTGTTGTTTCTGGTGGTGGGGGTGGGAAGCAGCAGTTGGAGAATTAGACTTGGCTCGCGTGCCGTGGTGGCTGTCCTCTCGGTGGTGGACTTCATCGGACACGGACATGCGTTGTTTCTTGTTGATGGCGATTGGTATTATCTTGCGCAGGGTTGGCGGGTAAGGCTGATGCATGGTAGGATTCGCGTAGGAGCCTTTGTCGGCTAGAATCCCGCGTGTGGTGTCGAGGGCTGGGTGGGAGCTGGAGCAGAGGAAGAAAGGGTTAGCTAACTGGGGTGGCGATGGGAGGTTTGACATGTAGTCCGCATACAATGGAATCTGGATGTTACCCGAAGTGTACGAATTCTCGACATCGTCTCGCCTCCTCTTCTTGGCCGAGGGGATCCTCTCATGGGTGACGGAGGGCATCGTCCACTCCCGGTATTCGAACACAGCTTATTGACGGGAACCGTTCTCGTGATGGTTGCAACGCGGCTGAAATTGCGAGTTGATTGTGACAAGAACAGACTTTAACTAGTCAATAATTACAGAGCGAGAAGATTGACGTGTTGAATTCAAGCCAAGGAGGAGAGGATGATGGATGGAAAGAGAAACAGTTGGGAGCAAGTCGAAGCTCGAGATTACGAAAAGTGGAGGCGACGATGCGATTTCAGCCCTGCAGTGCAAGTGCGTTGTCGAGGTTCGCGGGTACCTGCCCGCTGAAACGCGCTACAGTACACAAACAGTATTCAGGGTTAGGAATTCACTGTTGGTGGTCTTTGGGTGGACGAGACTGGAGTCATGGCTTAAGTGGTCCCTGAATTGGAACTCTCAGCGTCTTTGAACGACTGGAGGCAAAACGGAAATGAAACACCAATTGTGCACTAGCGCGTCAGGGTTGTAAGTGGCATTTCAACGGCCGTGAAAAACAAAAGGCCAATGTTTCTGTTGACACTCGACCATAAGTTTTGACATTCACCCGAAATGCCGAAGGAACGAAGATGAGCAGGTGGCAGCTCTCGGCCAGTCTTGCTATGCCCAGGGACCTCCTTTATCCAGTACGCCCGGCCAAATGTTGTTCGCCAATGAATTCCAATCTCTTGACCGCTTGACGCGTCTGAAAGGCGTGTCGCCGTGCGCTGACAGGGCCGAGTAAGTCTAGTTAACGATATCGCCAACAGTCAAAGGAGAGGCCCCTTGGCTCTCTGCTAAGAGCTAAAGTGATAGCCAAGACGCTCTTGGCTTCTAGAACGATTTGGCATTCCACGGCTCCCTTATTCCGGTGAAGAATCCCAGTCTGATGTCATTGTCTCAGACATGATCGAGATGTCGCAATGAGAGAAACCAGGTGTGAAGAAAGCCGTCACGAATCACAGTTGCCAGTCGCCGCTCGATGTCGTGATAGAGGTATGTACAGGTAATTTGAACAGCAGTGGACAGTTCCCCAGCAAATGACAACTCGATATGATGCCCAGACAAGGGTCAGCGTGGCTACGAAGAGACAGACTCCAGAGGTTCGTCGGGTGTCTCCCGGCCTTTTCCATACCAAGAGGCCCCAAAAAGGTGGGGGCCGCACAGAAAAAGGGGCTAGGGGACAAAGTAAACAAACCTTATTTGGTCTAGGTAGGTAGTCTGTCTGTCTTGACTTTTGAGTGTTCGTTTTGCTGTGCTAAAGTTGCCAAAAGAAAAAAAAAAAAAAAAAAAAAAAAAGAGAGAGAGAGACAAAAAGACTGTCGGACACAGTTACTCCGAGGTTGCAAATCCTGTCCAGTTTATCCCAGACCGAGGGCTTCATCATGGGCAGGGTCTGAGGTGACAGAATGATGAGGCATGATCACTTGAATATCTCGTCCAGGGATAAGTGCAAATCATTGTTTCGTAACCCCGTCCGGTTATCTTATCGAATTTTAGCGGATTCCAATAGCTGCTAATCCCGAGAATCCCGTTGTCGGAAAGCGATCGGGAATCGGGGCGGATATCCAGTCACTTCAAAATGAGATGTGAAAATTTGGCAGAAATGAATAATAATGAGCCACGTTGCTTGAAGTTGTCTCCAACAGTCGGGTGTTTGCGTATACGCAGTGGGACAATAAGTACTAAGGTTACCTTCAGGCGAATATTGGGATGAAATACTCGAGGCGTTATCTGACCGATCCTGCATCAAACACTCGGCTTGTGGCTGCCAGGACCCTGGACGCGCGCTGTGTTTGGCAGGTTGGACGAATTGATCATTGCTTGTTTTGATGTGCGTGCAGCGCAACTCACATGCAGACAGGCGTATGCGCTGGTGCCAGCTGACCACATTCTGCTATCTTTCCACTGCCAGGCATCCGACCGCAATGCAGGCAGGCCACTGACCCTGCCTGGTGGCGTCACGTGGGCAGGCTAGGCAGAAAGCAGCAGCCCCACCCGCCTGTGGCCGTTTCCAACTCGAACTTTCTCCTCATCCCTCCCGCGTCCACCCGTCCAGTCTCGCATCAGCCTCACTTATCTCTTTCGCCATTTCCACTTTGCACTTCTTGAACACCACCACCACCACCACCACCACTCCAGCTTCGTCGCCTGAAACACCCCTCTTTGAACGCCCTACCCATCACCAACAATTAGTTTCCCCGAGTCGAGCCCTACCAATATCGACATCGAGATATGAGTCGCGCCAACAAACTTGGCCCTGAAGTGAATCGGTGAGTCCGCGAGTCCCTTTGCGGTCACCCTGCCGTCCACGGGCGTCCTATCGATCGCCTGCCCGCCCGCCCGCACGCCGCCTGTCGGTACACACACATACACACCTTGCCTACACCGACCTCTACCTACAGCTACTTGGCTACATTCCCTATACGTCCCTCCATCAATCGCCCTCCTGTCCTACGCCAACTTTAGACATCTACCATTGAACATGACTAACCCCTTGGCATCTACACAACAGAGCTTTGTTCGTAAAGAATCTAAGGTACGCCATCGCCTCCCTCGCTGTCGCCAAGATGTCATGGACATGTCATGGACTAACATGTTTCGACAGCTACAACGTAACTCCGGAGGAGCTCTTCGACCTCTTTGGAAAGTACGGACCTATCCGGTATGTCATCCCGTCCCTATCAGCCATCACGTCGTCCTCTCACTGACACGTCGGGCTATAGTCAAGTTCGCCAGGGCATTGCGAGCAACACAAAGGGCACTGCCTTCGTTGTCTATGAGGACGTAATGGATGCGAAGCAGGCGTGCGACAAGTTGAATGGTTACAACTTTCAGAACCGCTACCTCGTTGGTATGTGCTTGTGTCCCTGGCCTCACATGGTCGCCATGGTAAGGGCCCGCTGACCGTTCTGCAGTACTATACCATCAGCCCGACAAGATGAACAAGACAAAAGAGGACCTCGATGCCCGCAAGGAGAATCTAGAACGCATCAAGAGGCAACACGGGATCGATTGACAGTTAGACGGGCCTACGGACAGCCTCCGAATTCGACAACGATCGTCTGGAGGCCCGTCTTCTATGAATACTTCCTCCTCCAAGACCAGGGCGGCGCCGCGCACGACGGCGCCGAGCACACCGGCTTCGAGTAGATCAGCACCACCGGCTGCTTCGAGCAGATCATCGCCGCCGGGACCGGCCCGAAAGAAGGACAGGTCGCCGTTGACCTTTTACGCGCGGAGCTCTATCCCTCACTTCGTGCGCAAGCTGCTTCCCACCGTCCCAGAGTGCGCCTAAACGATCAACCCCTGTTATCACAAATCGAATCCCCCAGTGTGCGAATGACAACAGAAGAGATTTCACGAACGACGCGCAGTATTTCGTACACGCGGCCGGATTCGGCTCTGGCGATAGGCTTTGTGTTGCCTTTGCCATACTCCTCTCATCACGAAGCCTCTTACCGAAACATCATACATCATCATTAAACTCGTTTTCTCACGGATCGATTTTGTTATTTTTGGCGCTGCTCCCTCATTGTTGTTGCGTTGGCATGGGGGAATGCGACGGGGTTTTAGGTGTGATGGTTTGATGGACTGTTTTTGCTTTTTATACTCTTTTACGTTGGGCTTCGGCTGTAAAGCCCCTGGGCGCGCGCAATGCTTTCATGGCCGCTTTGCTGCTGGCCTTCCTTTGCTCCCCGGTTGTCTTTATCCTAGGGGAGGATTGCATCATGACTTTCCAACTACTGAACTGGCATTGGGATGCGGGAACAACTGAATTGATGGCGACACAGAATCCCCATGGCGTAAAGAGCCATGAGAGGAGATTGCGACGAGATAATTGCAAACCTAGTCATTACCCATTGGTCACTGTATTTTGGAGTGTTGGCGTTGTCCCACTGCTTGGTCAGACGCTCGCTCAGAATCCACCTATTTCCTGCACCCTGATGATGGTTGTTGCCCGTGAACCTTGATAGACAACTTTTACGCGACTCAAATAACACTCGGCACAAGGATATTACATAGCCAAAGTGAAATGACGTCTGTCAGGCGGTTGAGCCATGTGACGCGTGTGGATTCAATGTTGAAGCAAGCCTGGCATGCTTCTCAGCCCTGTAGGTCGGCTGTTGGATGTTTGATGCGGGATGGCGGTATGTGAACAGAGCATCTAAGCCACCTGCTTTCGCCGCCACGGTCCGCCAGCACATGCAAGTTACTTGTCTTGCGTGAATCATTATCGCCATGAAATTTATATCTCAAAGTTGGAGAACGGCAAGATGCAACTATCCAAGCACGATACGATATTGAATCTGCCATCTCACATCCTTCGGCTTCACCTGACACTCGTACTATAACCACGCATCACACATTCGTCACATCTCCTTAGCTTCATTTTACCTGTAGTCCCGACAGTGCCTAAGAAGATTTAGGATTGTGACGGACAGAGGCTGAAATGGCCAGAATGTCGTTACGTGTTTAGACGACGGGAAGCATATCCAGCAGCCGAGTGGACTGGACCTGGGTGCGGAGCCGCCATGCAATTAGGTTGTGGATCCATCTTGATACACCCGACCCGTCCTCCAGTGGATAGGTCCCGTTCAGGCAAGTGGAATATTTGTACGGCTCCACTGTAGGGTAAGGCCAGAGAAATATCAACAGCCAATGACAAGTCGAGCATGCGACTATGCAACTGGCCTATGACGGTACAATACGGTACGGGACCTTGCTGTGCATCGCCTCCGCCCTTGACGTGCTGTGCTGTAACTTGTAAGCGCAGGAACAGGCGGCGGTGGCGGCCGCTCACCTCTCCTTCGTCGCTCTTGAATTCTTGCAGTTTGACTCGATTCAAACCAGGGCTTTCTTCTGGCGGCTGTGATACGCGACATTGGTTGTTATGTACTGACTGTCTCATTTCCCCGTTTGGAAATACACACAAAACTTGACATGCGATTTCGGAAAACGATAACCAAAATCAACCAACTGGCTGGCTGGACTGCGAATGCGACTGAATGCGCTTAGTGTCATCGTCCTGCTCCTTCTCCAACTCAACGTTTCAACGTTTCAAAAGTGGAAAGCTGGGATTCAACAACCGAACGGCTGAAACTCGACAAGCCCACTTGTTCGGAACTGTGCACCGATCAAACCAACATTATTACACCAAACCAGCCCCGACAGTACCGTGACCTACAATCACCTTGTCTACCATTTCTTAGAGTTGAACGAAACCATCACCACGGGACGAGTCTACCTCTAGCCGCTTGAACCATCTGACCATTGTGCGACACACACCAACCGACGTCACCGTGTTCGAGCGCCCCTCTTTTGTCTAGATCGTCTCTGACGACGACGACGACGACGCCTCCCGACCCTGTTTTTCTGTTGGGAGAAACCTGTCTCGGAAATATCCAAGACCTTAGTCTTCACTTAATCCGCCAGACTTACACACCATTAAATGTTTCCTCTTTCTCTTCAACCACCGCCACCTCCAGGACCCTTAGCGCCGGGTCTTGCTCCCCTCAGCGCAACACCGCCTTTATCTTTGTCAGGACAGCGTCGCAATGTTGATATCCGCGAAGACATACCGGTTGTAAGAATAGCCGGCGGTACTCTGCCCTCTCACCATCGTCTGCGCATCGGCACAGTCAACAGCCTCCATCGTCGCCTAGGTGGCGAGGCAGCTGCTGGTGCGGATACCCGTCCCGATTACTTTGTCGACCCGCAAGTAGACACCCAACTCGACGATCCCGACGCCCAAGACACGGAACCACAACCATTCGAAACCTTTCCTCACGTCGTCAACCCACCTGCTCCCACCGGGACCGTTATATCCGTCACCATGACTCCCACATCGCAACCTACGTCGTCAACATCACCACAACCAGCCTCCCCCATGGCTCATCAAACAGACAACAACACCGAATGCCGCCTACTCGGCCCTTTCGCCATCCTCGTCCAAATTGCCCTCGGCTGCTTGGCTCTATTATCACTCGTCTACAAGCGCTGGCGCGAACGGCCACAAAGACCGGTCAAGATCTGGTTCTTTGATGTGTCGAAACAAGTCTTTGGGAGCGTCTTGGTGCACGCCGCCAACGTGTTCATGTCCATGTTGACAAGCGGCAAGTTTGAGATCAAAGTGTTGGATCCGGTGGCAGTGGCGGTGGGGACCAAGATGGTGAAGCGCGCTGTGGAATATGGGATATTGAGTGCGAGAGGAGAAGACGAGTACACGCCCAATCCGTGCTCGTTTTATTTGTTGAACTTGGCTATTGATGTTTGTCTTCCTTTCCCTCCCCGTTTACTTTCTTTCTTTCTTTCTTTTTTTTTTTTCTTTTTTTCTTTTCTCAATTTTTTTTTTTTTTTTTTTTTTCCCCTTACCGCAACCCCATGCTAATAGGTATCACAAAAAAAACAGACAACCCTCGGCATCCCAATCCTCATCCTCATCGTCCGCCTCCTCTCCCGCGGCCTCCAATACACCCCCCTCGGCCAACCTCCCGAATCCCTCCAATCCGGCAACTACACCCCGCTCCACTCCCCACCCGGTACTAAACCGCGCTGGAGCTGGTGGTTCAAGCAATCCATCATCTACTTCATCGGCCTCTTGGGCATGAAGTTCTGTGTGCTCATCATCTTCATGGTCTTCCCCTGGATTTCGCGCGTGGGCGACTGGGCCCTCGGCTGGACCGAGGGAAACGAACGATTGCAAATCATTTTTGTCATGATGCTTTTCCCGCTCATCATGAACGCGTTGCAATACTATATTATTGATTCGTACATCAAGAAGGACGAGAAGATTCCTGAGGAAGGGGCGGAGAGTGAAGGATTAGTCACGGGACGGGGAGATGCCGAGGCTGCGGGTGCTGAGGAGAGGGGAAGGGGAAGAGGGGTTTATGATATCATCAGTGGGAGTGATGATGATGCGGGTAGTTCCGGGGATGGTGATAGTGATGGACAGGAAGATGAGGAGGATGAGCTGCCCAAGGACAAAGCTGCTGAGTTAATGGTCGGTCATAAAAAGAGGGGGTTCAAGACCAGGACCAAAGCAGTGAGGGAAGAGGAATATGATCCGGCGGTGGATGGAGATACCCCGACCGTCATTGGGAGTAGCTCTAGTGCGGTGTCGGGTGTGTCGGTGAAGGATTGAAGGAGTCTGATTTCTATTCACGATTGACAGGGGATGAAAGGACATGTTAGTTGACCCGCCTTTCGTCTGACGTTTTGTCTGGCGTTACTATCTCTTGTTAGGGTTCTCTCTCATCCCTTCCTTTTATCAGTATTTTCATCCCTTTTGAGCCCGAAGAAAAAAACGAAACATGGCAAGCAGGCAAGTAGGCAGTTCAGCGGAGGTTCCCCCACATGAGATCCTGGGAAAACTATTTTACAGCAATCAGTCAGTTATGTCCCTTTACAAAGACGGAGACGGAGAAGGAGAAGAAGGAGAAAGAGGAGGAGGAGGAAAACAGCATCCATCAAATCAGCATCATTATTATTATATATACATACGTTTGTTCACTGGGTTAAGCATGGGATGGATGATTATCGGTAAACCAGCCAGGCATTGAATTGGATTGAATTATAAGCGTTTCTCTTGTGGGAAATATTGGTAGTGGTGGTAGTAGTAGTAGTAGTATAGTTAAGATGAACACGCATCAAGGAAGAAGAAGAACCATTCATTCATTCCATTGATTAACTAGGTAATGCAGAAAATGTTCCTTATTATGTTGCTTTTATCGAATCAGGTAGGTAGGTATTTTTCCTTAAAGTCTGAAGGGCACAGTTTTCGATGCTCGTTCAATTGCAATTTTTTTTTGCTTGTATCTAGATGCCACAGACCAAACATGATACATTTTTCCAAGCACTGACTCCTCTCTCTTTATCCTTCCTCTCTTCCTTTTCTCACTTTATTCCCAACCAACAAGTACACTAAGTTACCCTCCTCCACTCACCCCTCCCCCCCCCCCCCTTCATCATTAACAAACACATGTACCTCCTCAGTATACTACTAAGCTTGTATTTGATATACAAGTTGAACATGTTCAGTTCTAACCTAAATGTTATTGCATATCGATATCCTTTCTCTCCCATCTTATCACTGAATCCAGCCAGCAGCTAGTAATAGCAATAAAAAATACATGCCGAAGAACAACAACTTGGAAAAAGATATGGATGATATCATAGTAAGCTAACGGAACCTACTTCTAACTAAAAAAAGAAAAAGAGAAGAAAAGCAAAACACGCTAATTTCCCTTCCAACCGACCCCCCCGGCCTTGCTCCCCTTCCCCGCCCCTTCCAGTGCGGCGGATATGGTATATCAGATAATCATAGGTATAAACAGTACAATGCAAACAAGATAGACAAAAACGACAATGTGGCCCCATTAAGTAATTCATTTCCTTCCTTCCATTCTCATCATCCATCATCTTTCGTTCCACCTCTCCATCATCCATCCCCCTCCTCCTCCTCCTCCCCCTCCTCCCCTTCGTATCATCACAAATCCGTTCTACTCACACTCCCACTCACTCTCACAACATACTCACCTCCCGCCCCTCCCAAACTGTCCTCCACCAATAACCTGCCCCCCCGACGTCCCCGCCCCAAACGGCAACTTGGGCACCGGCGGCACCACACTCTGCCGCTTATTCACGCTCAGTCCTCCACCGTTATCAAAACCAGAACCAAACTTCTGATTCACGCTCTGCCTCACAATCATGGCAGCCGCCGCCGCCGCCGCCATCCTCTCCTTCTGCCGATGTCTTTCCTTCAGATAATGTGCTGCCTCAGGCCTCATACGCAAAATCCGCAGAATCATATCATCTGACGGATCGGCCTGGGCCTCTTTGCGCTTCTCCAGTTTGGCTTGCCGCATCGTTCCCAGGTTGCGAGACATCATGATACTCTTGCCGCGACGAATGGTGCCAAGGGAGCCAAAGGCGCCGATGGCTGCTGCGCCAGTCATTCCGCCAGGCGGGGCTAGGGAGTTGTTATTGTTATTGTTGGAGTGAAGTTGGGGCGGAGCAGACATGCGGGACCCGGCTCCGGCGGCGGCGGCCGTCGCTTGTTGTTGCTCGCGCGCGCGCTGGGCGTTGGCGGCGGCCATGCGCTCGGAAGTGCGAATGAGGTTCTCGGTCGAGTCAAAGTAGAAGAAGTTGAGCGAGGCGAGCTCGTGCCACTTAGGCGACTTGAGCACGTCCGAGGGCACGCCGAGGACTTCGCCTGTCTGGGCGTCCTTGGCGTTGAAGAAGTTGAAGAGCAGCTCGAGCCAGCGGTAGACAATGTCCATCTCGGCTTGGGTGAGGGGTTTTTGCGTCGAGGGTTTGTCGGATAAGGGGGGCACAAGCAGGTTTTCGATGGCCATGAGGACTTCTTTCCAGAGACGCGTCATGACGGCCACCATGGTTGCGTCAGTGAGGGTTTGTTTCATGATGGCAAAGTTTTCGTCAAAGTAGGTGAAGAGCGGTTGGAGCGTGTTTTCGACGTCTTGGGCAGTGACGGTAGGTGCGGTAGATTGTCGCTTTTTCCAGAGGTTGGCCATAGAGGCGGCGATACCTCGGCTGAGGAGGCTCTTGAGCGTGTCGTGGGATAGGGAGTGGTTGATGTGGGAGGTCAGCTAGGACTGCTGTTAGTATTATTGCTGCTGATGACAAGGTGCAAGAGACGCGGTGTTCGACTTACCTTGTCAGTAATCTTGCGAACCATGTCACGCTCAGTTCTCTTCAAGTGCCTGAAGGCCTTGCCAAAGTGGAACTGGATATCATCACGCTCGCCCTCCATGCTTACACGCAGCAACAATCTTCCCTGGGTGTCAAGATCAAGCCAGAACTCTCTGGGGAGATAGTCGCTAAAGTGCACGGGGTCAAGCTTCAACGAGGTACGCCCGACGAAATCATGGTCACCAAAGGTATCATAATCCCAGATGGTGGCGATGATGTTAAGGGGGCCCGATACGGTAATATCGATCGACTCGTCCCACCTCGGGTTGAGGTTCCTCATGATGATTCTCGTCTTGGCCAGACGCTTTTGGTACTCGTCACACAGAACCACGTACGGATCACTATACCCACCGGGGTCGCATGCTTTCAAGTCCTCGGCCTCTACGATCTTGATCGTGAACACATACTTGCCTGCTTTCCTAACCAGGGGCTTGATGCCTTCGACCCGGCGGATCGCCTCGGCACAGCCGTCTACGTTCATGGTCTTTTCTAGCTTATCCAGCGCTTGCATGGCATATTCAATGTTGTTGAGTTTGACAAAGGACTGACGCGAAGAATTAGCCTACAGTGACAGTAAGAACTCACAATGTGTTGGTACATACCTGTGGATAGAACTGGAAAGGCTCGACCTTGTCCTTCGAGTTCCACGCATCCTTGGCGTACTGAAGAAACCGATCTTGCGCCGACCTGCTAGCAGCGGCCTCTTGAGGAGTCTGACGGTCCATTTCTTTGGCAAAATGCTGCTCCACAATCTCGCAATAACGACCAATGCCTGCTGAGAAGGCTTTGGCCAGTGCAGTCATGAATTTTGCGTGGTGAAGCTCGTCATCCCAGTCAAGCTGGTGAATCTGGTTGACGGTCTGGGTGAACAGCGTAAAGGTGTCGATGATGGAGACACTGTGGCGTTGCTCATCGGTGGGGATATCGTCGGGATCGTTCGTCCTGACCTGGAAGGTGTCCTGTTTGATCGCTTGCTCCACGAAGTCGGTCATTCTAGCCTCGGCATTCCTAATCCATCGCCAGACGAAGTCTTCGAGGAGGCTTTCAATGTGGAAAGCAAAGGGCTTTCCAGGTAAAGACTCGACGTGCATTTTTCTAATCTCCACAAGTTCCTTGTACAAATCGAAGCCGTCCTGAACATCGATTTGGCCTTCCTCACCGCGGGTCTTGCTCATATCCACGACACGCTTGATGAACTCTTGTGCATCTTCCTCAAAGCTGGGGAAAATGGTCTCGACCAGGACCTTAAATGGACTAGCACCCATGATTTCGGGGTTCTTGCGATATCGCTTCTTAATCTTCTCCGCAAGACCGACCACAGCCTGACCGAGCTTAACGACATGGGCAAAGTTCCAGTCTTCCATGTTGGAAGGAATGTTGGCATCCAGGAAACCTCGGTAAACTTCGGCGGCGTTTTGACGCAGTCCGTTTTCGAGATGCTGAGTATACTCGGCCAATTCGTCTGGGCGTTCGTTATATGTAGGGTCATTATGGACGTGATTCGCAAGTACCGACATTACAACACCGACTGATGGCGGATTAGGCTTGTAGCACTGAATCAAGAGCGTGTAGAGTTCGCGCAACAAAGCGTCATGGAGGTCCTTTATGGATTGCTGATAGCCGGCAAAATCCGTCATTGTCCATCGGCCTGGCTCAACATCAAAAAGAGTGGCGCCGAAAAAGTTGATTGGGGGCGGCTTCTTTGGCTCCGGCTGAGCCTCCTTGACAAAGTCGAGGCAAGCATCAAGCTGCATCGTGGAAATTTCTTGGTCGAGATACTTTCGTACGGCAACCTCGACGAGCGTAACGTGGCGCATAAACTGCGGGATGCGCCATCTAATGGCCAGCTCGGTCAAAAACTCGATGGACTCCTCTGCGAAGGGGAACTCCTCAGAGTGCAGTTGGTCGTAAGACATGACGTATTGTAGAATAGTCTTGTAGACGGGCCGTGGGTCTACTGGCATAAAGGTATAACTCGGCTCGTCCACACTTCGAATGCTGGAATTATCGTCAGGAGACATGGGGCTGAAGCCAGACGACGGATCAAAGCCAAAGCTGCCCGAGCTGCGGTTCGAAAGCATCTTGCTCAAGTCGGAAAATGCTTGATCCTCCGAATAAAGCGACATGGGCCGTAATGGGAGGGGCTTATCCGAGCCGGAGCCGGTCTTGAGATCTGGACGGATACTCAGAATTTCGGCAAAGATTTGGGCCAATTGCTGGGTCTCGGTTCTCTTCCAGTCCTCAAATGCATCATCCACGTCAAAGTCCATTTTGCGCAGAGTGCCAGCCATGTTTGCCGACAATCTAAATTGGTAGTTTTTGAAGTCTTTTAGGGCTGCCTCTTCGGTCCATGTAGTCATGTTTTTGTCAATGTCATTCTGAACCTGCGAGTTGGGCAAGCCAAAGATCTTGGCAACAAACAGAACCATGGGCATGTCCTTAATCTCGTAACTCAGGGGCACCTCGACTTCAACGAAGGTCGAACTCTCTTGGCCCTTGTCCAAGGACAGATTCTGGTCGTTGGTCAAGAGCTTGTTCTCGAGTGTGTTTAAACGGGCCAGGAGATCATCGCGGTCGCTGCCAATGTCTTTGATAACGCTGGAAATCAGGCGGACAAACATGGCCAAATGTCGGTCGACGAGTGACCTCCAGTGATAGTCATCGGGAGACTTTCCAGCACTATGGAACTTGATGGCGGACGAGTAGAAGATCAAGACCAGCGGCTCGACTTTGCGGTCCTTGTCAATGGACTTTTGGAAGTCTCTTTGGGTAAAAGCGGTGTATGCCACACCAAAGGTGCGCTTGACGGCGGCGTCATTGTACCCGGGCAGTCTCTCGGTGCCTTGCAGAACGGCGGTCATGCGCTTCTCTAGCTGGCCACGGAAGCCATGCGGCAGCTTCATGGAAGACGAGGAGCCAGAGGGCACAAAGTCCTTCATGAGCTCGCTCACACTGGAGCTATGCGATCGGTGGACGGCCTTGGGGACGGCGACATATTCCTTGCGCTTCTTGCGTGGCTGTAACAGGTAGTTGAGGAAGGCGACGCGGAGGGCAAACGAGTAGGCTTCGTCATAGCTGACGGCGGTCTGGCGGGCCTTGGAGGCCTGAATGCGACTGTTGCGTCTTTCCTCGTCGCTGGTGACGCTGCGGACGCTCTGGATGCTATCGACTCGGCGGTTCGAGGCGTACGAGTGTCGCGTAGACCCCGACATGGTGGAAGAAGTTGGGTTGGGTGCGCTGGCAACTGTTGCGCTGGTGGTTGGTGGCCTGTCGACCGGTTCACAAAGGAGAAAGTAGAGGTCGTCGTGTCGTCACAAGTCAGTGGTCCCGATTCAAGGGAGTCCCTTCATTGTTTTTTTTGGTTGGGCGCGTATTCGGTAGCTTGGAGATGCTGACGGACAGCGAGGATGTCGATCGGGGTGTTTTCCCCCTTATTGATTCACACGGTCTGGGACGGGGCAAGAACTGAAGACACGACAAGAGGTTTCCTTCGGTAGTTAGGTTGTATGAGCGGACGGCAGTACCTGGTGCAACGAAGGCATCAAAGTTGTTGGTTGGCGTTTAAATCATGCAAGATCAAAAATGTAGTTTCGTTGGCCAAGGGACCTCCGGGCATCCCCTCGACGGGACCTGTAATGGAGAAGAGAGCTGGGGAGCCTACCTACCTACCTCTACCTAAGGAGTCGGCTTCCTTTCGCTACACTATCGCAAGTGCACAGTGACGGCCCAGTAAGAAGGAGTCCAGCCCATGCTGGTTTGTTAGTGCAAAGGAACGGTTTGACTGGGTGGGAGTCTGATCCCGTAGGTCCCTTGTGCGGGCAATTTCCTCGGGTACCTTTACGTAGCGCTTGAGAGCCAGAAACGTCATATATGCACGTGCACCCTTCCCTGCAAACAACCCCTAGACTACCTACCTACACTAGACTAAAGGTAAGAAAACATTGGGTACCTAAGGTATCATGGTGTTCTTGAAAGTTGTGATAAGCTGCCCGGCGGATGACGCCGAGGTTTAGGTTCTGCCTTCGTTTTTGTGGTTCGCGAGCATGTTCTAGCATGATGCTTGCTGTAGTCTTTCCACCATTCCATTCTGTAACACGTCCAAAGACAAACCGGCAGCCCATTCGACAAAGGGCGAAATTAACAAACACGCGGTCGGATATTTAGTATACGAAGATTCCAAAATCATTGGGGGCTGTGTTTGAGGCTCATTGTTCTGATTTGAAATATGGATGTCCCCTGCCTTTTAGAGGTATCATGTCAACTGACACCTTGCTTTGTTTCTCACAGCCAGAACGACAAGAGGATGGATGACAAAAGTCCACTTTGACGCATCGATGCTGGGAGTGATAATAGTAGCATCTTCTAGCAGCTGTCCCTGTACCCAACCTTGCAACATACCACAGACTACGCACCCCCCTCCGACACGAGGCAACGGAACTCGGCGCCTCGTATCAACGGAGGAGAATCAGAACAGCGTGGGGTCCTGGTGGAAATGAAGAAAACATATCCATCATGGCACACAGCTTGCTGGGTGTGGCAGAGCTGCTTATCAGCCTGGAGACGTTGGTCTATTTTTGCTCCTGCTCTTGGTCTTGGGCCATACATTGTCAATACACATGTCAAAATCATCAAGTTTGGTGTTATTGCTTTGGAGAAGGAGCGTGACATCATCACCAACCACGGTCAAGAGAGTCTAAGTCTAGATGGTCACGGTCCTCTGGCCCACCATGCGCCAAGCGGGTGAGAGCCGAAAGGGATTATAACTAACAAGCACATGTCGAGTTGGAGGTTCTGAAACTTGGCTCTAGATACTGGGTCACAAACCTGTGCGATCTACACCACAGGCGCCGCACACTTTTTTACTTTTGTTTCCGCGTTGACTTCGATTGGTTGTTGAAGGACTTGCCACCGGCCATCGATCTTCCCATCTTGCCTTCCGAGACAAAGTGACTGAATGGCCGTTGGGAGGGCCGGAACAATAACTCCAGGTACGCGTCGCCAGGGACGGGTGATGCCAAGGGAAAGGGGGGCATGGGCATGGGCCATGGGGAGGCTGATGCCCTGGGGGGGGGGGGGGAAATGGGGCTATCACGAGCTTTTTGAAAGGAACACAAGCTCCAATCCTCTCTTTGTCTTTGCCAGATGACCCAACTGCTCGGCGCTTGCGTGGTTCGGGGCACACTGCATACCATAGGTGGCCATTTGCCAGAAAAGAGGACAGTCTGGGATGAATCGGAAAAGAACAAAAGACACAGGGAAACCGTTGGATAACTCGGATGTGTTGGTTGCACAGCATCGACAATCATCTCGGTACTTGCACAAGATCGTATGGAAATCATCCGTCAGCGCCCAGACTTGTCCGGATTCTTTCTGTTTGCTGTCGCTGCACTTGGGTTTCCCCTTGGCACTTGAGTGGCCCACTCTTTCGAATCCAAGCCGCAACCCCAGGGTTAACAGTGTGGACGGGGAGTTTCACGTCGGGTCTGCAGTGTCCTGCTCTGCGCGCGCATCCATATCCACCTGCCCCTGGCAGAGCAACACTCTTGGCCATCAGGGTTGTTGGTCGATTGCCAAGCCCTTCAAAGCAAAGAAAGACTCGGTGACCTGGGTTCCATAGGTCATTGGATTGGATTCCAATTGAACCCCGCCGTGTGCCGCAAGTGGAAGTGGGAAGCGCATCAGACACACACATCGATCCGGATCAGTCGCAGCCACCGCTCTCAACCGCCCAAGTCCAAGTACTACAACTGGAGAGCCGCCTGCCTGGTCGTTGACGTCCATTGTTTAAATTGCAATCAAGTGGCCGTCCACACTATGAATCCAGACTGGGCTCGTATCCATGTCCACTACTAGCACTTACTGGCCAATAGCTCTTACCATATGTAGAGGTAGGTAGGTTATGTGCCCATGTGTGCCTCGTTGTCTTGTGCCGGCTTCCTGTCCCTGACTTGGGTTGCCGGTAGATACTGTTAAAAAAAAAAACCAAAAAAAAAAACCAAAAAAAAAAACCAAAAAAAAAAAAGACGAACCTGACCCGACCACCAGGAGAGATCGACGACAAGTGAACTTCCTGCGCGGTTCTCTTTTGCCTCACCTCGCTAGGTCCCGTAACCGCGACCGGTTGTTTACATCGATACTTCTCACTACGTACCTACCGCTCAACTCCCTCTCCCGGGTGTCCTGTCCTGTCCTGTCCCGCCCGGGCGTCGTTCCAGCGGGCAACAGCAGCACTATCATCCAATATCATCATACCTCTACCTAGGTTAGTACACCAAGTGGAAGTGAACCACTGACATTACCAAACAAAAGGAACCCACACAGTCCAGCTAGCGCAAGTTTGGCAGGACAGCCGACTAGCGCAGTCTGGAAAGTCCACCCGCCTGGGCCCGCCTGCACCAACTGCCCTGTCCGGCCATCCATCCATCCAGCACCTATCCACTGCGCCGCGCGCGAACCGACACCTGCGAGACTGCGACCTAGCGAGAGAAGTGAACCTACGAACGAAACTCGGCAACAGCAAAGAGACGACGGACTATCTCCGGCCAACCCATCGCGCCCGGCAGCCTCAATTCCCCCCCCTCTCCCCCCTCCCCCAAGCTGGATGTTCTGCATCTTGCTGCCGCCGCACTCTGCACTATCGCGCTGTCGAGATGGGTCAGGTCAGCAGCACGCCCGACGAGGGCACGCCCGTCTATCTTAGAGACCAGAATCGATGTATGTTTGGTTTCCTTCACCTCCTCTCCGAGAGTCTTGTCATGTCCACATCCAGCCGTCCTCTGTCTGCTGCTTGCGCCAACCAAAACCACCACCATTGCGACACACGAATGGGAAGAACTTTGGTGGAATCCCTTCCTTCGCCCGATGTGAGAGACGCGCCGCCCGTCCCTGCATGTGTCCCGGCTGGCTGGCCTCGTGGCTGTCCCGCCCGCCGTCCGACCCCTCGCGCCCCGGCCATGCTGGCTGACACACAGTCTCACGATTCACCGAGATTGCACCCCAAGAATTGCGCTGGATCTGCTTCTGCAGTTGTTGACTTGGCGCTGACCTGCCCTCCTTCTGTCTGACAGTATCCATCTCTTCTCTCGTCATCTCTAGTCCGCGAAAGCGCACCTCGATCAACATTGTTCCCAATGCATTCCCAGCTACACGAGCATCAGTATCTCGCTCCTTAGGCGACAACACCCCGATAGAGTTTGTTCAGGTGCGCAATGCCTCCCCAAGCGTATGGCCTTCCATTCTCGACCCTTCTCCAAGCTGACAGGAAGACCAGGATACCGAGTCCACCGGTCCGGGTTGCCCTCCGACCTTCTTACTCAAGCTCACAAACGATGACGAGCTCGTCTTTACCTTTACCTTCGTCGTACGCCAAACACATCAGGTGCTTCAGAATGCTGCCGGCGCCCTCGAGACCCTCGGTCCGACCGATACACAGATCAATGGTCTGACCTTTGTCTACGGCTCCACCCCCCGCGAGGTTGAGAACCTCCTTACACGCGAGTTCGAGGCCGACCCAAATCTTCACAAGAACGCAAACGTCGAGCTAGTCGGTGTTTATGCGACAGACGGCAGCCCCTCGGTATCGTTTGAGTGGACGTGGAAATGGAAGCCCCCTAAGCCCACAGAAGACAAGGGCGGCGGCTGGAGAAACTTCTGCAGCGTTTGTGTTTCCCCCATTGCTGGTGCTTTCTGGACATCTGCTGAAACTTTGCCTAGTTCGTCGAGTACGATCCTCGTGCGCACAAACTGCACACCCTCGCTAGCTTTTCATTCTTTGTAACGAGCAGTACGTTCCTGCCTCAACCCCTTATACCCCCCCCCCCCCCCCCCCCCTTTTTTTTTTTTTTTTTTTCCCCTGTTTACAAGAATTAACGAATCTCAAGGTTACTCTCCATGGCTTAGTCAGCCTAGTTCGCCCTCGCCTCCCCTTCTCAGCGTTCCCCCGAAAGGCAGAGCGGTCTCAGTGCAGACTTTGGGCCCTGGAATTGACAGCACATTGGAGCAGGATGAAATCTTCTTGGCATCCCCGAATCTACCCATGATTGATCAAGGTCCTAGCCTTCTTCCGCCCGGTCTTCAATCGCCTCAGCCGCCGCAAACCGTTAGAGAGCCCATCAAGGTCGATGTGCCATGTCCGAGACCCGGCGAGGATGTGTCGGTATCTGACGACGGGCCCGTCTTCCGAGCCACGATGAAGGCCCTGGAACAAAAGACGGGTAACATGAGAATGCAGATGAAGCGACTGATCAAGCGGGCCGAGCAAGTGTACGCCGCGCAAACGGAAGCCAACGACGCCTTTTTACAGTTTATGGAAGCTTTGAGGGACGTCTCGTCGACAAACGCCAACGCCGTCCAGCCCGCCATTGAACATTACTTCGACAAGATTGCCTGGGAAATTTTGAGGTTCGAGCGGCAAAACACCCAAAATCTTCAGAAGATCGTAATCGACCCTATGAATAAGCTATACCAGTTGGATATCAAGCAAGCTGAAGCCAAGAAGCGCGACTTTGAGGAGGAGAGCAAAGACTTTTACGCCTATGTCAGTCGCTACTTGGGACAGCGACACGACTCGGTCAAGGCGAAACAGAGCGACTCGAAATACCAAACCAAACGCAAAAACTTCGAACTTAAGCGCTTTGACTATTCTTCCTTCATGCAGGATCTTTCTGGAGGCCGCAAAGAGCAGGAAATTCTCTCCCATCTCACAAAGTACGCGGACGCTCAAGCAAAGGCTTTTCTCACCACGGCCAAGAAGGTTGAGGGGCTCCTTCCACAGCTTGAGGCACTATCGACAGAAGTTCAAGAGGCGGACAAGACGTATCAGTATCAACGACGGGAGAGAGAAGAGAAGAGAAGGCTGTTGGAGAAGGGAAACCTTGCTTATGCCGAGCCAGAACCTCCTTCTACATCGTCCGGGCCCAGTCCTTCAACTGGCCAAAATGGAACCGCGTCCTATGGAGAGTCCGAGTTGGGTCGCGCTGACAGCACAGGATCCCAGCTTCGGTCGGCCATCACACCAGGAATAGCACAACCACCACAAACCGATTTGTCCAGGTCGCCGGGGAGTCTTATCGGGCTCCCACCTCCTCTGGGTAGCCCGCAACAAAATACAAAGTTTCGGGGTATTCGGGACCTGGAAGAAAAGGATCCAAGCCAGTTGGCGGCGGACAAGAACATGACACAAAGGAAAGAGGGACTTTTGTGGGCTCTTAACCGGCCTGGTGGGCATGTTGATCCCCGAGCTCTCAACAAACAAGGCTGGCACAAGTGAGTAGTTTGCTTATCCCCAAATTTCGTGGAACGGCCGAACTGATATTATGCAGGTTTTGGATTGTGCTTGACCAGGGCAAGCTTTCGGAATACAGTAATTGGAAGCAGAGACTAGACTTGCACATGGATCCGATCGACCTGCGCTTGGCGTCCGTACGAGAGGCTCGAAACGCAGAGCGTCGGTTCTGTTTTGAAGTTATCACACCACAGTTCAAACGCGTATATCAAGCAACATCGGAAGAAGATATGAATAGCTGGATTATGGCTATCAACAACGCATTACAAAGCGCGGTGGAAGGGCGCGGCCTGAAGGATATGAAGCCGCCACCATCATCTATAGGACACTCGGATTTTGACAGGCGAGACATCGCTTCAGTATTGACGGGCAAGAGCTCGTCCATTAATCACCACCATCACCATTTCCATGGCCACAGCAACCAGAATCTGAGCCCGATTCCTTCTAGGAGGACGACTGTCGGTGCTCGCCCTAGCACGGCTCGTGCACCCAGCTTTGACGAAAGCCCAGATCGGCTCCTCCAGATGCTGCGGGAGAACGACCAGGGCAACTCGTGGTGTGCAGACTGTGGCTCCAGCAACAAGGTCGAATGGGTGTCACTCAACCTGGCGATTATTGTTTGCATCGAGTGCAGTGGTATTCACCGATCTCTTGGCACACATATTAGCAAAGTCCGGTCACTCACATTAGACACCACATCGTTTACGCCGGACATTATTGAGCTCTTGATGCTCGTTGGAAATCGAGTGTCCAACATGGTATATGAGGCACGCCTGGACCCTCAACAGAAGCTGGTACCACAAGCTTCGCGGGAGCAACGACTTCGGTTCATTACGGCCAAGTATGTCGACCGCGCATTCGTCGAGCCAATATCTTCCACCTTGTCCCGGTATCCAACTGCCGAAGAGACCCTCCTCGCAGCCATCAAGAAGAACGAAATCCAACAAGTAATCTACGCCCTTGCGCTCAAAGCCAACCCCAATATAACGGACAAGTCTAGGGGTACACACGCCGTATATTTGGCCCTGGCCGCCGCCGACCCGGCCCCTCCTTCACCCAACCCCATGACTCCCTCTCCCTCTCCAGGCACCCCTGGATCCTCGACCACGGGACCTGATAAACAGGTCCCATTTCCTGTCGCCGAACTCCTGATCCAGAACGGGGCCGAGATCCCCGTCGCACCGCCCATGTTTCCTCTCAGTCACGCCGCACAAACTTATCTTGAAATTAAGCGTGGCCGTCGCGCCCTCGTCGAGTCTATCGGTACCTCGGCGGTAACGACAAGTTACGGTTCTTCGTACGACGGCGTTAGTGCGCTTTCTTCGGCTTCGGGTGGCGGGTCTGGCGCTGTTAATCTCGGCGATAGTAAGTTGGCAAAGGAGAAGGAAGCAAGGCTACAGAAGAGGGTGAGTGCGGGCGGAAGACTGGCCAAGACGCCCATTCCGGAGCGGTAGAGCGCTTTCGGACTGGGGTATAGCAGGATGGCAGTTCATGGGATCAAGGATACGTTAAGAGCAGGCGCGAGGGGAAGAAGCGCTAGTACAAGTTGGAACAACGGGGTTGAAAGCCCGTCGATAAGAAAAAGGGGAAGTCTAAGGAGGAAAATCAGTAATGGGTTGAATGGGATGGGGTGGGGGTATGACGGGAGTGATAGCAGCGGGGCCGGGGGTAGCGAGGATGGTAATAATGATGGGTCACAACTAGTATCAACACCAAAGCGAATCGGGAGCACGGGGAGTCTGGCTACTATGGCGGAAAGGAGTTTGGCGGCGGGCACAGGTGGCGACGGCGGCCGCCATGGGAGAAGCAATGGCGGCTTGTTGGGAACAATGGCGTGCGATGTGCAGCCCGTGTGGTTGGGATCATTGGATTTGACACTGAGGAACCTTGGAGTTGGACTTGGAGAAGGACTGGGAGGTCTGGGATTTGGAGGAGTGGCGTCAGTAGCAGCAGGTGGTGGTGGTGGGAGATCGAGTCGAAGGGTGTCGATGCAGTATCAATCTTGGTGACGCGTCTACCGTTGTTCTCTGCCTGTCTACCTGCTTGTCTGTTTCTTGCCCTCCGAGTTCCGGCCTGGGTCCGTTTTTGTCTAGTCAAGCCCAAGGTCTGAGCATGGACCAACTTGGGGATAAAGTTTGGGTTTAGTGGCGGTGCTTTTTGGCGCCTCCTTTTGCTTTGTTTTCTTTTCTATAATTATGTATATGTCTCCTCTCGTGTCGCGCCATGTCATGTTCACCGAGCCTCGTTTTGTTTGAATGGGGGTTTTGTATTGGTCCTTCTGTTTGACGTATTGTCATGACCAACATTGACACGAGCAGTACTTTATTGGGCATGATTTAACTCTTAAAGATAATGGTTTCTTCGTTTGCAATCTTTTGGTCGTTCGTAGGCGTCTTGGTGGCATTGGGTAAGATATACACAAGATGAAGCAATTGTGGTGAAGGATAGAAAATCAGTAGGCAGAAGCTTGGATACTTAACCCTCCCATATCTGACCCTAACCCTCTTTCATTTCATCAAACACGATTTCAATCTCCAAGTTTCAGCTCCAACGGAAATCAGGGGCAACAACAAAGCGCAGCAGGGGACTTGGCTGGTGGATCTGCTCTACTGGTCAGCCCCTGCAGGACGAAAACGACCCCGCCCCAGAAGTGTGGGTCCTGTCAGTCACACCCCTCCACATGCTTGAATCCCGTCTTGTCCTTGTAATGTTTGGAGCTCTTGACTCGCTGAACTCGGCTGTAAAAGAGGATGGATGAGATGGATGTCTCCCAAGGTTCACTTGGTATCAAGTAATCGTAAGTGTCCAAAACGTGGTAACAGTATAACCTCTACTTAACGAAGCAGTTGACTTGGGACATCTATGTGCATGCGTACAAGTACGGTGTATAAGAGCAAACGTATCACATCGTGTACTTAATTACCGGCAATGGTGGGGATGATTGGTGCAGGTAGAGGTACATCCCGCGCTCATCCTCTCCCCCCAAATGGCAACAAACTGCAGCGAGGTGTAGTGTAAACAACCAGGAAGGTGTAAGGTACCGAACACGTTGACCGCCTCGGGGGGGCCCCGCTCTAATTTACCTTGTCCTCCGTCGTCCATTGACAGAACAACCTAATTGAGGCAAGTGATCTGAAGAAGTGTACATACATAGTGTACATTGTCGTCGCAGCGAGGCGTTTACTTATATAAGTCTAGTTGACCATCTCCCCCCCCTCCCCCCAGCTTTGTACACTTTTCCAGGGTTTATTACTTGTCCTTTTGTTCCATCTTCGTCCACCACAACACCAAAAACACCATCATCATCACCACAATGGCTGCCGCTGCCCCCGCCGTCACCACTTACCCTCCTCTCGAGGAGCGCCCGCTCAAGAACACCATCTGCTTGTTCGATGTCGATGGCACCCTTACCCCCGCGAGACTGGTATGTCTGTCCTCTCTGCCCCCCCCTCTAAAAGCTGCTCTATGAATCCGGTCCTTGTTGCCTTTCTGGTAGAGCCAGCTGGTGGTGGTGATCGCTTCACCTAATTCCATCCCCTTCTTTAAATGTATGTATACACCGATGTAACTAACACAGCCCCGCCCCGCCCCCGATCAAGACCGTCTCGCCCGAAATGCTCTCCCTCCTCTCGGCCCTCCGCCAAAAATGCGCCATCGGCTTCGTCGGCGGCTCCGACCTGGTCAAGCAGCAAGAACAGCTCGGCTCCGCCGCCTCGGCCGACGTCACCACCCTGTTTGACTTTTGCTTTGCCGAGAACGGCTTGACGGCCTACAAGCTGGGGCAGCCGCTGCCCTCCAACAGCTTCATCAAGTACATTGGCGAGGACCAGTACAAGGAGCTGGTGCGCTGGATCCTGCACTACATTGCCGACTTGGAAATCCCCATCAAGCGCGGCACGTTTATCGAGTACCGGAACGGCATGATCAACGTCAGCCCGATTGGCCGTAATGCGAGCACGGCGGAGCGAAACGAGTTTGAAAAGTTTGATAAGGAGGCGGGCGTGCGGAAGGAGATGGTGGAGAAGTTGAGGGAGAGGTTTGGGCATTTGGGTTTGACGTATGTATTTCTTTCTGCTCTGCTCTGCTCTTTCTTTCGTTTTTTTTTTTCCTTTTGCTTGTCTCCCGTTTGGTAGTGTGGTGTGGTGTGGTGTGGTGTCTGCTGCGGTCGGCCTTTTTTTTTTTTTTTTTTTTTTTCTTTACCTCGCTTCGCTCGATCTCTTCCCCCCCCCCACATTCTCTCAGCGAGACAACAAAGCTAACAGAGAGACACGGAAAACAAACAGCTTCTCCATCGGCGGCCAAATCTCCTTCGACGTCTTCCCCACCGGCTGGGACAAGACCTACTGCCTGCAGCACCTCGAGAACGAGGCCAAGAAGGCCGGCGGTATCACGTACGACACCATCCACTTCTTTGGCGACAAGACCTTCAAGGGCGGTAACGACTACGAGATTTACGAGGATCCTAGGACTATTGGTCACTCGGTTACCGGACCGGAGGATACGGCGGCCGAGCTGAGGAAGCTTTTTAACCTTTAAGTTTTGGGTTTTGGGGGTGTCAGAGGTCTACCTACCTACCTGTGAAGGGGGTTGGGTGGGGATATGATGATGATGGAAGAACAAAGTAAAAGAAAAAAGCCTATATAGGGATTGAAGATAATTGGTAATGATGATTTGAAGACACAAAATGGAGAGTCCTCGGGAACGATATGATGCGTGACCAAAGGGTTGTTTACAGGCTCTTCCTTGCTCCTTTACTTCAGTTGACCCTTTCACTTAATCTTTTTCACGCTGGTACCACATACCTCCTCATCTCACCTCTCTGTATTGGAAACCAACACTGTCAGAGACCCGTTGGGTATACCATTCCGTAACCCGTATTTCATATTCTTGATATACCACAAAGTGCTAGACCATACCATATCATACCATACCTTATACCTTATACTGGTTCATACGCTCACCCACCCACCCAGACAGAGAAAAAAAGGAAGAAAGAAACCTGCCAATCCACCCACCCACCCACCCATCTCACTCACTCACTCACTCGCTCACTCACTAGTGTACTATTTCTTCTCCTCTCCGTTGTCGTTGCAAAACAACCGAACCGTCCCGCTAAACTGGGGTATCAACGTCACACTCTACAACTACATCCACTCCAAAAACAAACCCCCATGCTATCTATCTCCATCTAGCGCCCAACTATCACTCACTCACTCACTCACTCACCACCCTCCTCAACAACAGCATTCGCGTCCTTCTTTATGTAGAGCTCCGTCAACTCCTCGCTCTTCTCAATCACCAACCCTTTTTCGTTGGCAAGATGCAACAAGCAAATGAAGCAGTAACTGGTGGAGATGTCGTCCATGGCTTGTTTCGGGTAGACTTTTTGCAGCGAGTTCATGACTTCTGTGAACTTGAGCGTTGGTTTTTCTTGCTGTTCTTCTTCCCCTTCTTTGGGAGGTTCTACTGAGGAGCTCGGTGGTTGGGCGGATGGGGTCGTCGTTGGGGGTGGGGAGAGGAGGGAGTCTTCGGGGTTTGTTGTTGTTGTTGTTGTTGTTGTTGGTATCTGTTGTTCGTGTTGTTAGTAACTGGGAGAAATAAAAAGAGGATGAAACAAAAAGAAAAAAAAAAAAAGAAAAGAAAAACAGGGAGGAGAAAAGAAGAGAGGAAAAAAAAAAAAAAAAAAAAAAAAAAAAAAAACGTCCGCCATTCAACATGTCCATCCCCATCCCCCGCCAAAGTTCCTCCTTCAGCCTCCTGACATCCACCTTCTTGGCCCGTCTCGCATACTGCACATACTCGGGCCTGACTCTTCGTGATTGCGTGACCAGCATCGTGCCAAACGCCAAATCGGCCGGGTTCGTAACCGTCAGCCCGTTAAACGCGCCCGTCATGCCCACGTCCATCGTCAGTCCTGCTGTTCCTTCTTTCCCGGCAGCGCCATCCCCTTGCGTGCCACCGGGGCCAGGCGAGAAGTGATCCCGTGCGTCAGCAAAGACTTCCTCGTCCATGTCTTCGTCGTCATCGTCGTCTCCGCCGTTGGCAAACGGCAGACCGTCATCCTGGAAGAAGTTGGCGTCGTAGTCACCCTGCGGTAGATGGTCGTCTTGCGATGATGGGCCCTGGTTCAGCGGCGCTTTTTGTTGGGCCCAGAAGGCCTCGTCCATGGTGCCCTCGGGGACTTGGTCTGGGTTTTGGTTGTCGGCATTGGAACGGCCAAAGGCGCGCTGCTTGCGGCCGAGACGGGCCTTGGGCTTGAGGAAGAGGTTGAGCAGCTGCTTGGAGCTGAAGTGCTTGTCGTCCGGCAGCAGGTTGCGCGACTTGGACTTCCAGTCCTTCTTGGGCAGCGAAATGGCCGAGTTGGTGGTGGCTTGGGTGTGCAGGACGTCGTGAAGGGTGCGATCCACGGGGGTGAAGAAGTCGATCTCGAAAGCCTGTTTCTCCTTGCGCTGGCGTTGTGGTTCTCCCGTTTGGGGTTTGTTGACATCTTTGATCTTGCGAATGCGCCAGTGCTCGGCGCTGGTCCAGTTCTTTGATAGGGCTTGGTCGAAGTAGCTGAGAATGTCCTCGTGCAGCCGGTCCGTCTTTTGGGCGTTCGTCATGTTAACCATGCCGAAATCGCCCTTGTCTTGATCGATCATTTCGAGGTCGCCGTCTACTCCATCACCATCGTCACCACCTTCGCCCTCTCCTATGTCTAGACCGGCGTCAAAGACCCGCATCATTTGTGGCTCGATGGCGGCTTCGCGGGCCCAGGCTTCTCCACCCTCACCGAAGGCTACGTCAACGTCTCCTCCCAGGTCGAATGCGCCCAGCGCATCATCGTCATCGAAACCGAGCGGGTTCTCGTCATCAATAATGAAGCCGGATTTGTTGCCGAGGCCAGGGGTCTTGGCTCTATCTTGCTCCTGGCGCCAGTCCTCGGGCGCTCTGAGGAAGGGAATATCGAGGGATCCGGAGGGGTCTCCGAGGATAAAAGTCTTGAGCGATGGGCACACATCCATCTCGTCTAGTCGTCCAAGATCGGGAAAGAACCTAGCACCAAGACTGGCAATGTCGATCTCCACATCGTCCTCCTCCTCTTCTTCTTGTTGTTGGGTCCGGGTCTGGGTCTTTTCGGTTTGGCCGTCGATTTCCATCGCATCAATATCCATGGCGTCCGGGTCGGCATCTTGGTCGTTCTCCTCGGCGGCTTTTTGGTTGCGTGAGTCGAGAGTGTCGATGGCGTCGTCGCTGCTGTCAAAGACGATGCGACCCTGCGAATCGATCATCAGATGGTTCAAGAGGAGACCCTTAGCGCCTCCCTCATCGAAGTCTGCTGATGCCTTTTTGAAGAGCGGATCTACTGAGAATTCGAGTTCGAACTTTTTGAGCTGCAGGGAAGCGAAAGAGGGTGCCAGGGTGGCTTCGGAGGATCGTTGGGTCTGCAATTGTCAGTATCATGCAACCCGCCCGTAGCAGTGAGCCGAGCAACCAACCTTCTTTCTACGCTTCTTTAGTACGTTGCCATTCTCGTCCACCTCGTCCTCCTCCTCATCGTCATCGCCGCCGTCCTCGCCCTCGCCCCTATCCCTCTTCTTGCTGTCGCGACTGTCGGCCAAACCACTGAGCAGCTTTCCGGTTTCCGTCGCAACACTGTCGACTCTGCTGGTATAAATCTTGACACACCCGTCCAGCGTGCAACTGGCCTTTTGGAAATTGACACCGTCTCCTTCCTTGAGTAGCGACATATCATGGAAGTAGTCGATCAGCGCAAAGTTCCACGAGTTGGCGGCATTGATCTTGTTGTCGGTGGCCATCTTCATCCACTCCTCAAAGTTGGCCAGGATGGGGACGCGCTTCATGGGGGTGACGACGGCGCCGCCCACAACCGGCCTGTCATCGTCGTCGAGGATGGAGAAGTTCTCCTTGCCAGAGATGCGGCGACGCGGGGTGCGCGGTCCGTTGGAGGTCGGAGTGCCATTTTCGTCGATTACGCTGCGGGCGGGGGTTGCGACTGCGGTCGCGGCGAGTTTGAGCTGGTTGATCTGGGCCTCGTGGAGGGCTTTGCGTCCTCGCGATCGTTGTTCCTTTTCTTGGGCGTCGTCGTTTAGTGGGATTCTAGTCGGGACGAATATCTCTGGTCAGTTACAAGGGAGGAAAATGAAAGAGGGACGCGACAAGACGTTCAATTCGCAATTCGCAATTCAAAGAAAAGACGTACTTGAGGCCGGGGGATTTGAGCGGGGATGGCACCGCAGGGCCCTTGCTCATGCTCCGTCGCGGACCTGTGCTGAGGCGAGGCATCTTGGCGGTGTTGACGAAGCTATCCAAGATGTGAAGCTCCAGGCGGCCGCTGTCTAGTTTGGACTTTCAGTGGTGTTTGTTTACTTTGACCCGCCCGTAACCACGATGGGAGTGCCAATGCTGGATAGGTAGCGCAGACACGGGCTAGACGGATCCACGTCTCAGCGGGCGGGCTGGTGACGGGTGGCGGCACGTGCTGGGGCCTACTACGCAGTACTATGGTAGAGGTAACTAAGAGCGGGGTGAGGAAGTTGAAGGGAGGAAGTCTGGGGGGCTTGGCATCGAATGACTAAGCTACCTCTACAGTCAAGGTACTACGCTCAGGTACAGCGGTACATTACAGGGCATCGATACATCCATACACGTACAAGGGACATACTGTTACATGCGGCGGCCGTTGGCGATCACACAGAGCCCCCCCCCCTTCTGGTACTTACACTACATACACGTGTACCTTGTATGTGGGGTTCACTTGGGGAGTTGAAACTCCGATTGAAGTTCCTGAGTCCGAAGTTGTCACGCATGTGCACTCCCTACATAACTAGAGAAAGGAGACGTATATCTACCTCTACCTAGTGTACAAGTGGCAGGGCATATGGGCTACCTCCCCCGTCTTGACCTCTTTGTGATGCGATCAAGACTCATCTCTCTTGTCGCCACAAATCCACAGCCTCTTGAGTTAGTTCAGATGGAAGTTCCGTTCCTGTTGGTCACCTCACCCGCATCGATTGGAGCTCGCGTATGTATGCACTGTAGAAGTATAGTAGGCATCTGTAGTAGGTATGTATTCCTACTCTACAGTCAAGACAGACTCCAACCGAAACAGCGTCTCCATGTCCAACCGGGTTGCGCATGGGGCTGCAGACGTTAGAAGGTAGCATTACCTTTCCGTGATTTTCCTTTCCTTTTTATTTTTATTTTTTTCTTCTTTTCGGTTGCTGCAGGGAACTTGTTGAGATCAGGAACACGGTAACACAGCGATATGTCAGTCTCCTGCCCAACCAGGAAGGTCACCCTCTTTTAATATTCCCCGCCTTCCTTCTTTGCCCTTTGCCTCTACTCTAGATTACATACATCGATAGCTTCTATCTTCTCGTTCAACTTTCTCCCAATCACCTATTTCCTATAGTATCTACACTAATAGATACCTACCTTGCGCCCATCCGTCGTCTACCCATCTCCAATGCAATGAATCTATCGTCTTGTCTCAGAGAAGCGGCGCATGGATACCTCGACGCACCAGTCCTAATCCGACCTTTCTGGCCACCCGAAATCACCTTGGCAACTTTGCGACGATGATCTCATTCCGCCTACATAACACAGCAATCCCGCCCGCCCACGCGAGCCACGCCATCGTCCCGTCAATCGTATACACCATACTGGACATACTTGTAGCCTTATCTGTTTTTTTTTTCTTCTTCTTTTCTATTTCTGCTGCTGGCAAATTTCTCTCTTTTTTTTTTTTTTTTTAATTCCGGCCATCATCAACATACGTACCTTGCGATCACATTTGCGATTGCGACCCAACGATAACTGCCGTTCGATTGCCCCGCCGGTCCATCCATCCATCCATCATCCATCACCGTGGCGACACTTCCCTTGGGTCAACACACCACCACCAGCACATACAGCCAGTATTCCCCACGCGATGCCATGACCAAAGGTCCAGCATGTCGCTACATCGCCAGAAACGGAGCCCCTTCAGCTCCCGACCCTTTATCGTGTCGACTCTCCTCATAACCTGTCTAGCAACCTATGCGCTCGTCCTCAGACCCTTCGCGACATCACGGTTGTTGCGCCAACCCGAACATGATCAACAACAACCACATAATATTGCGCGAATCCTCGCAAGAGGTCACCACAAGCACGAACCGACCGCCCCCGTCGATTGCCGCGATGTCCACCTGGTCCAAGACCAATGCGCCTTCATATTGGCCAACTGCGAAGACGAGGATGCCGGCCTAATACACTACCTGAGCTTCTACTACTGCACGCTACCCAATGCGAAACCCGTCGCCTTCGCCGTCCTGACCGCATGGCTGGGCCTCCTATTTACCACGATCGGCATCGCTGCCAGTGACTTCTTCAGCATCAACCTCAGCACCATCTCGAGCGTCCTGGGTCTAAGCGAGAACCTGGCCGGCGTCACGTTCCTCGCCTTGGGCAATGGCTCCCCGGATGTCTTTAGCACCTTTGCCGCCATGAGTTCCAACAGTGGGAGCATGGCGGTGGGCGAGCTGATCGGTGCTGCTGGCTTTATCACTGCCGTGGTAGCCGGGTCCATGGCCTTGGTTCGCGAGTTCAAGGTCCAGAAACGAACCTTCGTCCGAGATATCGTTTACTTTATTGTTTCCATCAGCTTTACCATGATGTTCCTGTTGGACCAGGAACTGCACCTGTGGGAGGCCAACGCCATGGTTGGCTGCTACATCTTCTATGTCATCTTGGTGTTTGCGTGGCAGTGGTTCACGGACAGGAGGAGAAAGAGGAAACAAGGGGAAGCTGCTGCTCGTGCTCATTTTTATGGCTCTACACCCGAGCCATCAGGAGAGCTGGAGCCATACCGGGATCAACCAGAGGATGATGAAGCAGCTTCGGGACATCATCGGCCTCGTACTGCTCAGACCGACATCAGCGCTCTGGAACATGGTCCCAGAATAGAAGTTGACGGACACGGAATTGCATCTACACCAAGCGAAGAAGAAGAGGATGAGCACCGCGATCTGCAAGTGGCTGCAGAGATGACCAGCAGCATGCGCGTCAACCGTCCCCGCTGGGGCCGAAGCAACTCCACCATCACTCCCATCAGACCTAGTCTTGTCGGTGCTTTGGAATTCCGGTCGATATTGTCGTCAATACAGAAGGAAAGAAACCAGCATAGCGGCTACGTCCGTGGACATCGACGGGGGAATTCCGATTATTTCTCAAATCAACCATCACTACCTTTAATTCGCGAGGATCAGCTATACCGGGGGCGTCAATACACCCTCGACACATTGCCGACCCTCTCGACTATCAGGTCCGGCAGAGACCGCGCCTTGTCATCCGGACATTCACCCCTTAACCTGGACAGTCTCGGTTTACCAGCTTTTCGAAGCGGTTCAGAAACGGGGCACACAAGCCCGGCACTAACACCAGGGCCTCGTCCAAACGAGAGTCCCAATTTGCGTCCGGATACTAGAGGTAGCTCGACCACTCGAACCGTAGACGGCAGGCTTGCGCCTCCACTTGATACCGGAGGTGTCAATCAAGGGTTGCTTCAGCATCAATGGAGAAAAACAACACCCAGGACAATGGGTCTACACCTCCAAATTCCGGATAGTACCGCCTCCAGCAACCGGGCATCGCCTACTCTTTCGCCTTTCCCCATGTTCTCCGAGTCTCCCACAGCGCTCACACCCCAACAGCTACCCGAATCAGCCTTTGTCTTCCCTACACCATCCGAGAGAAGACGTTCCTCCATCGCCATATTTGGCGGCTATGAAGAAGAAGAGGAACCTCTCAAGTACTGGCCCTACTCCATTCTTCCGCCGCCGCACATCTTCTTCGGTACACTCTTCCCAACTCTCCAAGGCTGGTCTGAAAAGTCCTGGTGGGACAAGTTCGTCAGCTTGATTTCGGCCCCCTCCGTCTTCGTCCTCGCCATCACTCTCCCTGTGGTGGAAACCGAGTCCGAGCGCGACGATGACGACGAAGTGAGCGGTCCCGCTGAATCCTCCGCAATCAATCTGATCCAGAGCCACGGACAACTGGGGCACATGGCCGTCCCCGTGTCTTTGGAGTCAAGCGCCCACATCCGCCCTGAAACCGAGTGGCAGGAATTCCGTCGTCGCACACGCTCCGCTTCTAATCGGTCTCCCATGCGCTCACCCTTGGCACGCTCACCCCTCCACTCCCCGCTGACAGCCTCGCCATCCTACGTAACGCTTGCATCCCCACGGACGAGGCTGACCTCGGAAGCCAGAGCGCACACCAACGGCTATACCAATCTCGGCGCCCAAGTCCAGCAGGCTATGAAACTCAATCCGCACCAGCGCTATGGCCACAGTCGTCACGGATCCCACCCGACTATCGTTGAGGAAGACGAGCTCGGCGCTGCCGCCGGACCTACGACTCTGGCCAACAACCACAACCACAACCACAACCACAACCCCAATCCCAACCCCAACTCCGGAAACGACAACGACAATGACAACGATAACGATAACGTAACCGAGAACGGGACTGAAAACGACGAAAAAGCCGCCCAAGAAGGCTGGAGCCGCTGGCTGATCTCCCTCCAGCTCTTCACAGGTCCTCTCTTTGTCGTGTTTATATACTGGGCCAACACCATCGACGAGCTCCCCTCGCCCGGCCGCACTTTACTCAAAATGACCCTCTACAGCTTAATCTTCTCCCTGACCTGCCTCGGCATCTTACTTTTGACCACACGCGCCGACAAGAAACCCAAGTACCACTTTTTGCTCTGTTTTCTGGGATTCGTGATTAGTATCGCCTGGATCTCGACCATAGCCAATGAAGTGGTGGGCATCCTGAAAGCGTTTGGTGTGATCTTGGGCATCAGCGAGGCCATTTTGGGATTGACGATTTTTGCCGTCGGGAATTCGTTGGGGGATTTGGTGGCTGATGTTACTGTTGCTAGGCTGGGGTGGCCGGTTATGGCTTTGTGAGTATTCCCCCTTTTTCTCCCCATCTGCTCTTCCCTCTCCTCTTTGTGTGCGGCTGCGCTGGCCTTTTCATTTCTCACCTCGCTACGCTCGCTTTACCCCAAGATCCTCTCCTTTCTACTCTCTTGCAAAACGGTTACTAACACCCTAACAGAGCAGCCTGCTTCGGCGGCCCCATGCTCAACATCCTCCTCGGCATCGGCTTGGGAGGCGCCTGGATGATTGTGTCGTCGGCCAACAAGCGCCACGCCAAGCACCCCGAGTTGCCCTTCAGATACAAGCCTTATAAGCTGCAAGTGGGCGGGACGCTGATGATTTCGGCCATTACCGTGTTGGTCACGCTGGTCTCGTTATTGATCTTGGTGCCGAGTAACGGATGGGTGATGAATAAACGCATTGGATGGACTCTGATTGGGATATGGACTTTGGGCACCGTCTTCAACCTGGTGGTGGAGACGACGGGGATTTGGACTGATGTTAGGTAGTACACTGGTGAGGGAGTTATGAAAGGGGGGGGGGGGGGGGGGGGTGGAAAAGGAAAAGGGGGGAGAAAGAAGGAAGGAAAGGAATGAAGGAAGGACGGAAGTAGCGATGATATTGATTTTTATTTTGATGATCCATAACTTGGTTGTGGCTACGTATTGGGCGACGAATTTTTGAGCATGTGTTCTTCTCCGTATACGATGCCCATCCCGATGGGTTTCAGGCCCATCGGTGGTTTGTTTGTCTTGGTGCTACCGCATATTGCGTTCGTTGGCTCCAAACTGGGAGTAGGTCAACACGGACTGACTATATATTTCCGACGGTGAAGTATTGCACCAGCTTCGACGAGACAAGGTGATACAAAGAAAGGGAGAGAAAGAAGGGTTGGACAACAAACAGATACATCAAACTTGAATTTGTACCCTCGTCATGTAGTGTCAGGTACGAAAAACTACTACAAACATGAGTGGAGCTTCTTCCTGTTCCGATCACAGAGCTGCCTGTTGTTGCTGGATTTCCCCATGACCGGAATGTTAAGTTGAGATCGAAGCAAGCAAACAGCTTGCCATTCCCGAATCACTTGACAATGGTGTCATACCTCAACTCAGAACAACGTGATGGCTCATGCGCACCAACGGATACATAACTCGGTAACCCACCGATGGGTTTTTGCTCCCTCGATTCATCTATTTAACCAAACCGGGGGATTCCTTCGCATCAGATATCTATCGATCTGTCTTGTCTTTACGAGCCTCGCCCTTACCCCTTAGACCTATCAGCGCTCACTGACCACTGACGACTAACTACCGACAACTAACGACCAAGACAAACCCGAGGACAACAGAGCCTCTAAACAGTAAAGCCCAAGTAAAAAAAACAACACGAACCTAAACTGGAACAAGGGAAAAAAAAAACCAAGAAAAAAAAAAGAAAAAGAAAAAGACAAAGAAAAAAATGTGCCACGAACAACGAACCCGCTACGCCCTCTGCTCACACACCAAGACCGTCCTCACCCGCTGCGGACTCCCCTGTCAAGCATGGCCTGGGGTGTATGAGCGAGTCGAGGGAGGGGTATCGTGCCAGGCGGTTTGGTGTCGGTTTAAGACTCCTCCTTCTCCTCCTTCTCCTCCTTCTCCTCCTTCTTCTTCTCCTCGCTCAGGATCATCTTCTCGTTTGGAGTCATCAGGGACTTCTTCAGGGACTTCTTCAGGATCTGTGGTGAGGTTCGACAAGGAATACCGCTCGGGAGGTAACCAGGGATAGGGGTGGAAGTGAAGGTACCGATAATCGGAGAGAAAGTGGCGCTGAACGGAGAAAAAAATGATGGAAGAAGAAGTGCAAGTGAGCAGCAGCCACGACGTGCGGTGAGGTTCGAACCTAGTTGGGGCGGAGGAGGTGGTGGTGGTAGTAGTGGTGGTGGTAGAGAAGAAGGTGGAGGAGGTAACGGGTTGATAGAAGAGCCTGGAAGAGGAGGAAGAGGAAGAGGAGGAGGAGGAGGAGGAGGACACAGAAGACCTGGGATGCCTGAGATGCCTGGGGGCGACGATGATGGTGATAGTTCGAGTTTGAGTGATAATGAGGAAAACCACAATCATGCCGGGTATGTAGAGAACGAGTCACATGCCTGATGATAGAGGTACATGGTTGCCTCCCGTGAGAAGATGTAACGAAGGGGGAGAAAGGATATAAACACCGCAAAGTCATTGCAGAGGGAATACCCGAGAAGGAGTGAGAGAACCAAGGGACAGACAGACCTGGGATGGGATGGGGGATGTGTATAGCGGGAGGAGTACGAGGAAGGAACTGAAGGAGGGGAATGCCGCCAGCTGCAGTGGTAACCAACGAATATGTAAGGCGTAAAACAGAAAAGAAGAGAAATCAGTTCGTTGCATTTCCATCATCATCCCTTTCTCATGTCATGTCAGTATGAAGCTTCAGCCGATGAAGAACTTGCACTGAGCTGAATTTCACCAGTAGTCGGTTCCCAACTGACCCCTTTTCCAGACAGTCCCTGATGGCTACATGTTACATTCGCATTTTCGTTACTTGCTTCCTTACTTATTTACGTCCCCCTTCGTCTTTGCTGCTCTTGCCTTTCTTCTTTCTGTTTTTCCTTTATTTCTGTTTTTCCTTTTTGTTTCTTTTTTTTCTCTTTTAGTTTTTTTTCCTTTTTTTTTCTTGGGGGTTTTTTCCTACATCATCGTGTCCTCCCACAATACCTCCGCCACTATTAAGCACACACACACATACTCGACGCATCAACTCAACTGCGACAAAACCACCGAGGACTGTTCAGTTGGTTCATTGTATTGTATCCCAATGTATCCCAGGGATGTAACAACATGTAAGGAATCGATAGATGCTGAACCATTCTGAGCTCCCTATCTACCTACCTACCTACCTACCTACCTAGTCAGAAAAAATGATGAAGAAGTCCCCGGCCGGCATCGAGTTGATGATGGCTTTTCTTTTCTTTTTCATGGGTTGTGTATGTGTGGTTTAAGGAGTTCTGCTGGTTTTGGACCTGGATCTGGATCTGGACCTGGAACCTTCACTAGCCAGACGGGTTCGAACATGCCCCTGGGTTACAGTACAGGGCGGTATAAAACCTACATTACACTACAAGTAAGGTAAGGTAGTCCTTCCCCTGGGAGCATATTCCTTCCTTCCTTCCTTCCTTCCTTCCTTCTTTTTCTCTACGGGTAATTCCCGTCTTCCGTGTGTTCTGGCCAAGTTAGGTAGCGTAGCCATGGATAGGTAGTACATACAATCTTGGTTGATTGACTGCGCTGTGAATAGGTCCAAGTCAAACTACACTGATCGATGACTATGAAGCAATATTTTCCGATCGAATCTTCGCTGCGAAAAAATAGGTAGTAAACTTGAATAAAAAAAAGCAAGTGATAGTTAGTTAGTTCATGATGACCAACCAACCAACCATCCATGATAAGGGGTATGCCCATTCTCCCCTGCTTATACACCATATTAATAATATCAATGTGAGATATGGGCCAGAAGAATAAACACCAAAGTAATAAGCAGCCCAAGGAAGCGGATACAGAGCCATTAACCCAGCACCCCTTAGATAAGAAGCAGGTTATGGATAATAGGTCGAACCAAGCTAGGTAGCAATGTCAAAGCTAGGTAGATAAGTCTGTGGTCTGTAGTGTACTGCGGTAGTGTAGTGAGCGTCTCCATAGCTACTTCTCTCTCGTGCCCCTAAAACCCCTTTTTACCTAGGTCAATAACCAACACCGTTTGACCAGTATCCTCTTGCCGCGTATGGACCTGTCAAACTCATGTAACTACCCTGCTGCCAGCAAAAGAGGTTCCTACTCTCTGTCCCCAAGCTTCATCTCCTCCGACCCAGCAAAAGGGCAACTTCACCAGGGCAGCAACGTAACGAAGCACCTCCCCTTCACATACACGTCCACATCCTTGTATTCGGAGACTTTTTTTTGCCTATTACTTCTCATCCTTGCCCTTGCTCTGATCTTGTTGACCCTTGCCGTTGGCGTTGCCTTGGCTGTCTTGGCCCTGACCTTCGAAGACCTCCTCCTCCCCCCCCTCCTCCTCCTCCTCCATGGAAGCCAACAGTTGATCAAGGGTGTTCTCCAGTCTAGTCAGACTAGCTTCGAGAGTCGTGGCTGTTTGTTCGCCTCTATATTCGCCAGAGAAAAATTTGTTCAAAAATCAGTAAGTGTTCACACAAATCATCAAGTCAGACAGTTTCCATTTCGGACAGAGGGCCGACTCCGTAAGAGCGTGTATGCTCGTATATGAACCACTCATAATCAAGTGTTGGTAGATAGACCCAATAACTTGTCCGGCCGCCTGCGGCTACGACTTGAACAGGGATACATGACAATAGTATCAAGTATAGTGTAGGGTAGTGTGATGAGAATAGTGTCAAATGCATGGACGAGGAAGGCAGCGGGCAGAGATAGATCGATGCTGACATAGGGGTTCCCTTGTAAAAATCGATCTTAATACATCACCCGAACTCGACTGCAGCTCATGACATTGGCGTGTTTTCCAACTATCAAAAGCGTATGTCGGTCGCCGGAGCAAATGTGCTCACGATGCTTGACAGGTGGAGGAGGCAAAATAAAATAAGAAAGACGGGAGCAAAAAAACCATGCTCATGTGTGGAGTTGGGATGTTTATTTTTGTCCGTGTCCATGTCCCATCGTCTACCTCGAGGCTGTATCCCCTGACCAGCTGAGCAGCTCAACCTAAAAGCTTGCCAATTTTTTTTTCTCCTTCATTCTCTCCTTTCGGCCCCCGAACAGGACCGGAGAGATGCCAAATAGAGAAAGCGGATGGGGTTTGAGGTGATGATGATGGCAAAACCTTTGGCCATGAAAGGCCAGCACATATCCAAGCCTAACACCTTGCTCTCTAGCCCGTGCGTCCCGTATCCAATAGTGCCCCGGGCCCAAGAAAACTCCGGACCGGGAGGACGTCCGAAGACCATCGGGGGGATATCATAGGATATTGATAGACCGGAGGGAGTACCGACGGAGCACGGGGGAAGATGGATTGAAACGAAACGATGCTGCACAGTGCCAACACCATGAGCCCCGAAACAGCCATGAGCTGAGGCCGACATACACTACACGTGTAGTAACGGCGGGATGTGAGACAAGGATTGCTGCTAGATTTGCAGTTGTTGGGAACGACCGATGAGATTGCACTCTGGGGTATGGACCGGGGAATTGGATGGGAAAGAGGACAATTGGGTGTGGTGAGGGTGGTCATGTGTCTGCGTAGCAAGTACATGGACGGAGAATGAGGTGGTAGTGGCGATACGGTACCGTGCGGATGGGCGCTTCCAGGACTGACCGGACCGGAATGGGGCCGGGGGAAAGACGACACACTATCGGCATCGGCGCCTTGCGAGTTCGAGGCTTGAATGGACTCTCAAGATCGATGTTCTCGAGACGAAATGAAACTTTTTCACTTTCACATGGGATCGACCGGAGGCTCCGTACTTGGTACCAGTTACCTCGGAAAAAGGAGACTTTTCGGGGTCCAGTGCTGGGTACAAAGTTCTAGGCCTTCATGTCTAGATGCGCTTGCATGAACCTGTGTGATGTGGCTGTGACGGGTGGGGAGTGCTTTTCCGTTGCAACTCGGGCAATGAATCTCTGGTGAAATCTGCTTAGACGCCGTGCTTCATGTGGGCTTGAACGCCAATGGAGACACTTGCGCCCGCTATTGATCTGCTAGATGGCCTGTCCGAAGCACGACACGTTCGAGGCTCTGGGTCCGGTCCCTGGAACCTCATGCAGCTGAATCGGACCCTTCCTCCGTAGCCTCACCATGAGCAGTGTTCCCTTGGAGAAGCAAGGCGGAAAAAAAAAGGAAAATAAAAAAAGCAAGGAGAGGAGATGATGTGCAATGAGACACACATCTCACATTTGATTCTGGGTCTGGGGAGCATGAGACCCTGAATTTTCCATAGGGATAGGTCCCTATACGCATCGCCATGTCTGCAGATCCAGCGGGGATTTTGGCATTTGCGAGCCGGACAGCAACAGGGGCGAGAAAACGATGAGGGTTCCGAGACACTGTCACACGTCCAAACCCAAATGAAGGGACATACAGATGTGAGGTGAGATGGCCGCTTGGCCGTTTGGGATGCCGACATGGCCATGGCCCATGGGGATCTTGCTATGCGTGGTGTAGAAATGGTAAAGATGGATGAGACACGAGAAGCGAGAATGCCATGTCATACCTGGCCAGGTCTTTGAGGGCCTAGAACGTCAAGCCCAACACCGAGCAAGTGGTCAGCAAGAAAGATCATGCAGGGCGTCAAGATGAGGCTGTGATCGAAATAGAGGAACGGGAGATCAAGACAGTGCCGAAACGGACGGACATAGGGCTGGATCCTGAAGGTCCATCATCTAGTATTCTTTGTTTTGTTTACACTACTGTGTTGTCGGCATGTTGTTGTGGTGTCTTGTCCCTACAATGTAAAGGAGATGGTATGGCGGGGTATGGATATGGAGATGGAGATGGAAACCCTCACCTGAGCAAAGTGATCTCCAAGCGCGGCAGATACCATGACTGGAGACGTTGCTTGGCCGTTGCTCTCTTCGGTATCTTGTCCGGCGGACATGTTGCTGGACTCTTCTCGTGTCATGTCGTTGATGGGGTTGCTACAACAGCGTAAGTGCTAAAAAGGTAAATAGTGTCGGTAGGTCGTCGGGTGTTTGGTTGATGACGGCGGAGACGACGCAGTGCCGGCATTGCTCGACAACCCGACAGCGGCTTGCAGCGAGCGTCGGTTGTGTGTGGCCTGCGTTTTGTTACCGTAATTACATACGTGTAACTTACAGGATACCGGGCGGCAGTGCGTGGAAGGAACGGCCGGTGATTAACAACCGACAGCCGGACTAGTTGGTTTTGGTAACGCGCTGATTGGGCACGTCGGTATTCAGAGAGGAAAATCCACTCTTGTCGAATCTGATAAAGATGCAGAAATTCAGGTGAATCCACGGGAAATCTGCTGAAGCCCACAAAAACCCACCCGCTTGCGGTCGACTTTGGGGATTTTACGATGAGTGATCCCGGGACAACTTGTAGACGGTACACTACTTGGGACGTCTTGGACTTTAATATGCTGGTCCCTCCTTCAGCTCTTGGCAGTTCATGACACGCCTTCCAGCAGACGGCAGTCAAGCCAGGTGGGAGGAAGATTGGGACAATACTTATCAGTAGAGATCTGTAGTTGTACATAGCTATCTAACGCGTTGAAGTTGTCATACAAGCTCCGTAAACTACATCTCTCCTGTCGCTTGTCCCCAATGCTCAATGTCTAATCGGACAGCGGGCTGGGATGTATGTTCACAGCACAGCACCCTAGTCGGCGGAATGGACGGTTGGAGACGGTCAAGTGTCGTCTGCCTGCTGTCTTAAAGTCACTGTTCCGTAGCTGAAGGTAGCAGGGTACAACTTTGTGGTTCGGATGATGCTAGTCTCGTGCGGTATAGTGTAGTGTACCTAGTCATCAGGGACATTGTGTGGGACATCGATACGGGGCCATTCACTCCCCTTCCCCGGCGGCTGATTATATGGACGTCGTACGATATGTGCATGCGATGAGGCTACGGGGTGCTACGGGGATAATCGCCGGGCGAGAGCGAAAAAAAAAAAAAAAAAAAAAAGCGAATAAACTGTTTGTTTGTTCAAAGACAATACAAAAGGGGACCAATCCGCTACACTGTGGTAAAACACTTTTCCATGTCGCGTCTGTCTGTTGCTTGTCAAGCTTTCCGACTTGTACATTCGGACATTGACAACGTGTATGTATGTCGGATAGACAGCTGCGATGATCGTCATTCGTCTCGGCTCACTGAAGCCGAACACGACAAGGCTTCTTCTGGAAGGAAAAGGAGAGGAGCTTCTCGGGTCGGCGTGGGCGATCGGGTGGGCCGGGGTAAGAATTTGGGGTGAGGTTGGCAAGCCGGCGACCTCACCTCGGGTCAAAACGGTGAATTGAGAGGATATCAAAGAAGTGGCATGGACGTGGCATCGACAAGCTGGTGCGGTGCTGGGTCTTTCCTGGCTTTGCTTGATTATAACCCGGATAATGACGCGCAATCTGTCCCCAATTCCAGCAACGAGTGGTGAACAAGTGGTGGTTCATGTAACTGCTATAGTACTAGTGTGTCGTGGGTTTGTCGAGTCCCACCCTATCGACCTCCGTACCAAAAGGGGGGGGGGTGCGGGCAATAGTAAGTTTACTGTTGAAAAAAAAAAAGTCGTAAATTTACCGTAAAATGGCCTCAAACGTTACAAAACGCATCTGTTTGTTATTTGAGACATTTGAGTGGAGCTAACGGTAAAATGTTAATTGACATTGGCAAACGTTTGTAATATTAGAAACGTTTGGAGGCCCGAAATATTTCAGAAGTCACTTTAGTATTTATTTTTGCGTATATAGTATTTAGGGCATGTTCTTACCAAAAATTATAGCGGGTTTGCCTATTAGAACCAAATATTATAATGTATCTACCCGTACAATTATAAATACTATACTATATTAAATCTTCCCGTTGTACTTAACTAGCCAATTAAATTTTAATTTTATTAACCAATAATTATTATTAATACTACCTAATTACTTATACTTCGCGGTATATAAGTATTCGATTTGCTGTTATCCCAAACGCTATTATTAATCCTATCTTTATTTAGTAATTTATATACTACTCTTATTTTTATCTCGTTATGAAAGGCCCGTACGTACGTTCGTATCTCTATTCTTATATTTATAGTAATTATAGCTTTCTAATTTAGTACCGAGGAGTTTTAAAAGATATTTACTGTATACTATATAATATTAATTTTAATACTTAATAATATTAATAATTATAAAAGGATAATTTTAAACTTTTGAAGTTGGTATTAGCGGCTAAAAATAGTAATACGATTCCTACTTTAATAAATATTAAATATAATTCTAATATATATATATATTTAATATTTTATTAGGGATAGGGTAAAAAGGGTAGTGAGAGTAATAGTAATAATAATACTAATACTAATAATAATAATAATAATAGTAGTAATAATTCCCGCCCCAATCCCCTCCCTTAAAATAATATTGACCGGAATGAATTGTCCTAAAATATTTAAATTAAATGCTTGTAAAAGTGTAAGAGAATTTCGGAGGACGATGAATTGGATATAGTTATTACTTGTAATAATAAGTGGGAGAATTGCCTCTAGAGGGAGGCTCGCTAGAAATACTTTCTATTTAGAAAATTAAAGGAATCCCGTGTCGAGCCTGTATTGAAAGCTATTTTTAGTAATATTAATATAATAGGTTTTTTTATTTTTTTTTTTTTTTTTTTTTTTTTTTTTATTATTATTAATATATACTAAATATAATAGAACCCAAACACCGAAACATAGTATAAAGCCCGCCGCAAAGTCATAGGAACCTAATGGTGTTTTTAGAACGATATTACTAGTTGAATTATTGTATATATATTTATTTATATATATAATATATTAAAAATTATATATAATACTAATAATATATTAGGTATTTATTAAGAAATAGGTGTCGGACGAGGGTTTGGGCCTCCTTAAGCCCTGTAATACTTTAAGCGATGCTACTATTATTATTAAATGCTGGGACGCTTTTTTGTAATAGCGTTTTTTTATAGTTTTTAACTATATAAAGGGCTATATAGTGCCTAAGAAGTTTGGGAAGACTGCCTAGTTCTTTTGCAAGCGTAAGTTATTATGAGCAAAAATTTTTTTTAATATTTAATTAATATATTTTATTTAAAGTCGTGGGCTAACTTGGTTATAAAGATTATTAAATACCTTCGTGCGGCCGCAGTTAACCCTAAGGAGGAGAAGGATAAGAAGGATCTCCTTTTCGATTATTATAAAATAGTATTATTATATAAAAATTATATAAAAGTTTAGCGCTCTAGCTTTAAAGAGAGTACCCTGCTAAAGAGGAAGGCTCTTATTAAGGTATATTAAGTTATATATTGTTTCGAAGTTATTATATTAATATATATACTAATTTATAAAATAGGGTAAAGTAGTTAATAAGGAGGCTATCCTTAACTCTATATTCGTAGAGGATCCCCCCTTGTTTTCTAATAATAAGGGTAATAAAATTTCTAATAGTAAGGAGAATAATAAGGAAGATAAAGAGGAGAGGACGGCTCGCCGTTGCGCTAAGAGGGCGAAGATTATTAAGAAGATTAAGAAGATTAAGAGTAAGGGTAAGGGAAAGGGTAAGGGAAAGGGAAAGGAGAAGGAAATAATTATCGAAGTCCCCTCCGATTCTCTGAATAGCGAAGAAGATAAAAATAATAAATAGGGGGGTGTATATATTGTAGATATAATCTATTTATAATTTGGGTTTTTAGATTAACCGGTAGATTTCTTTCTTTTTCTTTTTTTTTTCCTTCTTTTTTTCCCTTTCTTTTTCCTATATTTCTTTCGTTTTTTTTTTTTTTTTAATACCCAGAGCTTTATAATTTTTAATAATAATTTCCTCTCTTTTTTATAAAAAGTATTGTATTTAATTTAACTATAGTAAAAAACTAAGTTAGTAAATATAAAAAAGATCGAGTCTGTACTTAGCTAGGGGGAAAGTACTAATAGCTAGTTATATATTAAATAAAAGTATAAAACGGTATTATTAATAATAAAGAAAAAAGATAAACTATTAAATATTATTATAATAAACCTTTAGCAAGTTTTTAGAATATTTTTTTCGGGTATTATATTAATTTAATTAAAATTTAAGGATTTATTTGTACTTCGGTATATACCTTTTAGGCTATCGCTCGCTTCAAAAGTATATCTAGATTATACTAAATTTTTAAATAGCTAGAAACTTGCGATTGTTCAACCTTCACCTCGTTACGCTATTAATATTTACAACTATACGCATTTATTAAATACCTTCAAAAACTTTAAAACTTATTAAATAAGTTAATTTCAACCTTATTCAATTTTCTCTATATTTTTATAGCCTCGTATTAATAATTTCTATTATATTGCTTAATTAATACCCCTCTATTGCCGATAATATATACCGACTAACGTAATAACGTAATAAGCTTGGAATTATTACTAATTTTAAAGGTATAACCGGATCTAAACTAAGCGATATTAAAAAATTACTAAAAAGCAAAGAGAAAATAATCGATTTTAAAGGCTAAGATAATATACCTAATCCTAACTTCGTTAGTCTCACTTAAATAAATTACTCTTCTCTCCTATAATTAAATTGACTATAAAATATAGAATTTCAATAATAATTATAATAATAAGTTGGCCGAGGACTAAAACGATAATTTTAATAACGATAATATTATAAACGTCGAAGAGTTCTAAGTAATAGTGGACTACTAGTTCGTAGATAATATTCTTAATAATAAGGATTTTAATAAAGATAAATTCGAAAATAAGGATATCTAATCCTCTACTCTATTTAATATCCCTTCCTCCCTACCTATCGATATAATATTACCCGCACTTACTACCAACCCTCGATATCCTTCTGTATTGGGTTATATTTATAATATAATTACGTATATTATAAGGTATATTTTATTGCTACTACTACCGCCGCTATTCTTTAATTCCTTAAGTATATCTTGAAAGCTATAGAATGTTAAAGATAAATCGGAGCCAGTCTATTAACGCAATAAGCCGGCCGTATTGTCCGATTTTAAAATAGCCTTAGGAATGTAAGTGTAATTTAATAGCGTATCCGACCCGATATATCGAAAATTATAGGAAATCCTCTAGCAATATACTTAATTAAATATATTAAAGGAAATATATTATAAAATCTCTAAATTCCCGGCTAATATATAAATATTTAAAATTAAAGTTAAAGAACGTATACTATTCCTCGAAATTCGTAAAGTACTAATTCCCTTGAATTTTAAAAAACTTTCTAACGTATATAAATATAAGATAAACGAATCTAATAAATAATAAGTATAAGATTTATATTTTTTCAATACTATTAATTTTAATTATACTTTATTATGTAGTAGTATTAGGAATTTAATATATTTTAGTATAGCGGTACTAGTCGATAATCTATATAAGTTATAGTATTCGAAGGGATAGGCTTCGTCGATCCGCAATATATTTAGGAATTTCAATTAATACTTAAACAATACTCCTATTTTCCTATTAAACACTATTTTATACTAGTATTATAATACAAAGTATATAATATATAAATCGGACGGCCTTAGTAAGTCTAGTCGCTATAGTTATATCGGTCGTATTATTGAAGTCTAGCGTAATCATCGAAATGTACTACTATAAGGAAAAAACAATATTATTATTAAAATTAAACCGATTGCTAAGTTCAACGAATTAATATCTATACTCTCGGGTGTATTGTAAAAAATAGGTATCGAACTATTATAAGCTATTTATAATTTACTGAAAGATAATAACCCGGATATCGATCCCCGAAACCATATTCTAATAAAGGATAAAGCAACGTATATTATTATTAATAATATTATTAGACGGACTAAAGATATCTTCTATAATTTATCATTCAATAATTTAATATAATTAAATAAGGATAATAACGAAGAAATAATAAAAAGAAGAGTTAATGCGAAATACCTAGTACGCCGGAAGTATAATCTCTAATAGTATTACTTTTTCCTAATTGTTAAATCCAATTTAATATAGGGTAAATTCGAAATCGTTAAATTTACTAAATTAGCCCTTATTATATTATTCGCTAGGATAAATATTCCAATCCGGACCGTCCCCTTAATTCTTTTTACCAACGGTTTTAATCTATATAAAATAATAGCCAAATTAATTATAAGAATATATATTTTTATTACTACGTTTCAACGTACTAATCGTTTAAGATAAATAAATATTATACTTATTATTTTAGAACCCTATAGCTCAAACGATACTAAAGTATAGGAGTAGATTAGTAATAAACTTCGAATATTCGAATAAGGAAATATTATTGAGATTAATACTAGTGAATATTATTAATAATTATTTGTTTATAGTTTCATTTTTATTATCGTCGGAAATTTCCTATAATAATAGGACAATTCTAAATTTAAACGCCCAATAACTAAACAAAACTGTCGGATATATAATATAATACTAATTAATCGTAGTAATCTAAAATTCAATCTATCTAACGAATATTAATAATACTATTATAAGATTCTTCGATAATAATAGTACTTAGATATATACTAATATAAAATATACTGTAAGAAGAAAGTTAATAAATTTAATTTATCTCTAATAGATCCTCCTTTAATATGTATCCTCCCTATACTAGATATTATTAAATTAAGGCTAATTAATTCGGTACATTCGGAGTTCGGTGGCCTTACTAAGAATATACACCTCCTTATTATTAATTAGTTATTAATAACTAAGGGGAATATTGAATATACTAAAGCATTACGCCAATTCCCTCGACTACCTAATTAAAATAACCTTTAATTGCTATACTATATCTTACAATACGCCTTACATAAATATAGTTAATAGTCTATCATTATACCCTTATTCATTCGAATATAACTAAGGTCGAATTAACAATATATTAAATCGCATAATATTAATACATTATTAAATATTTTCACTAAAAATATCGAAGACGAGAAATAGATAAATTAAATTAACTAAACTATCGATACCGTAAATTATATACTAAGGGTATTAATTGAAAACCTATATACTAACATTATATTAATAATAGATAAAATACGTAATCGGGATCTTACTTTTATTTAGAAGTAGATCAAAAGAAATCAATAGTATTACTAGATATTCTACGACGCAATATCTAAAATAGTAAAATCGTACCGAACTTATAGTAAATCCGCTAATAGTACTACCGGTATAATCGCCCAAGTAATATTAACTATAGTTAATAGTTCGGGAGGATTAGAAGCTAGGCTAAGTGCTGTCGGTACAGCTCTTACTATAAATAGTATCGAAGAATTCGAAGAAGCCGATATTATAAATACAACTAAGTTTAAGAGTATAAAGTCGAATAAATTCAACTTAATAATTTCGAAGCCGAATATACATATTAATCTATACTACCTAATTATTATCGATAAGTATACCCTTATATCCATTACTATAGTACTAATCTTCGAAATTAAATATAAGCTATAGAAAAGGGTAGTATATTATACTAACTATCGTAGTCTAAAAAGGGACTTATTTTTATAAGAAGCTTTTGTACAGACTATTCAATTTATTTTACTAGATATATTTAATAATAATAACAACCTGGCTAATATTAATATTACTAATTAATTAAAAAGAATTCGCCGTACTATACTAACTCTATTCTCGACGATCCTCGCCGGTACCGAAGAACTACCAAATTTATTAATAAGAAGTATCGAAAATATCTAATAAATAACAATAACTAGAAAATCGGTGTAATTTAAGCCCCTTAATACCTAATATTATTATAACGTTCGGATTATCGGCAAGGTTAAGAATAATATAATTCGTATAGAGAAACTTCCTACTAAAGAATCCGAAATAGATAAAGACTTCCAAAAAGACTTAAGTATAACGTATATATAAGATTATACTAAACTAATAACTATTATAGGTATAGTTTAATAGGTAAAGTAGTAGAAGAAAGTTATATAGGATAATAAAAGGTATATATTTTCTATATTCCCAATTTGCAATTAATATTATTAAAATTCTATATTTATTAGGGCGGGGAGACTCGTACACGTATCGTTATATCTATATAAAGACTATTAAATATTATTTTTCAAAATATATATTTGTCTAATACAACCGCTATACTATATCGCTATATATCGATCGCTAACTATTTTATATTTAATAATATGGGCAAACGAATTACTAAGGAGCGAAGTTAATATATCGAATATAATTATACTAATCCGGACAATATAGCTATTAAATAGGGCTAAGTTCGGCTAGAATAGATATTTACGTATAAAGTAATATAAGGTAGGCCCCTACCCGGGTTTTAATACTTAAATTAATATATATTACTAATATATATATATTTATATAGGAATAGACGAATATAGAGTCTTTTTAATTGTATTGCTAATTATATACTTATATAGTAGTTTTATTAATCTATTAATATATTTATTAATTTACAATACTATTACTAGTACAATTATCGGGCTTATAAGAATTATACCGACGATAGTATACATAGTGCTATTTACGCAATTACTAATAACCAACGAATAGCTTTATAATAATAACGGTAGTAATATTCTTTTTATAAATTAATTAATTAAATATATATAAGTCGGGAGTATATAAATCGGGTATATAGAATTTAAAGGTAGTAGTAGAGGTATTAGGAATATCTTTATATTTTTTATTATATTTTTCCTTTATTATATTTTATTAAATTTAATAATTTTTCTAGTGTAGTTTAGCAATATAGCGTCGCAAGTATACAGGTTTTAATTCTAAGTACCTAAGGTTCGGGTATAGGGTACGAATATAGGACTGGAGTAGCCCGTACAAGGGCGACGAAGAGTAGGATTCTAGGACCTATAGCCGAGACCTATATAATAAACGTCCTACAAATTAGACGTTTTTGTATACAAATATTATTTTTTTTTAGGACGTTTAATGTAGTACTAATAATAAATGAACCGTTAACCCTACGTTCGGATACATAAACGTTAGTACTTATTGAAACGTTTCCGAAGATTGAAATATTTGTATATAGAAACGTTTGGAGGCACAAACGCTTCGCCGAACCCAAACGACTCAGATTGTAAACGTTTCTACTTTTTCGAACGGTCGCTCAATCCATTTTTTGTTAGGAAACATTTGGAAATTTCAACTGTAAAATTACGCTAAATCAACTATTTCTCGGACACCCCCCCATGCGGTACGGCTTCAAGCTTGTCCCACAAATCATGGAAATTGGATGCAAGATTGAGAATAAGCCACACGCGCTCGGTCCGCCTGCCCCACAGGCCACACAGACTGCCACTTTACCAGATTGGCTTGGTCTGCCGCAGGCGCAGTAGGTACCGCCAGATCCTGGACTTGAGGCATCCCACGTTCTAGACTTTCCTGTGATCATCCAACTGAAGAACTTCACTTCCACTTGGGCCGATGACAGGAACCACCGCCATCACATCACCACCTCCCTGTGTCTGCACCATCAACCCCTATTGTATCAACGGTTATCGACTGACCTGCTACCAGAAGCACCGACAGACCACAGGATGGGGGCCTGGGGCCCTTATATGGAGATGTGGAACGGTACCGCTGTACACCTGATCCACCGCGTCCGGATTGCTTTTACATAGCGGCAGCAAAACCGTTGAAGCTTGGAGAGCCGTATTCGGTACATCCGGAGAGGGAGATGGATGGATGCCCCAAGTGAAATCGCCCATGATGGCTCGGTGCAATTCGGAATGGTCCTGGAACAAGACGCAAGTTTGAAACTAAAAGACGGGTTTGCTTACCTCTATCGTCGTGTACACTACAGGGACCGGGTGAGAATCGGTAAAACATCGCTAAAATAATGGGGACGCGTTCCTAGTGTATATTGGCCCGGCGCCAGCTCCGGCGCGGCGGGGGAGGGCGACGTGCCCACCGACCCGCTGGGTCCCCGCTGGGTCGACGACGGGTTTCCAGCTGAGTACACCATGGGCTGATCGCCCTGAAAGAAGCTTCCCTGTTTCATTCAGCCCTCAAAGCAAAAAAACTGGCCGAGACATGGTCTACGGTTGCTTGATAAACCGATTGCTATAATTATGTGAGATCCATCACCCAAAGAAAAATGGCATCCGGAGCTCCGAAAAACGTCTGTATACTACACTACACTACGACATGCAATCAGATGAATTGCATGATGAATGATTCTCGGTACCCAGGTACCCTAGTCACAGCTAGGTAGTACCTCTTGTGTGAAAGGTCTATTTAGTAGCAAGCGTACCTCTACTTGTAATGTTTACGATTAACCCTGGCCTCGTCTGTTAGAGGGGTACTTGCAGAGGGCTGGAGTGTTTTACTGATAGTAATGTCCCATCGATGTTAATGCAAGAAAACACCCCTTTTGCAAACAAATAGAAACTGGCCCATTAGATGCAATCGATTTCTGCGGCCGGGCTTCCCAGTCTTGTATGTAATTGAGGCACCCCCTCTAATGGCACAGCCGCCCCTAAAATGCTAAGAATTCGAGTCGTTCCCTATAGTGGCGCATTTACACTAGTTGCACTAACAGGGGACATTATTCAAGATAGCTAGGCGGGACTGTAGGCATGTATAGCACCCACTTGGCTTTTACCCGCTGTGAATAGAGTCAAGTTTTGGTGCATGTGTGCGAGACATGATCTTTCCCTTGTTGTTCTTGACCCCTGCTTTGGGGGTTGTTTGAACCAATGCGATCGCCGGAATCCCGTGTCTTTCGCCTTGTCCGATGAGGTCGCAAGTCTGGAGCTAACAAACAGGCCAAAGTGAGTGTGCATGTCAAAAACCAGAATCACACCGACGAAGTGAGAGAGCAATTAAAAAAGGAAGAGAGACTCGCATCGTCTCTATACCTACCGAATTGGGCATCGGCAGGCCCATGGGCAGGCGGAACTTGTGGCAGCCGAGCAGACGAAGAGATAGTCGGATGGAAAACCATGACAAGATCCCCAAACCTCGTGGGCTTCGAACATGACTGTGGCCATTAACGACCTGTTGACAGATAAAATGGTGGGGTGGTGTTCGATTCGAGTGCTCGATTGCCAGGCAGAACATCGATTCCTGAATCCGGCGATGCACCTGGCGATCGATGACCAGTGTGTGGTGTTGGGCCATTCACACGGCACAGCATGTCCTAAGGTGACTGCAAAGCCTTTTTGACAGGGGAAACCAACGAGATGGCAACGCCAGTGGTGCAGTGCAGCATGCTTGGTGTGCAGGATGACGTCCAGCGGGTGACAAGGAAGCGTATGAGACATTCAACTTCAAAACCCATGACGGAACCATTCCGACTCCCCGCTTCCTGTCTCACTCGTCGAACAAGGCCAGAAACGGTTTTTGAATTCGCAACAAGGCGCCAGAATCCCCCGATGACCGGTATAGTGTAGAACGCCGATCAGGGTCGGTAGTGAACACTGCTATGGTACACCTCTGCCTGGAAGAAAAAGTTTAGCGAGGTACGTCCATCTGGGTCACAGTATTTGGAAGTGAGGAAAACGTCCATGTTTTGTATGCAAAATAAAGTAATCGCCACCTTGCCCTTCAGCGCGCTAACCTCTTTTACATCCCGGCAGAGGTAGGTTTGCAGACACGGTCGGATAAGACAATCTGGTGCTCCCCCTTACGTACCTCTACCGGTACCTGCTGGCTGACTGGCTCGCGTGCTGCACAGGGCAGAAGTAGGGCATCGATCGATTGTGAATGAATGAAGTGAGGAATTGAGAGACTTTTATTAGAAACAGGCATATGTGCCATGTCTGACGACATGCATTGTAACTGCAGACTTGATAAATGTGTGGACGTGAAAAGAGAAAGGGGAGAGGAAGAAGAGATCGCGAACTTTTTGACACGGCCAAAGCCCGTATTGCCTGTCCATGCCATGCGGCTTAACACAGTGAAGGTTCGTTGTTGCAACTGAGAAGGTGACAATGTCAGCTGCAACCACAGGACAGCCGGGAACCGCGTTGGCAGGATGCTAAATTCGGCTTCCAAGACCACTGAAGAACAATGGCACCTTCCAAGCGAACAACTACCTCCAGGTACTACCTCTAGGTATCTTGCACTTTTTAACAGTCCAGTCCCGGTCACGGGGAATTCCCGCGATGCCGCTTCGCCCGTGCAGGCTGCGGAATTTCAGGCCACTTTGGGGGAAAGAGGTGGATAGGGGCGCCTTGATTGGCTGGCCGGCCCGTCAAAACCATCATAATCGTACGACCGTTTTCCATGTGTACTGCGGTACCTCCTATGCTGTTCGATAACGATCGAGATCCTTTCTGCCATTCTTTGCCCTCTTGGGTTTCCCACTCTCGTGCCACTCCGCCCATCACAAGCTTCAGACTTGGACTTGTTGGGCTTTGCGCATCTTGAATCCTCTTGTGGAATGTTTCATTCCAAGCTTTGGAACGGGGAGTGATGGCATTCGCGCCCTGGAAGGACTCAATCTCATAGGTGAACGGTGAAAAGCCGGAGGTTTTTTGTTCAAATGGGACTCGGGCTTGAGCGTTAGGGCAGTCCTCTGACCGACAGGGACCTTCTTGGCTCTTCAAGCTCCGACAGGGATACTGAACTCGGTGGCTCCCGTACATACTTCGATGGCCCTCGATGAAAGCTTCTTTCTGCCCTGACACCCACAAGTCACCGCCCATCGATCGCCCTGGCTGCCCACTGCAGCCTACCTACATACACGTAAAGTTTGAGCTGAGGTCGCTACCACAGTCCGAACACGTTTGTAGCACCGTCAAACCCGTTACCTAACATCGATATCGCACTATGTTCGGGTGAAATCCGGGCGGGCGTGTGTCCGACTCCCCTCCATCTGTTCCAAATACTTAGCCCCATGGCGGCTGAGCCAGTCACAGGACATGGTGTACGGGAATCTCGGCATTTCCATGGCTTGTAAAAGGCCGATATTGGACAATTGCCCATCCAGAAACCAAGCCCAGATGGAAGAATCGTGATCGGAATTCCAAGCTTCAGGATCACGATGTCTCCTTTACCAGGGGCAGTTACCATCACTTTGACGCCCCTCGTACCAACTACTGTACTCACATCTCTCCCAGTTCGGCAGCGACATGCTTGATGACGAAACCACGGATGGTGATCGAGATATCCGACGGTTACATATGTCGACGGACCATCCTGGAACAAAGCTACACACAACACTATTAACTACACTAGAGAGACTAGCAACATGGAATCATCATGAAATTCCACATCTAAAAGTGCATCCTAGCCGATGAAGTCAAATTGGAGGAAACCAACCGGGGCAGCAAATACGGACTTGTTTGCGATTTATGGTAGAATACACGCGCACCTGAGAATTGAATTGGACATCTGTGGAACGCTGTCCGTCTCCGGTCTGACCTACTGTAGTCTACATTGCTGACCTTCAGACACGCCGCTCACCGTCATTTTCTTTGTGTGATTTGATGATGAATAGCTTGACTCCTATGTAGTGACGTATCTGATACGGCTACAGCCTCGTGATTTTGGTTGTCCTGCACTTGCCCTAACGGAGACGCCCTTGACGCCGTCACTGCAGTGATAACAACTGGCAGCTGGAACTCCCCGACTCGAATCCGGTCACGACCCGCATGCCGAGGCGTAGGTGCATGTTTAGCAAGCTGAACTGCAAGCACTAAAAAATGAGCCCCATCAGGGGGTTGGTGAGGGGAGGTTAGACGGTTGTGGGGGAGGTTGCAGTCTTTTGGAGTTTCGGCTCCGTTACAGGCGCGCGCGCACTGACGTCCAATAGTGCGTATGCACCTACCAAGCAATTCCCTTTGCAGCTACCTCTACATATCCTGACGTCCAACGGGTACATACCTACCTACTCGGTACCTACCTACCTACCTACAACGCTCTGTGCCAGGTTCAGGCAACGGGGCTGAGAAGCATCCCGACGGCTGCCCTGGATCGACATTTGCAAATTCGATAATAATCTCGAGATGCAATTTTCTCGCATACGACTGACTGCACTGAAGCAATAGCACCTCCAAATAGGTGGAAATCACGAGAGATCGAGAGAAAGAACCCGCCGGGTCCTCCCCCCTCCCTCCCTCTTCCCTCCCCCCCTCTTCTCCTTCGTAACTCGAAAAGGGAAAGAATCCAGACCCGCCATGCCGAGTTGAGCAACCGTGAGCGAGGAAAGCGGAGCCGCCACGAGTTCCAAAAGAGTCGTCGATTCTTCTGGAGAGAGTTTAGTGCCTGTCTCACGGTTGACCCAAGTACCGTGTACACTACATTTTTCACCTGTCTCTTGCTCCAAATGCCATCCCGGGTAGGCAAGCAAGGTCTTCAATTTCTCTTGCTGTCCATTACGATATGTACCTACTTTGTCGGTGCTGTAGTAGTGTACGCGAGGCTCGCAACGGGAGGTACCTGTCACGAGTGCCCAGGAGTCGATTTGGAGTTGCCCGGCTGGAGCTCCATTTTCGGCTTGGTGCCCACGATGAGACCAGGAAGAGGTCCTCTTGTAATTGTACACTAACTGTAGACGACTCGGCCACTGTCCATGGGCAACCCAGAGCCCACATGTTTTGTACCAGGTACCGCGTACCATGTCGACGAACGGGCTCTTTCCAGTTCACTTCTTACAAAATCCCACTCTTTCCCTTTTTCCCCTGCCTGCCTGGCCGCCCACCTACCACCTTGCCCTGCTCCTGCCGCACCACCGCTACGCCCTGGCATCTGCATCTACCTGGCGTCAAGCTGGAGAGTCTCGAACACTCTGTTCATGCACTCCAACCCTCTCGGTACTTGACTTTGCCCATTTGTCCCTTCCTTGTCGCCCTTGTCTCTGCAACTTGGACTTGCCAATTAAGATTCCCGTCAATCAATATCCGTCTTTTTCTTCATTTCGAGGTCTGCTCCTCCTTCCCCATCTTGAAGCTCCGACGTACCTCGTCAGCAGTCACACTCGACCACTTTAACCTGCAGCACATCACTTTGCTGTTACCACCTCGCATCGAGATATCAACCACCATCGAACCTTGCGACCACCACTTCTTGGGAAATCCGGATCGCCATCCACGGTTTCGGTCACGGTTACCCAGAAGCGAGACGGAGATCAAAGACATCTCACAACGTCAACTGAACTCAAGACCACAAGGTAGGATAGGATGCTGCCACGGCTCCCCTCCCCCCTTCCCCTTTTGCTTTTCCAACCTAAACACCACTCCCCCCTCTCCCTCGCTTCTTTACTGCTGCGGGTTTCACGGAGCCAAGAAACAAACAAATACATGTCCAATTGCGCGTTCGGACTTGGTGGAAATGCACCACGGCATCATCAGCATGTTCCGTCTACATACCACTCTGTCCTGCTCCTGCTCTTTTCCCCTGTGCGTCTACATATTGCAGACGCTTCCGAATGTAACCGCCCTGTACGGCGGCAACCTTTTCCCCTTGACTTGATCCATATTCACCCCAACATGCGCACGGTCTGCTCTTACCGTGACGACAGTCTAGCCAGGAACCCACACACACACACACACACACACACATACACATACACACACATACACTTTGACAGTGGATAGGAACTGCAATGTCTTCGGATACAGTACAGACAAACTCGCCTAGGCTATCAAAAAGCCTTGGTGGCTGAATGTATGGTACATGTATCTCGTGATACCCATTTCCCGTCCACTTGGCATGGGATGTGCACACAGTGTCAAGCAGCAGATCTCTTGCCTCTTTGAAAATTCCCAATGATCCCCAATGTAGTGCATGGGGGCGAGGTTCCGCCGTTGGCTGCTCAGGGGTTTGTTCTGGTTACCCGAACGGAAGACGGGACCCAGGCGGCTCTGGGGAAAAAGAAGTCGGAGGCACTTCATCTCAAACCCCCCAAGAGCACTTCACCACCATCCTTTGATGTGCATTGAGGGTGGCATCGCGCCGCCCGAACTTTGCAAGCCTGGGAAAAAGTCTGGCTTGCGAGAGAGAAGAGTCTAGGAGTTTGTGCGGTTGTGGTCGAGGCTGGCGTGCTGCTCTCACTCACAACTAAAATTTCGAGAGAGCTTGACAAAGTTCAAAGTTGACTTGATTCAGTCCACTCGCCGTTTACACTGATTTGCCGCTGACGTGGATCCATGCTGATAGATCTCTCTTTAGACAGCTGGAAGCTCCATCTTCTTCAAAAAACCCCTCCCAAGCGAAATCCCCCTTGTCAGCACTTGTGGGCCAAATTTCTGTCTTTAAAGTCCTGAGCTTCACCGTCCACTCACTCCTCTACCGGCGACGCAAGAAGCCTTGAAAAGAGCTGGAATAATCTCAATTCCACCTTTTGCTCATCGCCTGTGGCTGCCCCGCTAGGTACCTAGGCCACTGGTACAAGTATGTACCTCCCAATACCCTCTCGCCCGGTAGCTGTATCAGAGCCGAACCCATGCCCGTGCCGATGTCGTACCACGCGAAGACTTCCTTACCTGTCTTCTGTGCTGGGGTTGTCATCGAGATCTCTGCCCTCACCCCACCAGCCCAATGGGTCATGGCTCCATGAACTCCCGTCATCATCTGGATCGCGTCTGGACTTTACCATTGACCGAGACTCTTGTTACAGATATACCTACCATTTTCAGCACCTTGCTTGCAGTCTCTCAGCGCACTTTGTCTTTCTTCATGATCAGAGAACTGTGACACTCTGCCCAATATACCAAGTCGAATTACCTCCAACCATCCAAGGAAGCCATCATCACCACCATTAATTATTCTTCTTCTCCCTCCCGGAAGCTTCATCAACAGCCCGATCTGCTTCTATCCTTCACGGCCTTGGCTGCGGTTTCTCTTCTTCGCTTTGATTCAACAGCTCACGCCATACCCACCACAGCAATTTATCCACACGAACTCGGCACGGCGGCAGAAACCAGATCTCTTGTCGCTCGGCCACCTGACGACGACTTTATATCCGATCTTTCAAATTCATCCATGCACCTGGGCAATAGTTGGTTTTGTGGCAATCAGGCATCCATACCATCAACCGCTTTTGGAAAAAGCTCCTGTTGAGCTTCGGTGCAGGGATCTTCTAGGAACTTCGACTTGTCGGTGCACCATGCAGCACAAATCACACCAATTGGACTCAATGGCGCAACAATTAACAGTCATCTTTGGGGAGTTGGGGATCAGTCAGTATCTCGATGCGTTCGTTGAGCAGGGTTTCGACACATGGGAGACTATTCTCGATATCACGGAATCTGACCTGTAAGCATCTTGTTTGGGACTTCCACGGGCAGGATGCTGGATGTTTGACTAACACAGCTGGTCCATCAGCGATGTCCTAGGCGTGAAATTAGGTCATAGACGGGTAAGCAATCATCTTACTGCCACGTACTACAAGATCTGTGGTACAATATGTCACAACTGCTAACACGGACCAACAGAAACTCCAGAGGAGGATAGCAAATTACCGAGGGCTTGCGCCAGAAGCTTCATTGGCTCCCTTGGCACAGCCCAGCATAGAAGATTTCAGGCCAACAGAGGTTGTACCTCGTGCTGAGCCACCAAAGATGGAGCTACGAGAACCTGGGACTGTTATTGTTACCAAGAGGAAGTATCGTAGACACCCAAAGGCGGACGAAAATGCGCCGGAAAGGCCTCCATCAGCCTATGTGCTTTTTTCCAACAGTAAGTCACCCAATTGGAAAGCGCCTGTCCCGCGTCAGGAAGGCAACTAACCCGTTTACCCCTTTCAAGAGATGCGCGAGGACCTCAAGGGCCGTAATCTCTCATTCACCGAGATTGCCAAGTTAGTTGGCGAGAACTGGCAAAATTTGACGCCGGCTGAGAAGGAGCCTTACGAATCCAAAGCGCAGGCTTACAAGGAAAAGTATCACGCCGAACTTGCCGAGTACAAGAAGACGCCCCAATACCAAAAGTACATGCAGTACTTGGCGGACTTTAAGGCGAAGCATTCTCTACCATCTCAAGGTACGTATGATCCGACCTTGCTATTCCACTGGGTCAGCCAGAGTCTAAACATGCCACAGACAACGATTCGTCGAAGCGAGTGAAGCTCTCGGAATCTGGCGGTCCTAGTAGCGCTGCTGCCACGCCCACCAGGACATGTCGGAGTCACAGTGGCGGCAGTGACAGTATTCACGGAAGCGAACCACCGCCATCCAGGGAACAGAGGATAAGCTCTATTGTTTCCACCACGGATTCTCATCAATCGGCGGCACTGAGCCCAGGGTCGTACCAAGACGACTGCATGCAATCGCCACGTACGATCCACGCGGATCGACGGTCTTCGGAACAACGATCACCCACGGCTTTCAACACCAATGCCAGGAATTACCCATTACCCAGTCGAACAGAGACTACCCGACCGGATGAACATCGTCAGGAACAACCGTCAAGCACACCTCAGTCTCAACAAAACCTACCATCCTTCTCCGATGTTTTTGATAGCCACAGATTTCTGCCCAGCGGGTCACAACAGACAAACGATACAAGCAGCTATTTCCCAAGAGGGAGTCTCACCAATAGCCCTGGTCCCCCACCTGGCCTGGTTGGCGGTGATCGGAGATATCCGCCTACGTTGAAGAAGGAGCAGTCCTCGGCGGGTAGCATATCCTCGGCCTCCACGGCCTCGTCCTTTGGCTATCCAAGGACCCCTACTGACGGTCCATTGCCGATACAGGCTTTGCTCTCGTCCAGCTCCGCCCACTCCTATGAGGCAGGCCAACCGCACCATTCGTACCCGACGGGTCCCTTGCCTGTGCATCAAAAGCAGCCGCAACATCAGCAGCAGCCACAGCAGCAGACATCCATGTCTGCTGGACAGCCGCCGGTGCTTGCTAACCTGGCCATGACAAATGGTATGCTTTGGAGAAAGTCACCTTCAGTATCTAGAGAAGCCGCTGACGAAGCCCTCGTAGGCTACCATAGGGCTCTATCACTCGCACACGTGCCTCCTGCTGTAGCGAAGACTGCTACTCCCACTTCCCATTCTATTAGTGCTGTGTATGGAATCCCGCCACGACCACCACCCCAGCAGATGGGCTCTGGTCTGGCACAGCAACAGCAACAACAATATCAACAACAATACGACAGGAAACCAGAGGGAGGGAACCCCAATCTCGATGGAATGAGTGCCTTGTTGAAGGCTGGCGAGATTGTTGATCGGCGGACGCATTGAAAGGGTTACGTAAGGGGGAAAGGAAGGGACAGGGAACAGGGGACAATTGGATTGGGGAAGGGAAAGGGAAGCATCTGGAAGCCGGGTTGGTTAAAGCGGCTAGACAAAAAAAAAGACAACAACAGCAACATATAATACGCCATTAAGGCTGACTAGCTGACGGACGGCCGTCAGTCATTTTGAATATCATGATATGGGCTATTGGTTCGGGGCTCGGAGTTTTCAGCATGCATATTCCGCATTTTTAGCATCAATAGTACTATTACTGGATATAAAAAACTGGCTGTATACTGAATGCGATGTACTTGCTGCACTGTAAGGTACACTGTACGCCCTTCGTCAACATGCAAGTCAAGAATTCATCTGAAGTCTTTACCTGATTGGATGATGTATTCGCAATGCTTTGTTACATACACAAATTTCTTCGTTTACGATTTGTAATAAACTGTATGGCATGGTTACCTCCAGATCACGTAAATACGTGTTGGTCGAGTGTAAGAAAACGAACCATTTCCGAGACACCGCGAGTGTGAAAGAATGGATGAATCGATACCTCCCTCGCTCGCCTTTTCAGGACTTCTTGAATCAATCGCCTTCCGCCCTCCATTTTCTGACTTCATAATGGAGATGAACTTAACTGCAGTGGGTGATCCAGTCCCCAAAGAGTATCATGTAAAAGGGTAGGTACTCAAGTCAATAAACACGTACATTTAAGCTCAAGCTCCTAGATGATGTTTTTGTCGAATTCTTTGTTCACATGCATAAAAATGAGAGTCTGTATGATACGTTTCCTCACTGAAGTAAAGTACCTTATGGTTATATCACAGCAGTCTTCATGGAGACAACAGCTTAATCATCACTGCAGGGGCAGGCAGGCAGGAAAAGGAAGGAAGGAAAGAAGGAAGGACCAGCCAAGATCTTGCTTCTCTTCCTTCTTCTTCTTTGTTCATTTTCGGAAGCAGAACCTGAGTAGTGAGTAATTCTGCAATTGAAATGAAATAAAACAAAATACTCGTCAGGTCTGCAAAATCGACCAATATGACTAGTGGGCGAGCTACCTGACGAGTATGGGAAAAAGATAGCGACCAGTTCCAGAGCGACCAGTTCCAGAAAGAAGAAGTGACTGAACGGACGGACACATGGATGGACGGACACATGGATGCATGGATGCATGGATGGATGGTAGTCTGTGGTGTGTGTGATTTGAGCTGCTGCTGCCTAGGGCGCCTACCTAATGAGAGAAAAAAGAAAAAAAAAAACAAGAAAAAAAACAGCCGAACTGAGACATTCTGGAAACTTGGTTTGGATTATCATTACCCAAAGAGGTAAAGAAGTACATACGAAGAGAAAAGCGAGAAAAGAGCGAAAGAAGAGCGAGAAGAGAGCGAACGAAGAGGGCTTTAAAAAAAAATATAAAATAAAAAATAAAAAATAAAAAAAAAGTAAAGAGCAAGGACGAGAATCTCATCGTCAAGCAAGAAATCACGGGCAGCAGAAGGGGAAGAAGATGAAGAAGAAGAAGAAAAAGAAGAAGAAGGGGACTCCCAAATAAACAAAATTCGTCGCAAAGGAGCGGCGGAGAGGAAGGAAGAACTTTGCAAGAGCCGTCAGGTGTTCACTTACCTCTACCACCACTTTGTATATATATAGATAGAATGTATATGTGTTGAGGTCGGGTTAGTGTGTAAATGTCAGGCACATGTCAGGCACATGCCGAACTTGTCACTTTGCACGAACGTCTGATGATGTTCATTCACATTGATTCATTAAGTTATGTTCTAGCAAAGTTCAGGTTCGAGTCTAAGTCCAGCCGGCTCGTGTTGACTTTAGGTACCTAGCTTTGTACTTGAGTCCAACTTGGCATGGTCCGTCCCTCTTGCCTTTCTCATGACTGCCTTGGGCAGTGATGGTGAGGCCCAGGAGGTATGTGTTTCTGACTCACATGTAGGTAGTCTTCTAATGTAGTGGCTACTTGGAACGGATGCCGTTAGATACTCACTAATTCTAATTTACTCAAATGCTGATGCTTTGGTTTCTCGGAAAATGTGGATATCACCGATGTCCTTGAAGGTTTGTAGGTACCTAAGCGGAAAACCCTGAGTCACAACAAGCGTTGTCTAACAGACAATCAATGTTTAAAAAACAGTAACTGTTTTCCAGACATTAATTGTCTTCCAAACATTAATTGTCTTCTAAGCCCCTAGAAGTTAAAAGTATAGGGCTTAGTATAGGGTATAACCTTCTATACTTTAGTGGCCTTGATAGTAGCCTTTTAAGGTGAAGGCTAAAGCTGGCATTGGAACTTGAAAGGTCTTCCGGAATAGCCTCAAAAAGTTGGTCACGAACGGGAATCGAACAAAGGTTACGAAGAAGATTGATAAATGAAGAACTACTTCATTAACCGCTTGGCCACTGATCCAATTGGTTATTTCTGGAGAAAAAGGCTAGTTCTTTCCGTTGATAAAGGTCGCGGGGGGGGGGGGGGGGGGGGGAGGCGGAGGAAGGAAGGTAGGACTTTGAGACTTTGAGAAATTCTGAAATTCGGACCCGACCTAGCCCCAAAACCACTGCAGGTCACTGTGTTATAGCGCTTACCCCCTATAAGAAACATGCATTGTTTTTTAAACATTGATTGTGGTTATTGTTCAACAACTACAACGCATGTCTGGAAAGAGATTTTCCCACTACGGTAGTAAAAGGAAGGAAACGAAGCTTGTCTTATTGGAAGAATACCCATTTATACAAAAAGAACGCATCCAACCAGCTCCCAGATCCCCAAAAACAGAGAGGACAAACCCATTCCCCTTGGACACACAAAAGTACAGCAAAAGTCTGAAGAACAATGTATGTATATAAGTATTCGTTCACAACAACTATAAATGTCAATACTACCTACGCAAGTTCGCGAAGCCCGCGATAACTGCCCGTACACACCCCGTGTGCCTTGAGAATGTTCCGAGGTCGTCTGGCTTAAAACTTACCTAGATATCAGTTAACTAGCTTACGACTGACTGTGGTAGACCCAACCAACCGCTACCGCCGCCGCCCGCGTGTGCTTAGGCCTACTTAATGAACTTCATGAACTTGGATGATCAATCTGATTAGCGACTTGGGAGGTTTTCATAGAACGAGTATCTACCTACCTAAGAAATTGCTCAGGGCGGGAACTCGTGATTATAGGTAAGAACTGGTGGTGCAAAGGATGCAAGTCACAACGAAACTGTCCAGAGCTGACGCACTTGGGTCTAAAGATATGAGAGTGACGACGAGGATATGTATGGTACGACGTGGATGGAAGTATAGATAGAGAAGCGGATGGGGATCCGTAATAGTGATAAAGACACCTGCAGTGATGATGATGATGGTATGAAAAAGGAGGGAAACGAGAGTTTAAAAAGAGCTGTGGTAATGGAACAAAGTGCTCATGGTGTTCACGACAACGATAGAAGACACGATAGGTAGTGAAGGGAGTGGATCAAAGAATAAAGCAAGGTCAAGAGTCAGACCTGGTACATCTGTTATTGAGATATACCTACCTCGGAAAGTTATTAGACAAATAGAATACACGCGGTTAACGTAGGTGGGTTTAGAATTAATAGGGTTGTACGTCAAACTATGTCTGTGACAACAGGCCTTGTTGATGACCCCTTTTCCCGGAAGACAAAGTCAACAAACCTTGGCCAAATGAAATGTTCCGCGTCCACACTTCTGATGGACGAGAAAAATTGATCGATTCATAGCAACTTGGTGTCTTTCCAAAAGTCCAGAGACGTCAAGTCACTAGTCTACCAGCCAGCCGCTGCTCATCCACCCGACTCGCCAACAGCGTTCTCTTCAGTCTTTTAGAAAACTCGGAGATTGGTGACCCACGAAATGTCAACGTTGATGACGCAGCGCAAACGGACAGACTGGGTCCAGCAACACTCTAATCCGCGTCAGATCCAGTGGACGTCGTCTTCCGTGATGTATCGCTGGCAAGGGGGGATGGATTCGGAAGGGTGGTTAAAAGAGGAGTGTCCCCGGTGCTATATGGCGGGGGTGCATTTGACGAGTCTTCATCAGCATCGTCGTCTACACCTCCCATCTAGGTACCCAACCTACCCGACCTACCTACCTGAACCGCCGCATCCACACAACAGATATAAAGAATGTGCGTAAAGGACTACCCCATCTACGCCTGCGGAAAAGAACTATTTCCCGGGCCCGCTCCAAATCGAGAGTACCCCTGCGGCAAAAACTGCAAGAGTTGGGAGGTCGGTCGGTACCAGTCTGAGCAGTATTGCATGAGTGCGCGCTGTGACGTTTGTATTCAGAGAATACAGCCCAAGACGGCGAAGTGGACGGATCCGCAGCACTCCCGGTATTATGATTCGTATGGGACTGTTCCTCCTGTGAGTGGTGGTGGTGGTGGTGGTGGACAGATTGATCCGGGGTATGGTGATCCGTCGGGATATGGAGGTTATGGTGGTGGTGGCTACGGTGGTGGCGATCCGTCGGGCTATGGAGGTTATGGTGGTGGTGGTGGACAAGTTGATCCGGGATACGGAGGCGGTGGTTACGGTGGAGGAGATCCCTCGGGTTATGGTGGTTACGGAGGTAGTGATCCTTCGGGCTCAGGATATGGCGGCGGTGGTAGCGTCCCTCCGAACCCAATGCCGCGTCCAAACCCCAATCCATTCGCTGGCGACAACCCGCCGCCGCTACCTTCGTGGCTGAGAGATGACGAGGAGAAGAATGGAAGTAAGAAGAGTAAGGGGAAGAGTCATCGGAAGCATAGGTGAGGTTGGTATGGGCAAGGGACATAGGGGGAGAGAAAGTTGAGGAGTGAAAGAAGGGCAAAGGGGAGAAAAGAATGAGTGAGTGAAAGATACTTGGGTGATGAACTGGAGGTGAAAGGAAAATGAAGGGATTCGGAGAAGAGAAATATGGCAGATTATGGGAAGGGAATGTATAAAAAGAAGGAAACAGAATGAAGAGTAGAAGGAAAGCATGGAAGATGAAGGGAATAAAGATGAGTGGCTACTAGATACCCAAATGTCAGGACATGCCGCCCACACAGAGTTGACGTTGCTCAACTTGGTACCAATATCAAGTCTCTCTCCTCTCTTCATGCATGCATCAACGACACAGAGTCCACATGCACATGTGCAGATGCATTTGCATTTGCAGCACACGTGCTCACGTTACCACGAAAAAGAATGTAAGAACAGCGTTGCAATCGTCCTGCTTATACTTGGGTAACTTCATTACCACACATAACCAAACTCAGACGCACTTTCCGCTTTTCCCTTTCTCCCTTATCTGGACAGACTCCAAGCTAAGCGTCACAACCAGTCACCTTCATTAGACTTCCTACTCACCTTGTCGACAACCTACCGACGATATCTCACCACAATCGTCGGAGGCGGACACCCTTGACTGCCGCCGCCATACGGTGGGAAAGGTGGAAAGAAGGGTTGACCCAAGAACGGGGCTGGAGGTGCTGACATAGGACGCAACACCGGGTTGTTGTTATATCCTTGGTAAAAGCCGCTGCCAGCGTTATGATACGGTTGAAGAGAGGGTGCTGCAGGCAACGGCGCCGGATTGTATCCACCATGCACCGGACAAGACACGGACGACGGCCCCGACGGGGGCATCGGAGAAAAGCCGGCATATCCACCGCCGTATCCACCGCCATACCCACCATACGAGGTAGTATCACCACCACCACCACCGGCACCACCACCGCTATAGTTATTACCAGTATGAGCACCATAATTCCACTTCCAATCAGCAATTTTCACTTGGCCCTTGTCCAACATGTTCCGTATTGCTGTTGAGCAGCGAACATTACCGCAGTCTGTTGGGAGCTGATAGTAGCCGGAACCCCAAGAGTGTTCTGGACAGCTGTTTCCGCAGGACTCGGTGCGGGTGCTCTGGGCGGGGATTTGTTCGTGCCCGCACGAGTAGACGGGCCAAAGCTTACGGCACATTGTGAATATGGGTTAGTTCTGAAGGTGAATTCTGTTGGGGTTGGATTGGGTTGGATGAGGATATGATATTACTGGCGGTGAGGGTCTCAAACACTTCTTTTATGTAGGCATGGGAGATTGTCATGGTTGAAGATGCCTACCTATCCAGCTTTGGACATGATGCATCATCAACCAGAATCAGGTACGTGACATTGGATATTCGCAAGTAAGAAGCGCATGTTCGTTTGTCTTTCCAGTGCATCGGTCAGTGACACACCACTTTGTGGCAAATGTCTGGCTCGGGGGATTCCTAGCAAGGAAGTGATGATGATAGTTGAGTCGAGATCAAAACAAACAGGGAGCTAGAAGTGCCTCCCCAAGACACTCGGCAACTGCATGATATTCTTAGGTGATGCACGCAAACCAGAACTACATCTGTACTCCATGACTATCTGTCGTTTGTGTTCGTCGTTGCTTGCCCGCTTTCTTCACTTCATCTTGCAAGCGGACAGCGACACCCCATTGTCATGTGAACCTTTGGCACTGATCAAATTCTCACGATATATGTATCTACCCACGACTATTCGGCACTTTTTCAAAGCAGAGGTTATAGATACTCTCGGCGTCATTGGCCTAGGTATTACCGATATCGGGTTCCTTTGTACATACAATACATAGGTAAGGTAAGTAGGTATGTAGAGGTAGGCATGTGAGGCTATATTTATGTACATAATCAGTATGATAGTGACCCCCAACCCCTTTACCCTGGCCTGGCCTCGATCGCTCGCTCGCTCCCTCACTCGCTTATCACAAAAAAAAAACAAAAAACTAACTCACCGAGAGTTCACCGTCTCACCGAATGAAACCTACCTCAACCTTCCTTATCTTACCGAGAAACACCCTTTTTTTCTCGTTTTTTCTTTTTTTTTTTTTCTTCCATTTTCTCTCGTTTTTCTTTCCATTCGAGACTTTATCTCCTCGGCCCGACCCTGCCGTGGCTAGATCTAATCTCCGAGCACTGCCTTTACTTCCTTCCTTTCGTATTCCCCCCCCCCATATTTTATGTCGCACATACATGTAGTCCCCGGTTCTTCTTTCACATGGACCCCTCCCCTTCCATCGCTTGCGGTTACGGCGCCAGTGAGAGAGAAGACACGACACTCTCAACTCAACTCGGACGGACCCCGTGTCTCTCGGTGGGGGTACAATGGAGAGGCTATGTATGTACCTCTATCCCATCCATGTACGTGCGTACATACTGCGGTATGTACTATGTAACCTTAACTGTGGCTTGACTTGACTTGGCTTGACGGGGGAATGAATGAATGATTTCCATCGTCGCAATTCGTCTTCCCCCCTCCCCTGCTTGGTACCTAAAACCCACCAAAAAGCGAACCGTAACCCCAACCCCCAGGTAGCATGGGGATGCTTTAGCCTCACTTTTTTTTTTTTTGTGCCTTGCATCGTTCTTTCCCTTACAACTTCACAGTTCAGCTTACCATACTGTGAGGGGGTGTAGTAAGTGAATTTCGTGCGTGAGGCTCGGTTCAGGTTAAGGCTTTCCTTTCCTTTCCAAATGACACCCGTCTTTCGCGAAGTGTCACAATGACGAATGAATGAGTGAGTGCCGCCCAGTAAGAACAGGTATGTAGGTATGTAGCTAGGTAAGTGGTATCGTATATAGAGGGAGGGAGGTATGTACGTAGCAGGAGTGCTGTTGTTACTTTATCTCGGCGTAGTGACCCCCATCTAGATAGGTAGTTACCATGTAGACACAGGAGCTGGCCGCATATCTCGACTACGTTCGTTTCTTAATCAACCTGTAGGGATGGCTAAGAACTTAGGTAGGTATAGTCGCGGAAGCTCCAACTTCAACAAATTCGACCGCTTATACCTAGGGTACCGAACCAGACGCTCTCGGCTCTCCTTGTTGTTGTTGTTGAAAACGATCACGACTTTTAGTGAGCAGACAGTGTGATGATTCCTAAACTTGGGATGTCAACTTCCAACTTCCAACTTACCATGTACGAAACTTGATCTTGACTGTCAATTTATACATTACATAGTGTGTATGACCCTACATTACCTACGTAGGTAGGTAGGTATATAGTCAATTTAGAACCAAAACACATGTACACAACCTCTAGGTTTCCATCCGGCCCGGAATCCCGATAAGTATCCGTATCAGTGTCATACCTACGCAGTACCGAGAGCGAGGAGCCGTCCTCGACAACTAACTTCCGTTCGTTCGTTTGTTCGTATTCGAACCACAAGCCAACAGGACAAAAAAAAAAAAAAAAAAAAAAAAAAAAAAAAAAAAAAAACCTGGGGTTCCCCGGGGGCCCCCCCCCTTCCCCCCTTCCCCTTTTGGGTCCCAAATGCTCCGCCAAAATGGCTTGGCTTGGCAAACCTGAATGGGTTAATAAAAAAGAGACTTGGCGAGTTGGATACCTACTAGTATTCAATCCTATCCTATCCTATCCTATCCTATGTGAGAAGGGTTCGCTTCTCTTTTCTTCTTTCCTTTTTTTGCCCTGTTCTGTTTCTTTGTTTTCCCCTTCCATTCATACCTCCTTGGTAAGGCCTTCCCTTCACAGTTTCGTTGACATGGCGGATTTTCTAACGTCGTCCCGCCGAAAGATCATCATAACGAATTCGTTTCTTGCGCGCGCACTCTCCTCTTTCTTTATAGTACACTACTTACCTACTCCCTCCGTCTTCTAGACCACACTTCTAGTAGCCAGTCCTTGGCGTTAATGATCTTACTTACATATCAGACCACCCACGTTACACAAGATGAGAGTGAGCTTGGCGCACTACACGACACGACACGACACTGTGTGAAAGAAGCATCCCAGCAACCAGTTACTCTTCTTCTTGGTTGTTGCCAAGATGCCCCGAGATTGAAAGCGTTCCTTTTTTCGGTCTTCGTTCATTATGTATGGGTAATGAATGTGGTAATAAGGAGGCCACGTGAGCATTTCCCTCAGTGAATGGTGGTCTGAGATACATTGCTAGCTACATAGGTATCCCAATAGCATCTTGGTTTGTTTCTATCAACAGTTTCTACGTCTAGCGCCTACCTATGTACCAACCCCTATATCCCCCTCTCTTAACTTCTCTACATACCCGCATGCCATGCCATGCCATGCCATGCCATGCTGCGGCTACACGACGAAACGAACTCCATCGAGCCATCGTTGGACATCCAAGCATGTATGTAACGTAGTGACATACACTAATGAAGCGGCCCTGGCTCCGGATGATGTGACCGATATCAGATCAAGATCAGCACTGACGAGAAGGGGAAGAAAAAAAAAAGAAGAGGGGTGACAGCCAAGACGACCGAAAAAAAAGGAGAAACGTGAAAGAAAATTCGACATACGTGCCTACACACGGTACTGTACACTAGGTAGTTTGGATCGGAGACTTTGAGCCTCCCGCGGCAGGCACCCCCAGCATCCCGATTCCTGTGACACTACACTAGACACATTTTTGGCTTGCTCCAGCTCCGAGAAACCCCCTTGATCGCTTTCATTCCTTGCTCTGCTGAAGATTGGCAAGGAAGAGAGAGAGAAAAAAAAAAGATTGGTCGCTTGGGTGTTTAGATCCCTTGTGTGAGCGAGTTACTGGGTGGGGTTGGATGTTTACTAAGAGGTTGCCAAATACACAATGTTTGTTTGGGCTGGCTTGGCATTGTGATAGGGGTCTCTACCACTAGCGTCCGCGAGTCCGTTGTTTCACTAACTGGGGCGGATCTGTTTCCTGTGAGTGGTGGTGTTAAAACGGTGATAGTATAGGGCTATGTATCTCCCAGCGAGCCCACACTGCGAGCTTCAATTCGCCACTTTCAGGGTGTCGATATGGCGGCCGCAGAGAGGAAAGAGACGGTTTTGGTTCGGTTTGCCAGACCATGTGGAATGTGGAGAGGTGAGTGAAGGGTGTGTGCTGGGACTAGAGACCCAATAACGTTGCCGGTATCCGACTGAACGAGCAAAGAAAAATATGAAATCAAGGCTTGGCGCTTGATTGATCGCGGGAAATAGCTCGAGCGTTGTGTTTTCTTGGTAAATACCACAAGCCGTAACCCTTGAACAACCACCCACTTGGTGTGTTTGGGCACGCGAGGCAGAGGAGACAAGGGTGCATGTTCGCTTCCAGGGTCTTTGAAAAGCTCGAAAAGGGAAACTAGAGACAAAGCGAGGAACATATCCGGTTGGGCCCATCTGGGCATTCGCGTAATGTTAGCGATTCGAGGCTGGATTTGTCCAGCCACAAGCTGCTTTTTTGTCTTCTTTCCCTTTGACCTCGTTCGGTTCTCACATTTGCTGTCCGGCCAAATACAGGCAAGATCGGACATTCGGGAGGTAACCAACACACCAGACAGATGAGTGGATGTGGATGACAATGTCTCTTGATACAGCCATGTCGGCTTGGGTTTAAGTGAAGGCGTGTCGCTTTTGTGCCTTAATCACAAGATAAAACAGACGAACGGCCTTATCGCAATTTGTCGATCGCCCCGGCTGTCGATAAGTATGACCTTTGGGTTTTTTTTTTTTTTTTTTTTTTTTTTTTTTTTTTTTTTTTTTTTTTTTTTTTTGGTCCCCTGTGCTCCCTTTCACCCACGCGCTACATATTCGACTGACAAGTGGACAAAAGGGGATAAAGAGAGCAAAAGAGGTTGAGTCTGGATTCGGGGATCGACATTCGCCACCTGACCGCTTTTCAGGGTCCTGGGGATAGGACTTCTAAGGGTTCTGGAAGGCCTCAAGTGCGAATACGTACTGTGTCCCTGGTGTTGTTGTCTGCGAGTTGGCCTTGAGTTGCCAGCCTCCATTCGGATGTCGAGCCGTTTCGTAGCAGCTGGTAAACAGCAAGCGAAACCAATCCGCAAGATTGTGCAGTCACGTGAGAGATAACCAAGCCTTCCGATACTGCGCAGGTAGGGGATCCCCATCAGTGCCCGCCTGTCAGCTCAGATCCACGTTTTCGTCTTGGTGCTTAGCTGTTAATGGTAGATGCTATTTTTGATGAGGCTAGACTTACGAGGCTGGTACACTGGTTGACTAAATACCAGACGAGCAAGCACATCTCAAGTGGCGTTTCAGGGTGATTTATCTTGAGCGCATACAAGACCGTTTTCTCTTGTTGTTAAAGTCATGATGCCTCTCTGAATTTCTCCGCCAGCTGATGCTTAACTCGAGACGGAAGCGGGAGCTGGACGGAGCTTTGGTTGGGGAAGTCGGATACGATGGTGGATTCGGCTAGAAGTGTCAAAGTATCGCGATTGCCGCCATCGTCATGGCTGAAATTCGTTTACTGCCTAGGCTTGTTTCGGCATCAGGCAAGTCCAGCCATGTCTTGCAGTGGTCTCTGTTTCCACGTCGTCAATTCATCAAGCCTTCACCGCCGCGTCTTCCATCTGAAAGAGAAAAAAAAAAAAAAAAAAAAAAAAAAAATTATGTCTCGCTGGCCAGGGTTCGGTCGTTCTGGGCGCCAACAGATGCCGTCCCAATGGCGGCTTTCGCGAGAAGAAACGAAAAGCCAGCACTGACGTAGGTGGCTGGCAATACACACTTTGGGACGAGGGGAAGCTCCCAAGAAGTGTTGGGCATCGGCCGGGTCGCCCGTTGGGAGAAATCCATAATGGCCTGAGGAAAGCTGGAAGGAGGGGTAGAATATCGACAAGTGTAGCACAGATAAATAATGGGGTCGCGTGCCTGCAGATGAAAACGATTTTGACATGTTGTCGATCCGGTCGGTCCATGATCTCGATCGTATATCTTTTGGCCCGTCTAGTGTGGTGGTAGAAGTGGTCAATTTCCATGGCAATCGTTCAAACGCGATAGGGAACCTTGCGAGCGCAAAAAAGCAAACTGAGCAGTTACATAGGTAGTGGATGTAGGTATTGTGGAATGGAAGGACCTGAAGGTGTTGGCACTTGCGCTTTCTCCGTCGGTCAGTGTGTGACGGGGCAATCATGTGCGAGAAACCCTAGGTCCCTAGGAAAGCGACTGGAGTCTAGCCGCTTATGGTTTGGTGTACAGTACCTTGTCGACTGTACACACTGTAAAAGTTGGGGAAGGAGACTCCAACGACGCTTCTTGCTGCATGGGTGTCTTTGGATGGGTGCCCAGCACTGACTGCATCGTCACCTAGCTTTCAGTGGTCCTTCAGTTGGGTCGCAACGTCAAAACACGTTGGGCCTTGAAACTCCCACGAGATGCCGACGGGTTCGGGGAGGCTCAAAGTAGTGTAGTGTAGGTGGCCGCGTCTAGAACCGCTTTCCATGCCTTGCCTGCTTGTACAGGGCAGACAGAGCTGGGAGGGAACTGCCCGCTGGAGCACACGGTTCCATCCCGAGATGCAAACTGCGAACTGAGGCTCGCTCACCTTTGTCATCTCGCGTGGGACAGAGCGAGTGATATGTAGACTACCTATATACACGGCATAGGAGCCAAGGGTTTCCTGACCAGGGCCGGCTCCAATGTTCTCGTCTCCGGATGGCTCAGCAGGCCTTGGAGCATCTGGAGTCAAGGCTACTAGTATCTCCAAAGCTGCCCGTTTGGTGTCCGCTGTTGATATTGGCGTCCTTTTTTATTGAAAAAGCGGCTGGCTACCCCTCCATCGGCATGCCTTGCCTGGCAACTGAAACCTGTTGCGACGCAGGCAATATTTCCACCGCCATACTTATATTATATGTAGGCAGTCGACCGAAGGCAACGAAAGCCGGGAAAAACAATCCGGCCTGTTCAACGTGATGTCTGTGTCCATGTGTAGTGTACGACCTTGAAGTGGTGGCGTTGAGCAACCCCGCAACCCGTTTCAGGCGACGACTCACTGACAGCTGGGGGGAGTGTAGTATATATGTAGCCACACATAAGATACTTACCAACCAGTGATCTCCATGGCATGGATCGATCGATCGTTAGTTGATAGGAGATTAGTGCATCCCTATGGCCTTTCTTCAAAGACACTCGATTACTGGCGATCCGGCGACCATGCCTAGACGACCAGATGCGCAACAGAAGCCAGAAACGGCTTCTTACAGAATCAACTAAAGCATGACCTAACTGCCTTGCCTGCTAAGACTCCAAGTCGTACATTAAAAAGAGTCTTGTGCAAGGCGCCTTGTGTGCCATCGCGTGCGGGTAACCCATGCGTGCCATCGGCCAGCTGCCTGACCACAGTAGGTGACCTTGGGTCCCTTGCCCCCTTTGCGATCGAGATCGGGCCCGAGATGGAAAACGTGAGATGAGGATGGTGTTTCTAGTGGTGAATGTCAGCTATGACCCCGAGTTTCCAAGATTTCGATCTGGAGTTTGCGGCCTTGAGGGAGGGGGCGCTCTCGCTAAGAAGATGTCTAGGTCAATGGTTTCTTTGTGTCCCCTTGATGCCTTTTCTGATCCCATCTCTCCAAACATGCACGATCAGATCCTTCCGTCCTGAAGAGTCCCAGGCACGTCCTGGTTCCCGAGCGGAAACACCCCGTCCCGGCGGCTGTCTGTCTGTCTGTGTGTTCGCCGTCCCTCCGTCTCCGTCGGAACGGGACCACGAGATGGGACGAGTCAGGCACGTGTCAGGCTCGAGGCGTGCAGGTAGCGTGTGAAGTGTTGCCGCTCATACTGTCCCAACCGTGCACCACCAGTCTGCAGCCTTTGATACCACCTGCACGGCACTGGATTTCGGAGTCCGGACGGTGATGGCCGCCGAGTGGCAGGAAGAAGATGACTGAGTTATCAGATGAACAAGTTCGGATCAACAGTTGACGACTGATGAGATCTTGGTCATGAACGTGGACGGCTCGATGTGAGAAGTGAAACCCAAGATATAATGCTCAAAGGGTTCCATACATACGCAGTACTGCGTAGTGTACATCAAGTCATACGCGCAGAGCACAGACCACCCATACAATATCAACCCTCAGGTCCCAAGGGGCCAAGCACGGCAGCACCACAAGCAAGAGGAAGCAACCAAGAAGCCCGAGTTCAGTTCATTGCCTGCCTTGCCGTGCAGGAAGCGCAGCCAGCGCTGATCCCTCCCTTACTCGGCGCACTCGGCCGGCAAACAACCCCACCAGCCCACCCCCATCCCGTTTCTGCGGCCTCTCGTCTCTCTTCCTGCGCGGCTGTGAAGCATGGAAATCAACTGGAGAGCCAAAGGGGAAGACCTGAAGACGGGAGATTACCTTAGCAAGCACTGGAGAGGCTTCGTTCTTCTCTGACTTCCTTTGACCCTGCCTGGTGTTTGACCTCGCCCAGTAACAACAACAACAACAACAACAACAACAACAGACCACTCCGGGCAACAAGTCTCAGACCTTGGATCCGCCCTCCACCCTCGTCGTCCGCGCGCCGCCATTATCCTTGTTGGCCATCGTCGGCCCTGTCCCTTTCTCATCCCATCCGTTTTCCCTTTCAGAATTTCCCCATCCACGTGCCATCCATCTTCTCGACGAAGCCCTTTTCCGCACTTGATTTACCTGAACGCTCCGTCCACAGTACACTGTACAAGAGTTCCCCCGTCAACCTCAACCTCCCTAGGTAGCAACTTGGAAAAGAGGATGAAGAGAGAGTCGACTGATGGGATAGGCAAAACAGTTGGGAGCGAAAAAGAAAAGAAACAAAAACCAAAGCGACGCTAGGAAGAATCGAGTGCAGTGGTCAACGGCACCAAAACCATACCCGATTCATTCAGCCATTCAACGCTCGGCGGGCGCCCCTGTTCCCCGTCGCACGGCACTAACAGAACTAGCACTGTGCTCCTCCTCCTCCTCCTCCTCCTCCTCTAGCGCTCCGACGGACTCTGCACCTGGAGTTTACAGACTGACACTGCACGCAGTGCCCTGCTGCGGCCCCGACGAGTCTGTCTTTGGTCTCCAGTCCCGTTCCAGTCCCGTCCATCCAGGAGCCAGTGATCTGATCCCATCCAACCCAGTCGACCCAGTCCACGCCCGCTGCCAGCCAGTCGAGTCCAGGCACCGCTCGATAACTCTCCTCTTTCTCCGCCTCACTCTCCCAACCACAGTCCACCCACCGACCGGGCCACCACCACTCACCACCACCACCACGGCCCGGACTTCTTCAACCGCAGCAGCAGCGCAAGGAGCCAGGCCCAGCAACAGATCAGCCAGCTCTCAGCAGCAGCAGCAGCAGCAACAGCAGCAGCAGTGCCAGCCCAGTCCAGTCCAGTCCAGTCCGCAGTCCGCCCGCAGTCGTCAACGACTGACTGACTGACTGAACCTGAGGACGAGACTAGACTCGCTACCTACCTCTACCTACCTACCTACCTACCTACCTACCTACCCACCCACCGCTGTCGCTGTCCCCAGTCAATCCTACTACCTGACCTACCTTAGCCACGGAGAAAAAGGCGACCAAAACAGGCAAACAAAATCTCCTACTGCCTCCTCGCACCGAGGCGCACGTCGAGTCTCCGAGCCTGAAGCCTCCGTCCAGCTCCAGCTCCCGCTCTCCTTTCGCGATACAATCCTTTTTTGAAAAACACAATTCCCACCCATCGCGGCGGGATATCTAGTACAAACAGTGAGCCCACTCCCCACCAGCACTGTTCTTTCGTCTGAAACTGTCAATTATACGCACGCGCTTGCTTTCTTCACACCTTTGCTGACGATCCCCTGCTTCAAGACCACCACAAACCCGACGCTCTGCATTGCAATTTCGCAACATAACCACATCAAGCTACCCAACCAGCAACACAGCCCAGAGACCAGAGATCGATTACAACGCCGCTCCCTATTCTCTCGAGTCCATCTCCCATCTCGATTCAATTGAAACCAACTTCTTAGACCCGCAAACGCCCATGAAGTCGCAAGAGTCGATTGTTACCCACTAGCTTCCGCGCCTTGCCCGACTGCGTTTCCTGCTCTATTCCGTCCCCAAGGCTCACGGCGCCAACGGCCGTAGCCCACAATCATGACTGACGGACCAACTCTCGCAGCTATTGCTGCTCTCGTCAAATCCCTGGCTGTCGACCCGGCCACTACCCAGACCTCTGGACTTCGCCCAAGCACCCATGTCAGGCTTCCCGGTCCGTATACCCGTGAGAAGGGTGATCTGGAGCGTGAGCTCTCGGCTCTTGTTGTCCGCATAGAGCAGCTGGAGACTGCCGCCATCGCTGCCTCTCCTCCAGCCATGCCCGATACACCAAATGCGCCAACCGATGCGCTGTTTTCAAACGGCACCCTTTCGCCATCCTCGGAAACGCCTGATGCCCGCTACCCCGCTCCGCTACCGCGGAATGGCTTCATCGACGAGGCCCTTGAGGGTCTCCGCGAGCATGTCGACGACCAGTCCAAGCTGCTTGACAGCCAGCGTCAGGAGCTTGCTGGGGTCAACGCCCAGCTGATTGAGCAAAAGCAACTTCAGGAAAAGGCTCTGGCTATTATCGAACAGGAACGGGTTGCTACCCTTGAGCGGGAACTCTGGAAGCATCAAAAGGCCAACGAGGCCTTCCAAAAGGCTCTCCGAGAAATCGGTGAGATTGTCACTGCCGTCGCCAGGGGTGATTTGTCCAAAAAGGTCCGGATGAACTCGGTGGAAATGGACCCGGAAATCACCACCTTCAAGCGTACGATAAACACAATGATGGACCAGTTGCAAGTCTTCTCCAGCGAAGTCTCGCGTGTCGCTCGTGAAGTCGGAACCGAGGGTATTCTCGGTGGCCAAGCTCAGATCGAAGGCGTTGACGGCACCTGGAAGGAACTCACAGACAACGGTATGTTTGATCCCATCTTGACAGCCGCAGCCGTAGTGGCCTATGTGTACTGATCATATCATCTAGTCAACGTCATGGCCCAGAATCTTACCGACCAAGTGCGAGAGATTGCTTCCGTAACGACTGCTGTCGCTCATGGCGATCTTACCAAGAAAATCGAGCGTCCCGCCAAGGGAGAAATACTTCAACTTCAACAAACCATCAACACAATGGTGGATCAGCTACGGACTTTCGCCTCTGAAGTTACACGTGTCGCCAGAGATGTCGGTACCGAGGGTATCCTCGGTGGTCAAGCCGACGTTGAAGGAGTCCAGGGCATGTGGAACGAACTTACGGTTAATGTGAACGCCATGGCCAACAATCTAACAACCCAAGTCAGAGATATCATCAAGGTTACTACCGCTGTCGCCAAGGGTGACCTTACTCAAAAAGTACAAGCTGAATGCCGCGGTGAGATTTTCGAACTGAAGAAGACTATCAACTCTATGGTGGACCAACTACAACAATTTGCTCGGGAAGTCACAAAGATCGCCAGGGAAGTCGGAACCGAAGGAAGGCTCGGTGGGCAGGCCACTGTTCACGATGTTCAGGGTACTTGGAGGGACCTCACCGAAAACGTCAACGGCATGGCCATGAACTTGACCACACAGGTGCGAGAAATCGCAAAGGTTACTACAGCCGTCGCCAAGGGTGATTTGACCAAGAAGATTGGGGTCGAGGTTCAGGGTGAGATCCTGGATTTGAAGAACACCATCAACACCATGGTTGACCGTCTTGGTACTTTCGCTTTCGAGGTCAGCAAGGTCGCCAGGGAAGTCGGCACCGATGGTACCTTGGGTGGTCAGGCACAGGTTGATAATGTGGAGGGCAAGTGGAAGGATCTCACAGAGAACGTCAACACCATGGCCAGCAACCTTACATCTCAGGTAAGCTGCTCCTAGATGATCCTTTGCGGCATGCACTGTTTGCTAACTTTTCACAGGTCCGTGGGATCTCTACCGTCACACAAGCCATTGCCAATGGTGATATGAGCCGCAAGATTGAAGTTGAAGCCAAGGGAGAGATACTCATACTCAAGGAGACTATCAACAACATGGTTGACCGACTCTCCATTTTCTGTAATGAGGTGCAGAGAGTCGCCAAGGATGTCGGTGTCGATGGTATCATGGGAGGACAAGCCGATGTTGCTGGCCTGAAGGGCAGGTGGAAGGAAATTACCACCGATGTCAACACAATGGCGAATAACTTGGTATGTCTCGCCGCCGCCAGCACCCTTGAACAGCACCCCTTTTTGCTAATGCCTTTTACAGACGGCTCAAGTGAGAGCGTTCGGCGACATCACAAATGCAGCAACAGACGGGGACTTTACAAAACTCGTCGAGGTAGAAGCCTCGGGCGAGATGGACGAACTCAAAAAGAAGATCAATCAGATGGTCTACAATTTGAGGGACAGTATTCAACGTAATACCCAGGCCAGGGAAGCCGCCGAACTGGCCAATAAGACCAAGTCCGAGTTTTTGGCGAACATGTCCCACGAAATACGCACACCCATGAACGGCATTATCGGCATGACACAACTTACTCTCGATACTGACCTGACACAGTATCAGAGAGAAATGCTCAACATTGTCAACTCCCTGGCCAACAGCTTACTGACCATCATCGACGACATTTTGGATCTGTCCAAGATCGAAGCTAGGCGTATGGTCATCGAAGAGATTCCTTATACGTTGCGTGGCACCGTCTTCAACGCGCTCAAGACTCTTGCCGTCAAGGCAAACGAGAAGTTTCTGGATCTTACCTATCGTGTCGACCATTCTGTACCCGACCACGTCGTCGGAGACTCCTTCAGGTTGCGCCAGATTATTCTTAACCTTGTTGGCAACGCTATCAAGTTCACCGAGCATGGTGAAGTCAGTCTTACCATCCAGAAGGCCTCTTCAGTACAGTGCAGCACCGAAGAGTACGCTATCGAGTTTGTCGTTTCCGACACTGGTATCGGTATTCCGGCGGACAAGCTGGATCTCATCTTCGACACTTTCCAGCAGGCCGATGGTTCAATGACTCGCAAGTTTGGCGGTACTGGTCTCGGTCTCTCCATTTCCAAGCGTCTTGTCAACCTCATGGGTGGTGACGTGTGGGTGAAGAGTGAGTATGGTAAGGGTAGCAAGTTCTTCTTCACCTGCGTGGTCCGCTTGGCCAACGACGATATTTCGTTGATCGCCAAGCAGCTCAACCCTTACAAGAGTCACCAGGTCCTGTTCATCGACAAGGGCCGCACCGGACATGGACCGGAGATCGCCAAGATGCTCCACGGCTTGGGCCTCGTTCCCATCGTCGTCGACTCGGAGAGGAATCCTGCGCTCGAGAAGGCCAGAGCTGCCGGCCAGGCGCCCTACGACGTCATCATTGTGGACTCGATCGAGGATGCAAGGCGCTTGCGGTCTGTTGACGACTTTAAGTACCTTCCCATCGTATTGCTAGCACCAGTCGTTCACGTCTCGCTAAAGTCTTGCCTTGACTTGGGTATCACGTCGTACATGACGACGCCTTGTCAACTCATTGACCTCGGTAACGGCATGGTCCCTGCTCTCGAAAATAGGGCTACGCCGTCGCTGGCGGACAACACCAAATCTTTTGAGATCCTGCTTGCCGAAGACAACACGGTCAACCAGAGGCTCGCGGTCAAGATCCTGGAGAAGTATCACCACGTCGTCACCGTTGTTGGAAACGGTGAAGAGGCTGTTGAGGCCGTCAAGAGGAAAAAGTTCGATGTCATTCTTATGGACGTCCAGATGCCTATTATGGTGAGTCAAAGCTGTTTTTCAAACCAAGAAGCCGATGCTAACAATTTTCATAGGGCGGTTTCGAAGCTACGGCCAAGATTCGCGAGTACGAGCGCAGCCTCGGCAGCCAGCGCACACCCATCATCGCCCTCACGGCGCATGCCATGATGGGTGACAGGGAAAAGTGTATCCAGGCACAGATGGACGAGTATCTCTCCAAGCCGCTGCAGCAGAACCATCTAATCCAGACCATACTCAAGTGTGCGACGCTCGGCGGGCAACTACTCGAGAAGAACCGGGAGCGCGAGCTGACCCGTGCTGCCGATGCCGTCACAGGCGGCCGCCGCGACAACGGCATGTACTCTGCCAGCCAAGCCGCGCAGCACGCTGCGCTCCGCCCACCCCTCGCCACCAGGGGCCTCACTGCCGCCGACAGCCTCGTCTCCGGCTTGGAGAGCCCATCCATCGTGACGGCGGATAAGGAGGATCCTCTGAGCAGGGCACGTGCAAGCCTCTCCGAACCCAACATCCATAAAGCAAGCTAACCGTGTGGATGGGTCAATTCTGACTTTTATTGGAGGAATTTAGCTGGTCATACGAGCACATACTACTCTTTGATCAACATCGCGTGCGATACACCAAGCAACCAACGGCCACGCCAACTTAAAGTGGAAGAAGGTTTTTATGAGATGGGATGGAAGGAAAAAGAAACGAGGAGAGAAAGGGAGGAAGAAAGGATGGAAAGTGGATGGAGTCCGTGTTGTCTTTATCGTGTTGTGTGTTTTCTCTGTCCGGTACCCGGGTTCAAATCAGGTTTTTAAGGTCCAAAGGCGGTTTCTGTTATCAACAAGGCATTGAAATTATTACTTGCGGCTGGTTTGCTAGTTTTCAATTTTTGTATGTCTTGTTCCTCTGTCTCGTGTCTCTCTCGTATTTACTGGTTCGACTGTTGCTTTGCCATCGCTGCTAGTCTCGTCTTTGCCGGGGCTTGTTTGTTGCCGCTGCTGCTGCTGCTGCTGCTGCTCGTCTGTCTTTCTGCTGATCTGGCTTTTTTTGGTTGTTGTCGTCTGGCTTGCTTGACTTTGATGGCTAAGAAATGGTTATCGACTTCCTGTACCTTACTTAGCCAGACCAAGGGGGACCTGTTGGGTTGCTGCTTCGTCTCTCTATGGACTGACAGGAGTGGCTTCTCTTTTCTTAACACTATTGCATGATACCTATACTATACTGCTAGTACTACTACTACTATTACTATCAGCACTACTACTAATAAATCCAGGAGTACAATGAACATATATATCCTAGCACGTCATCCGAGTACATAACCGGATGCTATGTTTGTTTGTTGGTTTGTTTGTTTGTTTCTTGCGCCTCACTCTTCACGTGAATAGGATAGGATAGGAAGTAATAACGGATCACTACCTACTTCTACCTACTTTCAAGTTGTTTGTGTGAAGTCCAATTAACAAGGTTGATTTCACGCCGCGATCTATTTGTAGCATCATTGAGGCTCTTTGTGAAGAAAATCCCAACGTTTTCTTTGCTTCTGGGGTCATCTACCGAAAACGCTCTTGCTTGCCATGAACGAATAGAACCCATTCATCTTTCATCAAAGTGATCATATGAAGAGGTGGAAAAGATGAAGAAGCAAAACGCTATCTAGGTGTCCTCAAATGTACTTTGCACGCACACATACATACATACATACATACAAATAACATAACTTAGTATACCACTGAATCTCGTCTTCGCAAGAACCTCGCTTAAAGTCCCATGCAGCACCGCTTTTTTGACTAAATAAACTCTCTCGATCCACATATATACCGTGGAGTGACGAAAAAGAAGAAGAAAAAGAAAAGCAAATGGAAGAGAAAAAAAAAAAGAGATTAAGCTCCAGTGATATATGTACCAGTTTCCGTCCTTCATCCATGAAATCTTGCATCCATAATGACAATCCCAAATCCGCTTGCTAGTTTGCCTGCTTCAACAACAACAACAAACATGTCATGACCTGTCCTGGTTTGGACATACCATTACATAGAACATCAGATCCATGCCATCCCCCCAACATCCATCGTTGTAATATATGTCCTCCTTATCCCACAGATACAACCCAATACCAACCAAATGCAATGCTCCAAACGCCAATACCCATATTTCATCATTGAAGTTTTTTTTTGGTCAAGGGAGGCCGGGTAAGAAGTACGGAGTGATTATAACACCCATTATTTTTTCTTACCCTTACCCTTACCTTTGCCGTTCGTCTTTGTCGTCGACTCGACAATATCCTTCGCATCCTTCTTGGCGGTTGGGTAATTACTCTTCGGATCGTCCGCAAAGAGTACCTCATCACCCTTACCACCCATCTTCATAAACTCATTTGGGTCTCTGTTGTCATCGGGTCTGGCCTCTTTTTGGCGGGAGGGTCCTGCTTGTGCACCGGCAAGTTCGTGCTCGCTGGGCCCACCGACCGTTTCCGTGGGATTCTTCTTGTAGATCTTCAGCTCGGGCTTGTTCTCGCCAAGCGGGATCTTGTCGGCGATCTCGACTGTGTTGATGGAGCTGAGGAGGGTGCGCTCGCGGAGGACGCCGCGCCTGGTGACGTCGAGGCCGGCGATGCCGTTAACAAGGCCGTTGGTGCTGTCGTTGACGCCAGGCGTTTTTTGCGTCATCCATGGATGAGAAAGACAATCGTCAATGGTGAAGCGCTTCTCGGGATCAACGACGAGCATGGAATCGATCAGGTCAACTGGGGTATTGTTAGTACGGAGAACAGCAACATATGGAATAAAACTAGACAACTTACGAGCCAAATCATCCACCGGGTCCCAGTAAGGCGATGGATAGTCGAATTTGCCCTGCCTAATTTGATCCGAAAGGGAATAAGGGAAGTCGGGCGAGGTGAGTTCATCCGAAAAAGGTGGAAAGCCGCACAAGCAAATGTACAGCACTACACCGAGAGACCAAACATCGACCGCCTTGGTGTACTTGCGATGACGCGTGTCGGTGAGGATTTCCGGTGCCACATAACTGGGCGTACCACAGAGAGTAGTAGTGAAGGATTCCTCGCCGATGATCTTGGCAAGACCAAAATCAGCCAGCTTGACGTGCAGGTCATCATCGACCAGCAGAATGTTCTCGGGTTTGATGTCGCGGTGGACAATGTTGCGGTCGTGCAAGTACTTGACACCCTGGAAAAGCTGGGTAAACAGCTTGCGGCACTCGTTCTCGGAAAGCTTGGTCTTCTTGACAATGTAGTTGAAGAGCTCACCTCCTGGCGCCAGCTCCAGAACTAGGTGAACGGCGTTGGGCTCATTGAAGGTATCTTTGAGACACAAGACGTTGGGGTGACTAACCCCCATCAGCACGGCGATTTCCTGCTGAAGACCCTCGTCCTTGGACCTCTCCTCGACGCCAGGAGTCTTGGAGAACACCTTGACGGCATACTGTGTACCCGTCGACTTCTCCACACACAGGTAGACCTCGGCGAAATGGCCCTTGCCCAGCTTCTGCAGCATGGTGTACTGCTGCCTGAAAGCGCTGGTGTGTCGACTTTTGGGGTATCGGAAGATGAAGCGGGCTGTGCCAAGAACGGCGATCTCATCTAGCTCTTGGAGCTCTCTTCTTCGGTTGCGACCCACTATTGCCTCGTTGACGAACGTCCCGTTACTCGACAGATCCTCTAATACGGCGATGGTATCGTTGCCCTTGTTCTCTGTGAAGATGATGCAGTGCCGGTTCGAAACGATGGGGTCCTCTATTTGGATGTCTAATGTCATGTTAGCATGGTGGCGTTTAGCTGGGATTGTACAGGTGAACCAACCGCATTCCGGGTGTCGGCCGATCAGATAGCCACCGGATGGAAGTCCCTTGACCTTGGTCTTGTCCAAATCGTGCTCCTCCTTGATCAGCGCCTTCTGGCCGCGTTTACCTCTCTTGGAGCCAACCGCCTGTGAGACGGTATCTGGAAGGGGACAAGCGGCCCTCCTCCTCAAGACGACACAGCGGCCGCCGTACCTAGGATCCAAGGGAAACAGGTAGCCCCAAACTCCCTCCTTGACTTCATCCTCGACCTCGTCCGACAATGCCTTGTCGAGATCGGGCAACTGGCTAAAGGCTTGAGTGTCATTGAGCTGGGACGCTTGCGACTGAGAATGTTGGTTTTCTGGGCGAGGGCTGATTTGCGACAGCTGGCTGGGACGGCCGGCTGGAGGGGTGGCAGTGGGCTCTTTGGAATCCTGTGGGAATTCATCGGAGTCGTGGGTGACTGGAGAGGGTAATTGTTTGGTGGTCTTGAGGGGCGTCTTCTGCTTGGGTTCGGGGCTGTCGCCGGTGCGCTGGGAGGAGAGGCGCTCGGAGCGACGGGGTTTCTTGAAGGAATCGTTGTCGTCGGTAGAACCCTGAAGTAAAGCGCATATTAGTCGACGGAGCATGCTTGGTGGTGACGCAATGCGCCATGGACTACCTAATCAAAAGCTCGAGGTATAATGTAGTCATGACATAGCATGACATGACATATGGGATGGGGGAGTGGATGGACGTACGCGAGCTCTCTTAAGAGTGCTGCTGCCTTCAGCTCGGGGAGCCATGGCTGCTGGGATTGTAGGGCAACGAGTCGAGTGGTGTGTTGGTCAGTCAATGCCGGAGCTGAGGATTCGATTCAAAAGAGAGGATCTCAAATGATCAAGTGGCGGGATGGTGTGTTCCAGGAAGGTTGTATGTAGAGTAGAGTGGAAAAAGATGGGGTGGTGGTGGTGGTGGTGGTGACGGCGCCGGGCTGGGGAGAATGACTGACTGAGTGAACTGAATGATGCTACTGTGCAGTTCGCGAGGGACTGGGATAGGCCGCGGGCAGTGCTAAGGTATTGGGGGGGGGGGGGGCCTCCACCAGAAAGCAACCATACAACGTCAGGGACTCACAGTGTACATTACCTTACAACCTAGGCCTTGATGACCGCGCCCCAAGTGGAAGCTTCCCTTTTCCTCACTTTCTTCCACTTTTTCGCTTGGAAATCACGCCGCGCCTCGCCATAACTCCACTCTTTTGGCGCGTCTAAGTCAACAAATCCACAGAAAGGGAAACAGCATCCAGTTGACAACATTGATTTTATTCAGTGCTCTATGAAATATCCACGTGTATATACAATCTGAGTTATACCCCCACGGGGCTTTGTTTACTGTTGCTGTCTCTGTACGCTAGGTACACTTGTTGACTTTCTTTCGGCGGTGCACACCCTCAGCCCTGGTTGAATGTCACCATGTGCATTGCATACATAGTAGCGTAGGGCTGGTTGGTCATCACTCTTTTTCTCGGGAATCTATTGTGGGTTCATTGTGACTCTTCACCATCCTTCTGGGCTGTCAGGCGTGCCGGTCATTTGTTATTTTGAGACTCCCATCACGTCAGTGGAAAAGGGAAGGAGCTGATACAATATCCTCAGGCTGTAATGGAAGGTGGCCGTTGCCCGGGTCACCACCACACTTTTAAGTGTCTGCCTGGATATCCGATTCGGATGCCCCGTGACCCCCTCTTTGCTTCCCGCTTCTGTTTGTGTTTTAGGTGACCTAGCTTACAAAGGTGACTGTTGCAACTGGCTAGAGTCCCATTTTTGTCCTGATGGATACGATGGTGAAAAGTCGAAAAGAAAATATTCGATGATGTAGCGAGTTCAATAGTTTTGTTTTGATGCAGCCGAATACTCCAATCAAGGTGTGTCGTCATTCCCGTGGTTGATATCTCCACAGCCCACGGCAAGTAACTGCGAACCTCGATCGAGTGCATCACATCATATAGGAAATCATATTGTTCGAGTGGTCAGAAATCTCGACTTGGATAATGGATTTGTCAAGTTCGAATCCTTCGATTATTCATCAGGTGCGTTTGTTGATATCCATGTAAGAGAATCATGGATGGGAATGTGACTTTAAGAAGATCGGATTTGGAGAAGCTGGGGACAATGTCAAGCGCACGGTGACAAGCAAAGGAAAAGGGACTGAAGCCCGGGAGCTTGACATTGTCAAAGACCTCGCTGGGACGGACCACCCCATGGGTCAGGGTTTTCTATGTCACAAGCAGATGACTGCAATAACCCTGACCATCGACACAGCTCCTGCACGTGACTGGCTGGAGCACACAGAACAGCTCTTCTTCAGCACAGGGCAAAAATAGGCGGTGGGCTTGGCATTGGAATGCGGGGCATTTTTTTGCTTTGAGAAATTGGGTCGAGGGTCCGGTCAGGTCTCTGTCGTCCATGGGATGAGAGAGGGACACCACACCACTCAGCGAGTCGAGGCCCAGGAACTGTGCAAAGAAAAAGAAAGAGCGGAGCCCTGCCACTAAGAAAACTTCCTTTGGGGCCCGCCCCTCCCTCCCACGTCTGACAGGATATCCGTATCGTTTCCGGCCAGTGTCGACCTTTAGCACCAGGACATACTATCAGATTGTCCCCGGCCATATTTTCCCCGTCGCCGTGTCCCCCGTCCGTCCCTGACTCCGTCCCGCCGTGTGTCTCGCCTCAACCCGACCTCACTCCAGCCTTGAGGTCCAAGTGGGAATAGTTCGATAGCCCCGTCGTCAAACAACCACACACGCACACACACACACACCGTCAACACCCATCAACATGGCTACCCCCCAGTTGATCTTCGTCGACGGCACCTTCGCCGAGCTGGCGCAGGAGATGGCCGACTTCGTCCAGGTCGGCGAGCAGGTCCAGCCTCTCCTCGAGCAGGACAAGCGCGAGGATGCCCTTGACCTCATCGTCAAGGCCTCCCACTCCCTCAACGCCGCCCCCGAGAAGGACTTCACCCCCGCCTACAACCTCCTCATCCACCTCGTCCTCCAGTCCGAGGAGCCCAAGAAGTACCTGCCCACCCTGTGCGCCAACCTTCTCAAGCCCATCACCTCGTCTCCCACCCACGGCTTCACCCTGGCCTCCAATGCGCTCACCACCATCTTCAACCTCCTCGACAAGTCCAACCCGCTGCGCTTCAATGTCTTTATGCAGATCGTCCGCTTCATCAGGCAAAACAGCCAGTTCGACCTCCTCAAGCCCAGGTTAAAGAACGTCGAGGGCTGGCTCCAGGAATGGAAGTCCGACTCGGAGAGCCAGCGCAAGCTCTACGTCGAGGTTTCCGATGCCGCCAACGACGGCGGTGATCAGGAGTGAGTATTTTACCTTTTATAGCATCATGCATTGTGCACCTTTACGGCTTCATGCTAACCTTTGGTCTGCAGGGAGTCCTACTTCTACCTCCTCAAGGCTCTGGCCACTTTCGACCGCGACAACCAGGACGAGGTCGCCTCCGACGAGGCCCAGAAGCTCTCCCTCCGCGCCCTCCGCATGGCCATCTCGTCGCCCACCCGCTTCGACTTCAACGACCTGCGCTCGCTCCCCTCGGTCCACGCCCTGAGCGACTCGCACCCCGTCTACTCGCAGCTCCTCGACATCTTCACCGAGCAGGACCTCGAGGACTACAACGACTTTAGGGACGAGCACCAGGGATGGATCGAGAACGAGAAGCTCGACCACGAGAAGCTGCAGCGCAAGATGCGCCTGCTCACCTTTGCGTCGCTCGCCGCCAGCACCCCGAACCGCGAGATCCCCTACGCCAGCATCGCCAAGGCCCTCCAAATCCCCGACGAGGACGTCGAGATGTGGACCATTGACGTGATCCGCTCCAAGCTGGTCGAGGGCCGCCTGTCACAGAAGCAAAAGGTGTTCTTGGTTCACCGCACCACCTACCGCGTCTTTGGCGAGAAGCAGTGGCGCGAGCTCGGCACCCGCGTCGACCAGTTCAAGACGGTCGTCGATAGGCTCGTCGGCGTCGTGCGCAAGGCCCAGACCGATGTCGAGGCCCAGCGTGAGCGTGAGCAGCAGGAGCTCGAGCGCAAGCTGGCCAACGCCGGTCTTGGCGAGTCGGAGCAGCGCGGCGGCAACCGGGGAGGACGTACCGGCGGTGCCAGACAGACGAGGCAACGCACGGATGATGATGACTGAAGGGGGGTTGCCAACAGGATGTTTTGCTGCAATAATTGGTTGTTGTTGTTAGTAGCATAGAGATATGGGGGGACCTTTCAAAAAGAAAAAAGAGCGATGTCTTGCCCCTGTATCATCCCGCTCGGTCATCAGTTCAGTTCAGTTCATTCGAATGGGAAAGGAATTCTACATCAAAACGGGTTGTTGTTGTTATCTATCAAGGAGTTGTGAGCCCCAAAAAAATACGGAACACTATTTTCAAGGTAGAGCTGCTACACTTTTTGGCGGATTTGCATTTTTGTTGTTGTTGTATCATTCCGAGGAATGGCAGCTTTAGATATCCAGCAATCATCAGGTTTTCTCTCTCCATTTATACATCAGTGATGGATGATATGATGCGTGAGGGCAAATCCAGAAAGGTGGAGTATAGATCATGATACCCAGGATATACAAGGCAACGGAAGCGTAATATCAATGCTTTTTGAGACAAGGTCTATGACCACCAGCAGCAAAGGGAACAATGAATCATCATGCTCAGGCTTCCCAACGATGAATAGTATAAACGCAATACCAAGCCATCTCGACATCTGGAAAAAGACAGAGCAAGTTCAATTTCCAAACGGGAGAAAACCATCCCCATCCATCCACGAACCGCCTCCGCGACTCCATCGCTCCGTCCCTTTCCAATAAATCTGTAGTAGTGTATAGTATTTTAAAAGTTTTTATCTAATGGAACGGCCAACCCCATCTCAGAATTAGTACCTAGAAACCAAGTTTACCTCAACCCCCCATCCCATCCCCGGAGTAAGACAAGTCAAGTCAATCCCCCCCCCCCCCCTACACTAACTAAAACTTATCCCCAAACACCCTCCTCAGCTGCTTTCTCGTCTCCTCATACACCTTCTCCGGCCCCGGCGTCGAATCCACCTTGACCACCTTTCCTTCCCTCTCATAGTGATCCACAACCGGCATGCTCGTCTCCACAAACGTCCTGAACCGCTTCCTGATACTCTCGGCATTATCATCTTCACGCCCGCTCGTCTTGCCTCTTTCCAGCAGTCTCTTCTCCATTTCTTGTTCCGGGCAATCATAGAACAACACCATTTTCGCAGGGCAAACGACCTCTTCGAACTTGACAGCTTGGTCCATCTTGCGCGGGAAGCCATCAATCAGGAACCTGCCTGTCTTGGTTTTGCCAGAGACCAGAGTGTCGCGCATGGCGTTCTCGAGAAGGGCCACGGTGACTTCCATGGGGACGATGGCGCCGTTCTTGATGCAGTCCCGGATAAGCTGGCCGTATTGGGAACCCGGGCGGTCTTGTTCGGCGCGGAGTAGGTCGCCGGCCGAGAGGTGGGTGAAGCCGTAGTCGCGCACGAGACGGGCGCATTGGGTGCCTTTGCCGGCGCCGGGGCCGCCGAGGACGAAGATGACGGTTACGTCGGAGGGGGAGAAGGCGGGGGTTGTGGTTGTGGCGGGAGCGGGAGCAGCCGCGGCTGAGGAGGAGGAGGTGGGGTTGGGAGGCATGTCTAGGTGTGTGATCGGGGGTGGTTAGCTTTGTTGTTGTTTTGAGGACGGTTTATATGTTGGTGGTAGGTAAAATAGGGAGGTAGGTAGAGAGGTAAGTGGTGGTGAGCTTTCCACTTAGTTTAGGAACTACCTCTAGGTAGGTGGTGGGTTGTGTCGGACGTTTCATCTCGTCTCGTCTCGTCTTGTCTCGTCTGACAAAGCCGCAGGGCGGCAGCAGCAGCAGCAGCAGCAGCAGCAGCAGCAAAGCAGCCAGCAGCAGGGAGTTAAGAGAGCGACTGGACCTTGAGTTGCCCTTTCCGCCTTCCTTCGCTGCCCTGCATTCCCACTGCACTGCTGCTTCCACGTGCGTCTCCCGTCGGTCGGTGTTCGACTTGACTGACTGTTTCTACAGTACCACGCTTTACCCCTCTCCACCTTCACCTTTCTTCTTCTTCTTCTAAGATTCTTCTTCTTCTTCTTCTTCTTATCTTTTAACCCCCAGATTATACCAAACAAACAAACAAATAAACAAAAAAACAACTCACCTTTTCTCCGATTAACCAACAACATATACCCTCCGGACGTCAAGGCAATCAGCGCCACAAAAGGCCAAAAGCTGATCTTGTTCGTGTCCCTAGGAGGGGGGGAGCCACCAGGAGTGCTGCTGTAGCTTCTCTTGTTGCCGTTGCTTCTTCCTTGCCCTTGCTGCAATCTGCTACTGCTGGTGCTGCGACGGGCGGCGGCGGTCCGAGTAGTAGTAGTAGTAGTAGTGTTCGCAAAAGTAGATGCGCAACGACGAGAAGCGGCGGTGGTAGCGGCGCGGAGGGTAGTAGTAGAGGTGGTTGTGTAAGAAGGAGTGGAAGCAGCTAGGCTTCGGAAGGCTTGGCGGGATGCCATTGGATCGGGTTGGTTTGGTTTGGTTTGGTGAGGTAGGTAGGTACAGGTGGTACAGAGCGACTTGCTTGCTGGTCCGGGGTTGGGACGGATGGATGATGGGAGCGAGACGACGGAGGATGAAGTGGAAAAAGCTTGGTTTTGGTTTTGGTAGGCTGGTCTGCACAAGGAATGACGCCCGTTTCGTTAGTTATATTGCTAGGACTGGACTGGACTGGGTTGTGTGTAGCTGAGCTGGAGGTGAGGTCGCGACTTTGGGAAGGGAATTAGAGAGCTCCCGTCCCGTCCCCTTTTCTTCTTCTTTTGGGGAAAATGGGGGTTGATGACGATCACGGCGGCGAGCGGCGGTCGAGTGGTGTAGTGTAAGTTGCGAATTACCCTTGAGGTTGCTCAGTTATCACGACCTTCCTTCATGGACGTACCTTTTTCACTCGACTTGGTTTACTTTCACTTTGACCTCCAACTCTATCTGTTTAAACTACGAGAAGAAGGGAAAGGGAAAGGAGAGCGTTGGCTTGATTCAGGAACACACTTGGGGACTTGACCCGATCCGAAACGCGCGACAATTACATGTGGCATCCCCGAATGGGTCCAATTCCACCATCCACCTTCATCAGCGGCAAAGGGTCCAGTCCAGTCCAGTCCAGTCCCTCACCACCCGTCCGCGCGCATTGTTCGTCCCGCCGGCAAATTAATTGTTAGTGCAGGTCCCGCCAGGCGTCCGTCATTGCAGTGAGGTGCCCGCAGCGCAGCGCAGCGCAGTGCAGTGCAGTGCAGTGCAGCGCAGTGCAGCGCAGTGCAGTGCTTGACTGCCCGCCCGCCCGCTGAGGACCAGACTCCGACGGGCGGGATGAGATGAACTAGGTTGGGCAGGTGGCAGCTGTCGCAAAGTGGATCAATCTTGATCTGTTTCTGCTGCCCGCTGCCCCTGGCAGTTCAGATCGATGTCCTTGGCAGCCCGACAGCTGGCGCCCCTGAGCAGAGTGGAGCTTTGGATTTGACTTCAATTCCCCGGGCCCCTCCCCCCGGGCCTTGACGGGACTTGGTGAACATCAAAGCTTATTACACTACTACCACCGAAGGACACGGGGATGATGCGTCGGGTGTTCCCGCTTGGTGATTGTTAATGGCTGGGAAAACTATTATGGTGTTACACTTCGGTGCTAGGATTCAGTAACCCAGATTTTTTTTCTGAATATAGTTACACATGAATCTTGGTGATGGCTTCACCGAGTGGTTTGTGGCTGGGGAGGGTTGGCAACCACCCAAGTTCGGTTGCGAGTATCACGATGTTCAAGACACGGGAGTACTTTTTCTTTCTTTCATTCTCAACAACAGACAAGACCAATCAACCACTTGGCTATGCATACCACCATGTTCAAGTGAAACTCTTTGATGTCAGACGAACTTGTTTGTTTGATTCAATTCACACACACACAGAGAGAGAATTCTATTCTCTTGTTCTTTTCCTGTCTGATCTGTCTCAGAAAAGAAAAAGGTAACTTGACCTTCTGTCATCTTATCCGTCCATCCATCTTCATCTTCATCTTTCACGTAACTCGAGTTCCCGCTCATATTATACACACTCTCCGTCTGCTCTGGTCAATTTTTCTTCCGTCATTCCATCCATCCTTCCATCCTAGCTTCCCATCGCTATTCCACAAAATCAAAAGTTGTGATCCCGCCAACGCCTTTGGTATATCCAATTTGAAACGAACAAAGTAAAAACTATGAACAAAGGGAAAAAGAAGATTGCTTTAGAAGTAGAAAAAAAAAAGGGGGATATATATACTTTCATCGCCTTGCTTATTGACACCCACACCCACAGCCACTGCCACTGCTACTGTCATCCGAACCCGGTGACCACCACCTAAGCAAACCTCGTCTGCATAGGCGGCGGCGGCGGGTTCTTGATCGCCTGACCGGCATAAGCGCCGGGGATCGGTACCGCCTCATACTGCTGCTCGCCATCCGCCATCGGCGCGTGCGCAATCTGCACCACCGCCGGCGGGGGAGGCTGAGGCAGGTTGATTTGGGGCATGGGATCCACAGGCGAGACCGCGTTGGAAGACGAAGGCGTCATGAACCCGCCCTTGGGCGTGACGGGCGTGGCAGGGTTGGCCTTTGAGGGAGGAGCCTGCAGCTTGAAACCCGTGTCGATCTTGGGCGAGCTGAAGGAGGACTGCTGAGGGATGATGAGACGCTGGCCGCCGGGGGTGGTTGGCTGCTGCTGCTGCTGCTGCTGCTGGGTAGGACCGGGACCGTAACCCTTCTCGACGTCGTCAAAGGATTGGTACTGCGAGGGCGGGAAGCGGGGGGAAAGGGCGTATTGCGAAAAGGTGGGTGACTTGGGGCCGAAGCCGGGCGTGTTGGGCGCCGATTGCACGCGCAGCTGGGCGAGGTAGAGGTCGGACCGGGCCTTGTCGCGCATGTTCATAGACTTGAGCAGCTTGCGCTTGGACCAGTAGCGGTAGAAGACGATGCTGTAGAGCGTGATACTGATGATCTCGATAATGATTTCGATAATCATGCAGATAAGACCCCAGTTCTGTTCCACGAGAAAAAAAGTTTGTTGTCAGTAAGACATTCCGGGTGTTGCCGTGATACAAAGTGAGGGGAGCGAAAGAGCTTACCTGAAGACGGCACACAAGCGCGTAGTCGACCTTGTCCTTGAAGAGCTCCGCGCGGTGGTTCTCAACGCAGGACCAACCCCACATGTCTTGGTTCTTGCTGTTGTTCTTGGTGAATTGGAAGATGCCGGCAGCTACCGCCCACATGATCATGCTGAAAATGAACCAGCCCACAGCAAAGAGCGTGTAGTACACGCCAACCTTCTCCGCCCTTTGATGACCCCCACGGCAGTAACCAATGAAGACACCGATGCAGATGAGCAGCGAGACGCAGGAGCAGGCGAGAACGACGTATTGAGGCCAAGGGTTGGTGCCAGCGGCCCACGCGGGAAGGCCGTTCATGGCCGGAAGATGTCGGGTAGCGTTGAAGATGGAAAACGAGGCCGAAAGCATGGAGAGAATGATGAGACTGCAGCTGAAGTTGACACCGCGGAGAGCGAACTTGGCCATGCGTACCCGGGTTTTGATTTTCTGTACCCATGTTAGTATCCCAGAGCTTGCTCGCAGGTTGAATGCAAAAACTCACCAAATCCCTGGCCTGCTCCTTCTCCGTCAACTTTTCCTTTACCTCCAGCTCCTCCTCTTCCCTGAATGTCGGGCTGAGAGGATTGGCCAGAGTCCGACCTGGTGTTCCCGGAACCTTCATCGCACTCTTGAGGGGCGACCTTGGTGTCATTGGCATGGCGACTGATTCCCTGTTTCCTCCATTCCCGATATAACCAAAACCAACATCTCCAGGCTGAGCATGCGCAACCTCCGACTGGTCAGAAAAGGGTAGTGTTCGTCCATCGACAGGCGAGTGTACTGAGGTGGCTTCGGCAAATCGTGGTGTTCTTGGAGGCTTGGCCAGTGATGAGGATGTGGATGATGAGTTGTTAGAAGAGACTGAGCCGGCCGACATTGTTCGTTGAGGCGTCAGGTTGAGAGCGGCTGGCCGCTTCTTCTCGTCGTTAAAGGCCATGTCGACGATTGTAGATGTGTATATGTTTTAGTTGGCTTTACTGTATGAAGAAATAACTCGAAGAAGCCAGTTCCCGATGTCGATATCAAACTAGCAAAGGGTACACAGCCTCAAACTGTGAGATGATGACGGCACACACTTTGCAGGAGTGAAGCAAAAGGAAATAGAGTATAATGAAAAGGAGACACAGATATGAGAGAGCCCAGCTACCGAAGTAGAGGAGAGGATGGAAAGCGAGACGCTGCCGTTGGGGTGAAGGTGGTTTTGAATAGCCGCTGCCACTACCTGGTACACCTTGATTTGGTATCCTGGTGGTGGATGGGTATGGGTGGTTGCGCGAGTCTTGCCTCTCTGCATGAGACGATCAGCAAGTGGTTCCTCGGAGGGAAGCAATAGGGAAGCATACTTTGCACAGGGGTGGTGTAGTCGGACCCGAGACACGGAAGCTGATAGGACGACAGGCTAGTGTCGCCAATAAGGTCGAGCGACTGATGTCGAAAATAGACGCCCACTGGGAGTCAGGAGTGGGCACCGGACTGGCTTCGTGGTTACCTCTAGCTGCTTTTTCGCTCGTGGCTCAAGAGGGAGGCCGCAGATGTACGTCGGTAAGCGAGGAACTGTGATCGGGCAGTGGCAGGCCGTTTTTTTTTTGTTCCCTGTGTCTCCTGAATGTTGGAGATGCTGCAGATTCCTGTGGTGTTGCTTTGAGAGAAACGGGGAAAGAAGAGAAATTCAAGTCTAGAAGCAGAAATGGTCTACACATAAGACTCGAACGCCGTAAGAAAAGATGTAAGACCGGAAGTGGGGTTGCAACCTTTCTTCTTCTCGATATAGTAGCAACGGACCAGGGGAATAACAACAGCCTGTTGACGGCATGGACGATCCCGCGGCGTCAACACCAACATGTAGATGGCCCTGCGTGTGCACACATGGCCAAGAAGACGGAAATGTGCTCAGATAACTCGAATAGCAATCGACTGCTCATGATGAGTCCTCCTTCTCTCCTCATGTCTTCTCGCCCCCAACACCAGAGCCCTTCATGCTCTCTCTTGTGTTCTGCCTTCCTGGTCACAGGAGAAAATATCACTGGTTCGGACAGGCAAGGTTGGGTAACACGAATCCATTGGCTGGGGGCGGCTGGCGGATGGGGGAGCACTTTTACCGGACTCGACCAGGAAGAGGCAGGCCAACGACATCGTCCAGATGTACCGCCAAGATCATCGACAGCGTGAAGCTCAGAGCAGCACTAGGAGACGGCGGCCCGTGGTTGGGCGGCAAGCGGTCGTCGTCGTCGTTGTCGTTGCTGAGGAAGTCTTGGAGGGCGGGCCTTTTTCACAAGAACCCCTGCCGTACATCTCCGCTGGTCCCCTGCCATCCAACTGCCTACCCTGGAGTGTTCCGAGTCCTCTAATTGGCTGTTTGTTTTGGCTTTTCACATGTGTAGCCAATCAGTTGGCACAATCCTGTGATAGAGCTGCCAACCATGCATTGCTGGGCGGCAAGCGGTACCACACAAACCTCCTCTACGCTCTCTTCTCCGCGACTAGCGACTCGCTCGCTCCACGCTGTTCACACTCCATTTTTTGCGCAAATCATGGTCCCCCAATCTAATATCGGGCGCTGACCCAGAAAGGGCCAAATTCACGATTCTGAGTGTGATGTTTGACCATGACTTCGCGGGAACGCGCGGGAATCACGCGCCGGGGACACAGTAATCTTTTATACTTGCCGACCAGCATCGTCAGTTGACCATGTTCATTAATGTGAAAGCCAAGGGCTGGTGAAGGCGGGGATTTCAGCAACCCGGCGGCTTCTTCAGACTTGTCAATGTCACACCATCACACGTGTGGTCTCTGCTTCCCGACTTTCCAGCTATTCTGTGTTCTTCACGCTTTTCTCTATTTGGGAGCGGGGTCCCTCTGGAACAGCGACGAACAACGACGTCGGTGTTCCGTAACACAGCGGACAACATGGCATGGTACCAAGACATGTACACCGCTAGGACGGATGCAGTGCTGCTGAGTGAGTGTAAGACGGACTATGCAACGAGCTTGATTCAGGAAAGACGATACAAGGCTGGTGGTGTTTGGGTGTATGTTCTGGACTCGCAAAGATCAATACCTTGAATATCAGAGCCGTGGTCACAAGTCCGCGACAGTGATGTCCTTGTTCTGGACTTGCATTTGACAGCCAATATGTTATCCAACTCGGACATCTCAGCTTACGAGTTTCCGCCCATAGATAGCTTGGCAACTTATATGCCGTCCTCAACTCTGACGAAAAATCGTATCTACACCTGGAAGCGAGGTTACCTTGTGCTGCACTTGTCAGCACACAGATATTGCCCGCCCTCCATCGGGTGTTCGTAAGCACAGAGTATCATGGAAGTGCCAGTATTTAGCACATCAACTTGGGGGTGTTGCCACCGGTTTAGTATTTTTAGCCCGCCGAGACGGAGGTTGTGTACTAAGGCTTCAGTACCACCGTTGTGATATCGCCATCAAAACCATAATGGACAGCCAGTTCTGCGTTATATTCCTACCCGCTCTCTCGGTCATCTCGGTGGCTCGGTGGCTCGGTGGCTCGGTGGAAGCACGCTGTTCGGCTGCTGCAAGTCATCGCCCATGGCACCATTGATGCGGTTCGATGACTTGACAAGAAAAATCCGAGCTCAGCAAGAATTCCCATTTTGGGGAGTGGTGCCGTAGGTAGTGCTGGCCACATCATGTCGTGAAACGATGATTACCAAGCTCATTGCAGAAGACAAATCCTCAGCAGTGCGCCTCTTAAGAAGAACTGACAAGGTATTAATAGGAGTGGCTCGGCCATGCCAGTTGTGAATTCATCGTTTGGTCCGTTTGCCCAGTCTCAGCCCGAATGAACTTGAATAGACACTCCCGTGCTATTTTTCTTGACCCCAACCCAGCGATGATCAAGCTCCCAGCATGGTTATGGACGTGACTGACGGCCATTCAGCGGTCAAGCGGATATGTCTCGTGTAACCGGCTGAGTCTTCTCCCCGCTCCAATAGTCATTGCTGTGAATCGGTTGTGGCTTGAATCCTACTAGACTGCTTCTCGAACCATCAGAGACGGTTGTACGCGCTGTTGAACAGGTCTTGGCCCCGGAATCTTCCCGATTCCGATCCAACAAGCATCTGGGTTGGATGTGAAACAAGGGCTTGGGCGTGTTTTGGGGGCCGGGAGAGAAGCGTGTTGGTGGCCGATGTAGTTTTGATGTATATCGAGCATATTCCCAGCAAAATACACTCAAAACATAACATGATCCTGTAACGCTTGCACAGCTGTTGCAGTTACTCCCTGCCTCAGTCCAAGATCACGGAGGACAACATTCGGGCCACTTGGCTCAACTCTTCACAGCGCTATTATCCCGAGACTGAGCCCTAGTTGAACCCTTATTATCCCAAGAGCGATGAGCCTCACCTTTCGTGAAGATATCGAATAACTTGACGGGAAAGGGTCGAATCCAGGAGAAGACACCTCGTGTCCTACCTTTTCGCTCCACAGTCAGGCATTGGCAGCAGGTACGACTTTGATGACGCCCTTAACCAAGCTTCATAGAGTTGAGACTGTGGCCATGACCAGCATCGTGGGTGCTCCTCAGAGTTGACGACGACAAGCAGACTCGGCGTTGTTGATGATGGATCAGCTTATCGACCCGGAAACGTTTGTATGTACGTCGAAGGATGCCGGTGTCAATGGGAGAGGCCGTTGCAGAGTAACGATTGTTCTCAAAGAAAGAAACCGGATTCAACTCGCCGATCGATACAATGTACCCGTTCTCAACGTTCAGTTGATATAATTCTCAGCGTTGAGTTACCGTGTACGCTGTGAGTAAGTTTCTGCCGACACAGACGGGACAGAGGGTTGGATAAAAGTGTAGATGGCGAACTCTTGATAGGAGAGAGGTTCCAAAAGTCACCTCAATGATGTTGAAGCTGAACCGTGACTGAGCTCTGGACTTTAGCACTACACTTACTTGGTCCTTATCGCGCTCTTATCGGCCCTTGTGGGGCAGGCGACGGTCGGGCTAAACCGAAAACCGTGCTTAGTGGGGCAGCGGCAAAGGCGGGAAGGGTTGGGCGCACGCAGGGCAGGTTCGCAGAGCGGAATGTGTGAGGCTCTCGCCTTGTTGGTCGCAGCTGGCAGCGGCAGCACAGGAAAATACCGACCTAGCACAAGCCAAATACAAGTCAAATATCGTCAGAGTCATCCACCAGGCAGGCAGTTTTTCTTCTCAGCCTTCCTCCAACCTTCGCTGTAACCCCACTATTTTGGCAGGTCCAGTTTTACTACCTCTACCGTCCACCAACAACGTCCGCTATCACAAATATCGCGAGTCCCGTTGCGGAGACAGTAGGACACCCACATACATACCCACACCAAGGAGCAGGGTCTAGAAAAGTACACAGCAACTACCAGGCATACACCACCCACTACACAGTACACAGCAAGAGGGGTTGCTTCACCGAAAGCGAAAAAATTACTGCCCCGCGACACATCCATCCATCGACTTGACGACCCAACCTAACTCACCTCCACACCTCACCTCCATCCACCCACATCCACAATCATGGCTACCAACGGCGACAAGTTTGGCAACGACATCGTCGAGTCCGACTCGGGCTCCGACAACGAGTCTCACGTCGACCAGCACGAGTCCGACAACGAGGTCGAGGCCAAGCCGCGCAAGTCGGCCCTCAAGAAGGCCCCCGCCCCCGTCGTCCAGAGACCTCCCCTTCCTCCCCAGACCGATCCCAAGGACCTCGACGTCAAGACCCTCAGCCCCCTCACCCCCGAGATCATTGCGCGACAGGCCACCATCAACATCGGCACCATCGGCCACGTCGCCCACGGCAAGTCGACAGTAGTAAAAGCCATCTCGGGCGTCCAGACGGTCCGTTTCAAGAACGAGCTCATCCGCAACATCACAATCAAGCTCGGTTACGCCAACGCAAAGATCTACAAGTGCGACAACCCAGCATGCCCTCGCCCGACATGCTACAGGAGTTACAAGTCCGAGAAGGAGGTTGATCCCCCTTGCGAGCGCGAGGGTTGCGAGGGCACCTACCGTCTGTTGCGCCATGTCTCGTAAGTTGTTTAACATAACATCATTTGCGCCAATGAATGACTGACCATGTGTCTCCTCCTCCCAGCTTCGTCGACTGCCCTGGTCACGATATTCTCATGAGCACTATGCTTTCAGGTGCCGCCGTCATGGACGCCGCTCTCCTCCTGATTGCCGGAAACGAATCCTGCCCTCAGCCCCAGACCTCCGAACATTTGGCCGCCATCGAGATCATGAAGCTCGACAAGATCATCATCCTCCAGAACAAGGTCGATCTCATGCGCGAGGAGGCCGCCAAGCAGCACTACGAGTCCATCCTCAAGTTCATCCGTGGTACCGTTGCCGGAAAGTCGCCCATCATCCCCATCTCGGCCCAGCTCAAGTTCAACATTGACGCCATCAACGATGCCATCGTCAACACCATCCCCGTTCCTCCCAGGGATTTCTCCATGGACCCCCAGATGATTGTCATTCGTTCCTTCGACGTCAACAAGCCCGGTGCCGAGATCGACGAGCTCAAGGGTGGTGTTGCCGGTGGTTCCATTCTCCACGGTGTCCTCAAGCTCGGCGACGAGATTGAGATCCGTCCCGGTATCGTCACCCGTGACGAGAAGGGCGACCTCAAGTGCACTCCCATCTTCAGCAGGATTGTCTCCCTCAACTCCGAGGCCAACGACCTCAAGTACGCCGTGCCCGGTGGTCTCATTGGTGTTGGTACCCGCATCGATCCTACCCTTTGCCGTGCCGATCGTCTGGTCGGTTTCGTCCTCGGTCTCAAGGGCCGCCTCCCCGAAATCTACTCCGAGATCGAAGTTAACTTCTACCTCCTCCGCCGCCTTCTCGGTGTCCGCACCGCCGACGGCAAGCAGGCCAAGGTCGACAAGCTTGCCAAGAACGAAGTCATCATGGTCAACATTGGTTCCACCTCCACCGGTGCCAAGGTCTCCGCCATTAAGAAGGATGCCGCCAAGCTCATCCTCACCTCCCCTGCCTGCACGAGCATCGGCGAGAAGGTTGCCCTTTCCAGACGTATCGAGAAGCACTGGCGTCTTATCGGTTGGGCTACCATTGCTGCGTAAGTTTTTTTCTTTTCTATTTCTTTACCCCATAACTTATCACCACTGAATAACCACTAACAAAAAAAACAGCGGTGTCACCCTCGAGCCTTCTACCTCTTAAGCGAGCGACCAGAAAATATCCAAAGTTTATACATCGCTTGATTAGGAGGAAAATTAAAAGGTTGTTAATTTTTGGTTGCTCTAATGATGAATATCCAAAAAGTCGTTGGAGGATGATCAAAGAATGGAAACTTGGGCGCGGACACGGAAGGAAACGGCGTAGCGTGGGGAAACCGGGACCTGTGTTTCTAAAAACTAGCCTTGTGAAATTTGTACATGGTCTTATTTTTATCCAACTTGGGGCCGAGGACAGTAGAAAGACTGGTCATACGATTCGTTGAAGAAGATGAGCGAGGAATGTTGTGAAAAGAGGAACTCGTGAAGAGAAGCGCATTATCGGACCATTAGGAGTTTTTGTACAAAAAGTTATGTTTGGTACCGACGTACTTTGGGTTTACCAAGTAGTGGTAGAGGTAGAGAAGATGCCATTACGTTGATTTTGTCAAGGTCCGACGTACTTGGATTGAGTTTATTAGCCAGTGGTGATGATAAGAGTAAACTTGAAAGAGTGAAGTAGAGAAGATAAATACATTGATTCCGCCATGAGTCTTCGACGTAATGACCATCTTACCATTATACTAGGCTATGGTAATGGCTCGGATAGATGGAAAGAGTCCAAGAATATACCTAACAATACTCTTCATGGGACACAGTCGAGTATGTATCCGTACGTAACTCTATTCATTTTTCTCTTTCTAGACCTGATAGTCTATCATACCTATCACAATTCCCTCCCCCTTTTGAAACTGAACCACACCCGAAAAAAACCTTCTTGTCCTTCGCTAATTACAACACCTGATATTATAACAAGTCTCAGTCTATCAAAGTAATCACCTCCTGTACATCGAATAGAAGAATAGAATATAATCATCATCCTTTTCCTTTCCCCCCTCCATTCCCTGATCCCCAACCAAACCAACCACCCACACTCTCACATATATATATACCCAATCACACCCACCTCCCCCACCCCGACTTATGTACTCACGTACTTACTTACTTACTTCCTAACCTTCCTTGCATGCTTCACCAGATTCTCAATCACCCCTTCAAACGCCTCCCGATCACCAATCTTCTCATCCGTCCTCTGCTGCCAATACACCAACACCTCGGACGCCACCCCTTGCATCGCCTCCAATTTTTGAACATGCTCTTTGAGTTCCTTGTCCGTCATCCCCGAAAGCGCCTCATCCGTCGTCTCGCACAGCTGCTTGGCAGCCACTAGGTCGAATACCGGTTCGGGCGGTGGTCCCTTCCTAGCGGAACTGGAAGAGCGGTTGGCGCTTCCTTCTGTGTTTGATCCTGCGGCGGCGGCGACGGTTTTGTTGACGGGTGGTTGCTTGGATGGGTTGCGGCTTGAATTCGAAGTCGAAGTAGTGGTAAGGTTTTGGCTGTTTTGGTTGTTGCGGAAGGCAGCGGCGGCAGAGCTAGCGCGTCGCGAACGACCTGTGCGTTCGTCGTCTGCTGCGTCGGGGTCGCCTAACGAAGGCAAGACGAGTTTCTTTTGTTTGGAAGCGGGGAGGATCTCGTCTAGGTCGACGGGGACGCCGAGGGAGACGAGGAAGAGACGACGGATGCGGGAGCGGATCCAGTCGGGGGGTTGGAGTGGGGGAGGGGCGACGAGCTGTGACCAGAGGGAGGCGGAGCGGGGGTGTTGGAAGATGGGGTCGGTGATGCCGTTGGAGACATTGAGGGTGGGGATGGGGGAGGAGGAGGAGTCGTCGCCGTCGGTGTCGGGGGAGGGAGGGAAGAGAGCGTTGAGGTAAGGGGAAGTGAGGGAGAGGATCTCGGACGCGGAAAGGTGGGTGAAGTCGGGTATTTGCTAGGGGATATGTTAGTGTGTGTTGGACGTAGAGGGAGTAACTGGGTTGGGGACTTACGAAGGATAATGAGGACTGCGGTTGTTGTGGTTGCGGCTGAGGAGCAGGTGCTGGAGCTGAGAACCCTTCGGCTTCTTGGAAGTCATCGTCGTCAAAGCCGGCATCGTCAAAGTCGCCAAAGTCAGCATCGTTGTTGGCCTCGGCTCCCTCCTCAAAGTCGTCAAAGTCATCCCCAAAGTCATCGGCGCCAGCCGGAGCTGGCTCAGCAAAGTCGTCCCCAAAGTCGTCATCACCAAACCCGTCATCGTCGGGGGCTTTATCCCCTGCTTCAGCAAATCCGTCGTCGTCGTCGTTGTCGAACCCATCTTTTTCAACAGGCTTCTCCTCTTTCTGGTCAAAGCTGACATCGTCCTTCTTGTCCTCTTCTGGCTCGACCTTCTTCTCGTTCTCTTGACTGGGTTCTGCCTCGTCGAAGTGGTCCTCTGTGTCTTCTTCCTTTGTATCTTGCGTCTCAAGCTCTTCGCTGGCATCCTCGAACTCGTCTCCTTTCAATGCTTCTTCGGTGTCGCGGTCTTTTGACTGTTCCTCCTCGTGCTTCTCGTCCTCCACCTCTCCATCTTGAGCCTGCTCAGTCTTGACCTCTACATTCTCCTCCTCCTTCTTGGATTCATCTTCATCGGCGTCTTCGTCGTCGGCGGTCTTGGCGTTGTCTCGTACGACATTGTCGTGCGCGTCATCTTTTGCCTCCTCCTTTTCTAGAAGACTGGGCCCCAATGAGGGCGAGTCAGGGGATGGCTGGTCTAGATCAGATGACGAGTCTCTAGAATGGATCGAGGCGGGACTCTTTAATGCAGGTGGTATTGGTGTATCTACGCAGGAAAACGTAAAGTCAATACAAAGGAGATCTTGTATAATTTGCTGGCTCAAAAAAAAACAAACAAACAGGCATGTGCTTGTGAAAGTGTGTGTGTGTGCGCGCGCGTGTGTGTGTGGCTAGAAAGAAGTGCTACGCATCCGTACCATTGTCACCACCCTTCTCATGCTCGACCTTTTGCCCATCCGCCTTGACAAGCACGTCGGGAGGACTGTCAACCCTGTGCCTCGCTTCGATCTCATGGTGGGTGACGGCACCAGTGCTATCTGGCGTCTCCTCCACTACGGTCATGGGAATGGGGCGCCCGCCTGGAGTGGACGGCCGGCGCTGGTCATGCTCCTCGGTCGAGAGCTTGGTGTCTGGGTCTGGGATAATGGCAAATTCATCCGGCTTCGCGTCCCCTTCCCTCATAGAATACGCCTTGGTCCCCGGGACCTCTCCATACGCCGGCTTGTCGTCTACTCTCTCGACTCTTGTTCGCGGGATGGGCGAGGAGGGAGCTTTGGGAGAAGAGATGGCATCGGAGTAGTGATCTTCGGTGTCGGAGCCTGTTGTCGCGTAGAATGAATGGTTAGTTGGATATCCATGTGCCGACTTTGTCCAGAGGTCTCCCAAGTTCCCCATCAGCTGTAACCTACCAGGTAGCTCATGAGCGCCCGGGTCCATGGTCCCCTGCCTCTCGGGAGGCGACAGACTGTTCCTGCGCGAAGCCATTGTGATCTCGAAGCGTAGTCGCGGCGGTCTATACGATCAAAGAACAAGAGGATTTCCGACTATGGTGAGTGCTGAAGGAAGCGCAGAAATGTATATGGTAGGTAGGAAGCAAGATAGGTGTATGTATATGTATATGGATATGGATATGGATATGGGAGGATCGGGATCGGGGATCGGGGGGCCAAGGTGAGGACTGAGGAGTGATGTAGTTGGTGTGGGGTGCTACAGTATGTTTACTGCTGTGAGGGACAGGACTGGAGTGTCCTATAACAAGACGGGAGTAAGCCGACTCTTATACTCTGCAGGAGATAGGTCAATTGCACGCAGCAGATGGCCTGAGGTCAAAGTGAACTGAATCAAGATTGGGTATGCACACAGACGTTGCGGCTGACTTGTGGCATCCCAATGTCCAGACGATGGACAGCAATGTGTGTGGAGAGAGACGAGAGAAAGGAACAGCTTCCGGATGGCCTAGAGTTAGTCTAGAGGATGGGCTCACGATGGCCTAATCTAGAACATGGGGTAACCACCACCCCAAGCTTTCCGAGACGACTGAACGGGGCTCCTGCTTCTTGCTCGGCTACCCTGGGACGGTGCGGTACGGTACGGTACGGTATGGTACTAAGGTACCGCCGTGTCCGGAAACTGTATGGTAACTCGCTGCGTAATGTGCTGCAACCAGACGGTCCAGTCAGAATGCAGAAGAGCATCACGGCAAGTGGAAAGTCAGCACTTCGCTTCAGTTTATGAGGCCCGCCCCGTCATTGCTCAAGTTCTCCGTCAGTTGTCGAACTGCCGTCAAGCCACATATTGATTGGCCGTGCACGCTTGGCACTTGCTAGTAAAATGTTAGACGGGGTAGGTGAGGTGAGGCTGACCACTTCACCTGGGGCTGACTCGTTGCAGTGGTGACTGGAGTGCTCCAATAAGCGGGAAATGCTTGGCCTTGTTGAGTGCGCGTCCGGGTCCCCAGAAGGGGAAAAGCCCAGGCGCGCTGCAGCACCTCCAAAAAAGTGGAAAGGCCTGTCGCGACGGACGGAACCTTGACAAACAGAGACCGAGAGACTGAGTGACGCTGCCACACTTTCTTTGCTTTCTCCAATCCACGCCCAAACGACGTCCACGTCCACTCCACCAAACGGATTCCGAACCGACGTCCAAAACTCGCGATCCGATAACCACGGCTGGACCATTGCATCACTTACTCAAAACCGAGATCGCGCCGATCTTCCTCTTCGCATTTCAACGAATCGTTGCTTGGGTTTCCGCGCGCTCCCTGTTGTTGTTGAGGTAACCGCAACAGCCTTGGGAAGTGGGACGCTGTTGTTGACTTTCTAGATTTTGGTTGACGACGACTACCCAACCACCAACGCCTCATCCATCCATCCAACCAACCAACCCCGAAACCTCGACATCATATCGTCAGCCTCACATAATCGCAATCATGTCATTCTTCGGTACACCAAGCTCCAGCGCGGCCTCGGGCCAACCAGCAACAACTGCTACATCCGGTGGTCTCTTCGGAGCCTCCTCCTTCGGCACCCCAGCAGCGAGCTCGACACAGCCAGCCGGTAGCTTGTTTGGCGCTAAGCCTACAGATGCCTCGAAACCTGGAGGACTATTCGGAGCCAATACCACCTCGACTACACCTTCGCTTTTCGGCTCTGCTTCCAACACTGCCGGAGGAGGCAGCACGACGCCTGGCGCAGGCTTGTTTGGAAACACCACTGCCAACACATCGACAACCCCCGCCGCTGGTGGCTCGAACTTGTTTGGTGGCGGGGCCAGCACCACACCCGCAACAGGAGCTCCTTCGGGAGGTCTGTTTGGAAACAATGCTTCTACTACTCCGGCTACCGGTGGTCTCTTCGGAGCTGGCGCCAACTCTCAGACGACGCCGGCTAAGACCTCGTTTGGACTAGGATCGACTACCCCAGCCGGTGCACCACCTGCTGCTGACGCTTCCAAGGCCGCGCCCTCTCTCTTTGGTGCTACCCAGCCTGCCTCTGGCAACCTCTTTGGAGGAGGAGGAGCCTCGAGTACCCCGACCACAACCCCTGCCCCCACCTCGGGAACAACACCATCTCTGTTCGGAGCGAAGCCAGCCGAGACCACCACCTCTGGCACCACTTCTGGTCTCTTTGGCGCCAAGCCAGCCGAGCCTGCGTCCAGCACAACTCCCGCGACGACAGCCACTTCCGGATCTACTCTCTTTGGCGCGAAGCCTGCGACCAGCGGTGGCAGCCTGTTTGGCGGAGCCTCGACAACCCCGGCTACGACATCGACCACGACCACCACAGCACCAGCAACTTCCGGCCTCTTTGGTGCCAACACAAGCAAGCCGGCCGAAGCCGCAAAGCCAGCTACGGGTGGTCTGTTCGGCGCCACTCCTGCTACCTCAGCTCCTGCCACCTCTACCACCACTGCTGCTTCCGGCAGTCTGTTCGGCGCCAACAAGGATGCTACCACTACCTCTACTGCCCCAGCATCAGGAGGCTTGTTTGGATCGACTACGCCTTCGACGACCACAACCACGGCGCCTGCTCCTTCGTCTTCGACCACAACTAGCGGCCTCTTCGGTGCGGCCACCACCAAGCCCGCCACTACCACAGCGGCCACCACCACTGCCGGTGGGAGCACCACCGCCACTGCTGGAACCACCAGCAGTCTCTTTGGAGGAGGAGCCAAGCCTGCGGACACCACCACCTCCAAAACCACCACCAACAACACCACTACTGCCGCCGGCACCACCAGCACCACCGGCAACCTCGCCTCCACGACCACCGGCCCCACTTCTACTCTCCCGCGGTTGAAGAACAAGACCATGGATGAAATCATCACCCGCTGGGCCACCGATCTCTCCAAGTACCAGAAGGAATTCAAGTCGCAAGCCGCCAAGGTGGCCGAATGGGACCGCCTCCTGGTCGAAAACGGCGAGAAGATCCAGAAGCTGTACACCAGCACGTACGAGGCCGAAAAGGCCAGCAACGAGATCGAGCGCCAGCTCTCGGGCGTCGAGTCGCAGCAGGACGAGCTGACCGCGTGGCTGGACCAGTACGAGGCACAGCTGGAGGAGTTGTTCAAGAAGCAGCAGCTTGGATCCGGCGGCGAGTCAAAGGCTGCTGGCGGTGTTGGCGACGGCTTGGGCCCCGATCAGGAGCGCGAGAGGACGTATAAGCTTGCCGAGAAGCTGACGGATAGGCTGGATGAGATGGGCAAGGATTTGGCCAAGATGATCAAGGAGATAAATGATATGACGGGCACGTTGAGCAAGGGGAGCAAGCCTGATGATCCGGTATGTTTTTCTCTCTCCCTTTTTTTTCTCCTCCTTTTTCTCTCCTTTTTCTCCATTTTTCCCTTATTTTATCCAATCACTAACGCACACGATAAACAAAACACAACAGCTCAGCCAAATCGTCCGTGTCCTCAACGGTCACCTTCACCAGCTTCAGTGGATCGACCAAAACGCCGCCGACCTCCAAGCCAAGGTGGCCGCTGCCCAAAAGGCTACCAGCGGCATGGGTGCCCACCAAGGCGTCAACGAGTCGGATGCCGCTCAGAGCTTTTACCGCTCGTACAGGGCCGGTGGTGTGAACAGGTGAAGGGAAAGGGAAGGGAAGGGAAGGGAAATAAATGGGCTTTGATGATGCTGTATTGTAGGAAGCTAAAGTAAAGTGAAGTATGAGTGAAAGAGAAAGAGAAAGAGGCTGAAGAATCGGATGGCGGCGAACTTGTCTGTGTGTGTGTGTGTGTGTTCAGTTTTGAGTACCCTACCTACCCTAGTTTGTTGGTTTGTTGGTTTGTTGGTTTGTTTTGTTAGTCTGTGAAAGACCATCATGGTATGATTTGAAACGTCTTGTATATGTATCGTGGCTGTGGATGGGGGGGGATCGATGATGTTAATTTACGTAGCTGAGATCTGTCTGTCTGTCTGGCTTTGGGATGGGTTAGGAGACAAGAAAAAAGGCTATGCTATGCTAGGCTGGGCTAGGCCACTTATTCTAGGTTGTGGAAGCAAAAATCAATAAACAAGATGGGTTCAAGGTAATGGCCACAGTCCAAAAAGGGGTTCATTACATCTGGAAGGGAGTTCATGTGTCTGTTTTTTTCGATATATTGTCTTCATATGATGTCGAGTGAATATCATACATATCGGACTGCCGAACTGTACATATAGGTACCGACTGCCAGGAGTTTCATTTTGAAAACCGAGACGTAGAGCATCATTGTTGTGACTCAGAACGTCGGTGGGTATCAGTGAAATTTCTTATAAGACGGACTTGAAGTTGTTAATACTTCAGTAAAGTACCGTCCCGTCTGCTTTCTTTTTCATGTTCCATGTAAGTGGCATTAAGATAATGAAGAGTCTTGAGTCTGGATCAAAGTAACTAGGTTTTGAAAAAAAAAATTAGTTACGGAACTACGTAGGCTGGCTTGCTTTCCTGATAACTTCATTACTCTTCAGCCGCATTATGAGATTCTGGTTCAAGGGCAAGCCGATGAACCCAATATCGCCCCTACTGCAGCACAGGAACTGTTCGACTCGTTTTGGACTTTCTCATAAGCTCGGTTCTGTCACGGTTTTGCTTTAGACACTTGTTCGTCCCATTGATGCAACTTGTGAGGTCCATAGGTCCCCCGGTCGTGATTTTGTGATCATCGATCATGGCTTTGCTCGCTATATTGCTACAAGGGGTAAGTTTGAGATATGTGTAAGATGACACTCATCCTCGGCGCGCCGTCCGTCCCCGTAGCCCAAGTCCCATCCTTTCTTAACCCCCCCAAATCCTTGGCCCCTTCTCATTTCATTGCATTCATACTGCGTAGGCGTAGTGGCGTGTGTAGCGATGGGACGTCGCGAGAGGGAATGATAATAAGCAGAGGAAGAAGAAAAAAAAATATGTTTATGGGTTGTTATTGTTGCTTGTTGTTCGTTTAGTTGCGCTCGCCGCCCTGCTCCCTGGTGATCTCGTCACTGTTTCTCGAATGTTAGTAACTGCCTTGTTTTTAGAACTTTCTTTTATTTGTGAAGGAGAATCGAGGCCCGGCTTCCTCTGATGATGGTGTGCGTAGCTGACTACGGCCCATATGATGCGCGCCCGGCCTGGTGTGTTTGTGGCGACTATGCGCCGGTGGTGGCTGTTGGCTGGCTGATGGGTCGTTCTTACATGTGATCAGAAAGAGTCTTGAGGTGCTTCTGCTGCTCGGCGAGCTTCTTCTTGAGCTCGAGGAGCTTCTCCTTCTCGCGCTGGCGGATAGCGAAATCCTCGTTGGCCTTCTCGCGGCGCTGGAAAGCGTCACTGGAATGGGAGGGTATGATGTCAGCGGGTTTGAACTAGTTGGAGTCGCCGCGTATCCACGTGCGCGTGCGAGGAACGCGGCGGAACAAAAACTCACCCTGGGCCGCCGGTCTTTGGGGGAGCACCAGTCTCACCGGCGAGAGCGCGGGAGGTGGTCGCAAACGCCCTGGAAACGGTAGGGCGAGCGAGCTTGGAGACGGTGGTGCGGAGCATCTTGATGGTTGGTTTGGTGGTTTGGTTGGACTAGAGTGACGTGGGTTAAGCTTTAGCGGATGGGGTCTCTTTTCTTAGGTTGGCGTGCCAGAAGACAGATTTGATGGGTGATTTGATTAAAAAGAGTTGAGTGTATGTATGGGAGAAGATGTGTTACAACAGTTGGACAGTCGCGGAAGTTGGTGTAAGCTACCTTTTTCTATTGAATCGTCGAGTTAGTTGTCAATGCGATTACGTTGTGTAGGCGATGGTGATCCAATTGCGTAGTGTACACTTGCTTGGGATGACCTGACGAAAACTGGAGACTGGAGTTCGGGGACGGGGATGGAGCTTCTCGGGTCCGCAGGGACGTCGAAGCTCGGTTCTGTTCTCCAGCGAATGTCGTCGCGGGTTGGGGGTTTGTACGTACCTTACCTTCCATACCGGGACAAGGCTCAAGGCTCGTGGCTTCTGGCGCCGACTTGCTCCGCCTGTCCGCTGACGGCTCGGCTGTGGCAGTCGCTGACAGTTGGCAGCTTTACCGCAATCGGGTTGGATCAGACAAACCTAGTTCTCGCCTGAGGCAGCAGTTTGTTGCGACGACACTCGACAGTGTTCTTTGCGCAAGCTTCCATGGCACGCTCAACCCCACTGCCCCGCCAAACCTAGCTCACCCCTCTTCCCACTTTCAGCTGTCTTGCTGGGAGGTAACGAATGACGCATCAGGGGCTGAGAGGGGGTCCGAAAGCAATCATGATCTGGAGTCAATCAATGCCCTGGAGTGAAAGACAACCACAAACGAAACTCCGTCGTGTGTCTTAGACCAAGTACCTAGTTTTGTCAACAAACGGCCCAGGGCAACAACTCCCCTGATTCAACTTGTCTCATTCAGTGATGTTGTGACTTTGATTGCAAGCACGCAAGAAGCAGGGCAACTTTGCAACCTGAACGCCACCACCTGCTGTGAACACACTCGGCAGTGAGATCTTGGTTGGCGCAAGCGGGCGGCTCTGTGGGTTTGCACAACCCAAACCCAACTTGGAGTCCCATTGAACCCTCCAGCCGTTCCAGCCCGAATTCTATATCATTCATTCAGAGTGTCTCTATGGGCGGCTTGCCCCTCCAGCCTTCTTGCATCATAGTATTGTACCAACTACCACGGCATGGATTTTGCCAAACTCCATGGAGCCGGAGATCATCGTGTTCCTGGCATTCGTGAAGGGCCTTGCGATTGAGCAAGGTCAGACAAGGGACCCTGGGTGGACTCCATCCTCTCAATCATAAATGCGGGCCCATCCCTGTCCATCGAGGTCTGGACAGCGACCTCACGGCGAGAGGGATGAAGCTCAGCTGATGCTATAGGAACGGTTACATCTGGAGGGCGACAACATGTAGGGCGAGACCCGAATGGTCTCTAGATGGCTTCAGCGTGATGGGTGTGAGCAGAAAGATCTCTTGAAATTGTAGAGATGATGCCAAAGCAAGAGTTGTAGACCGTGAGACCGATCCCGTTTGGCCAGGCGAGACAGGGTCTTGTTTAAGGACATAGGGGCTGGACACCAGGTGGAATCCGAGCGATTGGTTTGTTTACAGCAGTACATAGAGACTTGTAGCCGTGGAGAGAACTAAGCGCATGATCCAGATATGCCGGGCACTTTATGCCATAGAGACGGATGGATAGGAATTCATGGAACAACGGAATCTAGGTAGGGAGCGGCAACCAAGGTCCAATCGCTTCAATCATGGCATCCATCCGTTGCGTGTATGATTCCAGGTTGGCGGGATGAAAATAGGGCTGTTGAATAACACCACCAGGAGGAAGGGGCTGATGGTGGTGTTTGTGACTGCCACGACAGAGGGTTATCACTATCAGAGTTTTTCATTCAAGAAGCAACGTGGTGTCTCCTTTCGGCCTACCTATTTTATGATTCCGCCGTCGTTCGCTGCGTGGCACACCTATCCGGCAGGGCTGCCCAGCTGCTGTCTGGGTTGGTGGACAAACAGGGAGCGGGCTGGGCTGGCTGGGCTCGTATGTACTTTGTGTGGGAGTATCAGGCTTGGGAGTGAGTGCAAGCACCTGCACAGAGGTACACAGTATTGGAAGGTAGGTAGGTAGTGTAGAGATGCTGATGGAATGGAAGCGACGAGAGCCATCACCTGGTCCGGGCCCGTCTGCGATTATACCTCTACCTTTGTGATAGAGGTAGTAACTGGACTGAACCTACGTGAGTGCCAGCCCAGTGACGTGACGTACCTCTAGGTCTGGAGGTACTACCTCTGGTGTAGGTTGCCCGGCCAAAGTGAAGCTGCAATCCAAAGGGAATCCCGTCCCCAACCTCAAAGGCAGCAGACGGGAGCCCAGATGGTGTCACGTGTTGGTGGTACTTCCCTTCAGTTCCCCATTCACTCCTGTCCCTACCTCTACGCAGTACCTCTACGCAGTACCTCTACACTAGAGGCCCGTACACTACCATCATAGGCCGCAGTGGGTGAAGCAGAGGGGGGAGCGAGTGCAGGCAGGCCGCCGCCCCCATAGGTACTAGCACCGATCAGAACCCAAAACAGGCGGAGGCGTGGCCGTGCAAGCCTCGCTCGCCCCGGCGGGTTCCTCTCACTTCCACTCACTCCCCTCCAGTGTCAGGTCGCACTCACTCTCCCCTTCCCTGCCCGCCTTAATGCACCCCCTTCCCTCATTTCCAACTCTGCATTCCCAAAACCACTCTGCCTGTCCATTTCCTGCTTCTTTTTCCCCAACGACCAAGCGAAATCCACTTCTTCACCACCAAAGCCTCTGCTGATTGTCGCCTTTGCGAATCTACAACCAACCGCCTTACCGTCTACTCTAATATCTAACCAGGTATGTACCATCATGGCTTCTTGTAGACAGACAGACACACTGCCTCTCCGCTTCCTCCCTCTCCCTGCACCGTCGGCCATGGGCATCATCATCATCATCATCATCATCATCAGCTGCACACGCACTTCCGCTACCCGCTGCTCCTCTCGTCCACCGCCCGCTGTCGTCATCGCGATGCGACAACGCCATATCTTTGTCGCCATGGACGGCGGCCGCAGCACTCATCGCATCCGAGCTTTGACTTGACGGGAGCCGCTTCAAAGACGGCCGTTCAGGAGGTGTGCTGCCCAGCCTGCTGCGCGCATACCCCCTACCTACCGTTGGCGGCAAGTCTACTTCGACATTCGATCGACACACCGCGGGACTCACAACATCAAAACACAAAGCGACTTTTACTTTGGCTTCACCGTGTCGGTCGGCAACCAAGGGCTTCTTTCGTCGCAGCGCGCATTGCTGTTGTGCCTTACACCTCCTTTTCGCTGTCCCGCGTTGATATCTACCCCGCCATTTCGGTCACCCGCGTCCTCACATTGGCCCGCCCCTTTATCACACCACCACGCCTGATAATTTCACCCGCTAACACACGACATCTCAGAACTTCACAACACCGCCAAAATGGGCCACGAGGATGCTGTTTACCTTGCCAAGCTCGCCGAGCAGGCCGAGCGCTACGAGGGTACGTTAAATCAATCAATGCCCGATGCCGACCGACATAGACTGATAAGTTCCGCCGTGCAGAGATGGTCGAGAACATGAAGATCGTCGCTTCTGAGGACCGTGATCTCACCGTTGAGGAGCGCAACCTCCTTTCCGTCGCCTACAAGAACGTCATCGGTGCCCGCCGTGCCTCGTGGAGAATCGTCACCTCTATCGAGCAGAAGGAGGAGTCCAAGGGCAACTCTACCCAGGTCAGCCTCATCAAGGAGTACCGCCAGAAGATTGAGAGCGAGCTTGCCAAGATCTGCGAGGACATCCTCTCCGTTCTTGACCAGCACCTCATTCCTTCCGCCACCACTGGCGAGTCCAAGGTCTTCTACCACAAGATGTAAGCGTACAACGCCCCGAGTCGCTTACCTTGCCGCTCTCTAACCCCCGTAACAGGAAGGGTGACTACCACCGTTACCTCGCCGAGTTCGCCGTTGGTGACAAGCGCAAGGACTCCGCCGACAAGTCGCTCGACGCCTACAAGAACGCTACCGACGTTGCCCAGACCGAGCTTCCTCCCACTCACCCCATCCGCCTCGGCCTTGCCCTCAACTTCTCCGTCTTCTACTACGAGATTCTCAACGCTCCTGACCAGGCTTGCCACCTCGCCAAGCAGGCCTTCGATGACGCTATTGCCGAGCTCGACACATTGAGTGAGGAGAGCTACAAGGACTCCACTCTCATCATGCAGCTCCTCCGCGACAACCTTGTGAGTACACTCGAGGAGGTTGGATTCGGTTGAACGGCGCTGACTCTTTTTTTTTCCCACAGACTCTCTGGACCTCTTCCGAGGCCGAGGCGCCCGCCGCTCAGGGTGAGGCTGCCCCCGAAGAGCCCAAGGCTGACGCCCCTGCGGCGGAGGAGCCCAAGGCCGAGTAAAGAGGTGGCGGATACGTTTCCTTTTTAGTCTCATGATGTGATAATTCCCTGGCAGAAATCTTGGCAAGTCCACGGTGGAAATGGTGTCTTTGGAGTGTCGGAATGGAGATCCCCCAAATACTTTTGCATGTTTTACGCAGATACACAACACAGCAATTCAAGAATAAGTGGACGATTCCCCCAATATGAAAGAGGATTAGAAGGTGGCAGAGCAGAGCACCTTGGAGGTTTTCCTTTTTTTGTCTCGGTATCGTCTTGTCTTTTAGACTAGTACGCTGGGCAGTCGTGACCACAACACAAACCCAAAATCTACCCCCTTTTTTCGAGCAAGATCTCGAGCAGACACTTTTAGCTTCCCACAGCATCGCTGGGCGTGCCAGTCAAGAACCAGGCCCGATGAGTAACAGGCATAGGTAGGAATATTCTACATGTAGGGGAGAAGATTAGTTCAGGCATTTCATTGCCGACTCAAAACAACATTGCGACACAATGTTTTCAGGCTAATATACCTACCAAGTGATTTTCGTTTATGCCTCCACCTTCCTCAAACTAAGCTAGTGATTCCGAAAGTCGTCCTGGTACCCGGGTATTTTTCTGAGTGACCATAGCAACATATTCCTGCCAGATTCTGACCCATCACTCACAGATGGCCGTCTCCCTCAAGATCACCACCACCACAACCCCTCTACTTTTCGTTGATCCCATTGATCCGATCCAGCCCACTCACCTCCTTCTTCTGTTCCCGATTGACCACTTATATACCCACAGCAAGTCTTCCTAATAGCCATGATGATGATGCCTCCCCACTACCTCTTCCTCTTCTCTTCCTCATACCCATCCCCATCCCCATTCTCCTCCTTCTCCTCCTCCTCCTCCTCATCATCCTCAGCAACCACATAACAAACCCGCAACCAAATCGTACAATCCGCGCACTGAACCAACACCTCCCCCAAGTCGGCATTCTCTTCCAGGTCTTCTTCCGTTAGGGCGAAGCCCCGCTCGTTGCCGCACCGGCAGGGGCGGTACCATGTGTCTTTTTCATTACGACTAATACCAGCGGAGGACGAGGTCTCGTGTGGTACGAAAACCATGTCGTCTAGGTCGATGGTGTCGATGCCTGTTTGGAAGTCGTCGTCTTCTTCTTTCCTAGTAGTAGTGAAGCAAGAAGAAGAAGAAGATGAAGAAGAGCGAAGGGCGGCGTCGTATTGGGTCCGTAGAGTGGGGGAGGAGAGGGTGGTGTATGCGAGGGAGATTTGGTCGATTGTGTAGCGTGTTTTTGGGGGGTGATGTCCTTTGGGGTGGCTGTTGGAGTGGCTGTTGGAGGTAGAGGAGGAGAAGTTAGAGGAAGACTTGTCGGGGTGGTGGGTGAGGAGGGCGCGGCGGTAGGCTTGTTTGATCGAGGCGGGGGTGAGGTCGGAGGTGGTGGGTGAGAGGGAGAGGATTTCGTAGAAGGTTGGTTGGGACATCTTGGATGTGTTGGTGGTTTTGCGGTTTGGTGTTCAATGTGGTGTTTGGTAGTGCGGCCCCGGGTATAAAATGGTATGGTTGTGAGACCGGTTTGGTGTTGAAATGTATCGACGTGTAAGTGGTGAAAGGTTGGTGGTTTGCGTCGAGCAGCTTTCGAGAGAAAAGTTTGTATCCCGCAATCACGTGTCTCTTTGCGCTCGCTGCCCTTGTTATGTTGCTGTATACAGTAGGAAATGTGAATAGGCAAAAAAAAGAGGATGTGTGATGTGTCGGTTCTCACGTGGTGGTTTGAGTCTTAGTTGTGTGCCTGGTATCGTGAAGTGAGTTGTTCAGAGAAACAAATTCGGGGGGGAAATTTTACTGCACCGTTAGACACATTACCTCGTCTCGGCCTCCAACCACAGTGGGGAACTCCGTCTTATAAGACGCCAGAGGACGTTCAGTCAACAACCGGGAAACAGAACCACATTGATGGCAATCCCCTTCCAAATGGCTTGAAATTTGTTGTACATTGTTGGTGATGATACAGTCTATGGACATGGCAGTGACTCTCGTTGTAATCTTCCCGACAAGCGACAACAACCGATCGCTTATTTGGGGAACTTGGTCCAGTTCCTCTTGCCGACCTGTAGCGAAGCCCATGGTTAACAAGAGTGCAAACCGCAAGAGTTTGGGCGCAATCCTTACCTTTTTCCATTCCCGGATAAGGTCGGGCATAGCCAGCATGGCCTCTCTCCTCTTCTCCATCCTGTGTGCGAAATCCACCGTCAGCAAACCACCACTTCCTCCCAACCAGCAGCAGCAGCAGCAGCAGCAGCCGAGGATCGACAACGTACTTGGCAACCAGTGTCCTTTCGTGCTTGTGACCCTTGACCTTCTCTCCAACACCGGTACCCTTGACACGGAGACCGAGCTCGACTCTCTTCCGTAGCTTCTCCTCGTTGAGCTTGCGGGTGAAGGGCAGCAGCTCCTCGACGCCGTGTTCCTGGGCCAGCTTGACGAGCTCGGCCTGTCGCCTGAGCGAGTACTTGGGGTTGTGCCACTTTCCGGTGATTGGGTGCTTGGTGGGCATGAACGGGTTCGGGCTCTCCTCCTGGTAGGGCGTCTTGTGCGTCTCGGGGTCGGCGCCGGCGGGCAGGATCGAGGCCGGCGGGTACCGGGCCAAGAAGGTGCGCAACCGCGGTGGGAGCGAAAGCGCCAGCTGGACGTGCTGCTTCACCGTGGCCGCCATGGTGAAGATGTCGATCGACCGGCCTGCTGGCGGTACTGTGTCGGTCGAGGTGGGGGGGGGGGTTGTTTGTTTGTTTGTTTTTGTCGTAGGTGACAGGGTCCGGATTGCTCGAACGAACCGGAACGGGGAACTTTGCGATCAATCGGCCGCCGACGGGACCCCAACTGCGAAAAAGTTCCAGGTCGCGAAACGGTACATAGCGACAGCCGGAAGTTACACTTTGAGCCCTAACCCGACCTCTTTAACCCCCCGCGTAAGGCGGGGCATGTGGAGACCCTTGAACAGGCACGACAGGGATCACCGACCTTGAACCGTGACATAACTTTTGGGCGGGTCGAGAACTGTGCTGCACCGCTGCTGCACCCCAGAACCACCCAAGTTCGCCATAACAACAACCCCATTCCGGAACCCAGCACTGCTTGGAAATCAACACGTTTATTGTCAACACTGTCGCCTCCGACCAGTCTCTTCCTTCGATTCATCACCAACTCCATACACTACCACGATGAGCACGACATCAAGACGGGAACCCCCAGACCTGGCAGCACTGCTGCGCAAGAAGAAGGAGGAAGAAGCCGCCGCCGCGAAACCAAGATTCATCCCCAAAAAGGAACGAGAGAGGCTAGAAGCCGAGAAAAAGGCAAAGGAAGAAGAGGAACGCAAGCGCAAGGAAGAAGCCAAGCCTCAACCAAATGGAACAAATCATAACGGCAACCGCATGGACGGTATCCAGAGTCATCACAACCACAACCCTCAACGAAACATCCCAACCGGACCCAAGGCGATGCGGTACGACGATGACCGGGGACCCAACGGCATGAGCAACGGTCGGGACTACAGAGACAATCGCGACAACAGAGATAACCGAGACAGAAACCAACGGGGCGCAAAACGCGGCGCACCCAACGATGACGAAGAGAAGCGAGCCAAGATGGAGAGGAACGACGAGGCAGAGCTGCGCGCCCGCTACATGGGTCCAGTAGTAAATCAGTCCACATTCTCGGCCAAGAAGAAGAGGAGGAGGACGGCAGCGAACAAGTTCAACTTTGACTGGGATGCCGATGACGACACTAGCCGACCCTTCGACCCCATCTACGCAGAGCGTCAAGAGCCTCTGGTCCGACTTGGTGGTTACGAGATGACGGAAGAGATGGTGATGCGGAAGGCCGAAGCCATCCGTCGTGGCGATCCCGAGACGGGCGAGGAGCGCGCCAGGCAATACCTGGAACAACACAGACGGATCAAGGAGATGGAACAGCGCAAGAACCTGGGCAAGCACTGGTCCGAGAAGAAGCTGGAGGACATGAAGGAGCGCGATTGGCGTATCTTCAAGGAAAACTTTGGCATTGCCACCAAGGGCGGTGCCATTCCCAACCCTATGCGCAGTTGGGAAGAGTCCACGCTGCCTAGGCGTCTGCTCGACATTGTCAAGAACGTGGGTTACGACGAGCCGACGCCGATTCAGAGAGCTGCCATTCCCATTGCCCTTCAAGCACGCGACTTGATCGGTGTGGCCGTGACGGGTTCCGGTAAAACTGCAGCTTTCTTGCTGCCTCTGCTGGTTTACATCTCCGAACTACCACCCCTGACCGAGTACAACAAGAACGACGGTCCATATGCCCTGATTCTGGCGCCAACAAGAGAACTGGTGCAACAGATTGAGAGCGAGGCCAAGAAGTTTGCTACACCTCTCGGATTTACAGTCGTCAGTATTGTGGGTGGTCACTCGCTCGAAGAGCAGGCGTTTGCTCTACGGAACGGTGCCGAGATTATTGTCGCCACACCTGGTCGTCTCGTGGACTGCCTTGAAAGACGTTTGCTCGTCTTCTCTCAGTGCTGCTACACAATCATGGATGAAGCCGATCGTATGATTGACCAAGGTTTCGAGGAGCCGCTTACCAAGATCTTGGATGCCATGCCGGTAACCAACGAAAAGCCAGATACAGACGATGCGGAGAATCCACAACTGATGAGCCGGTACGTGGACGGCAAAGATCGATACAGACAGACTATGATGTACACAGCTACCATGCCTCCGATCGTGGAGCGCATCGCCAAGAAATACCTACGTCGTCCAGCCATCGTCACCATTGGTAACGCAGGCGAAGCCGTCGACACGGTCGAGCAGCGCGTCGAGTTCGTATCCGGCGAAGACAAGCGCAAGAAGCGTCTGCAGGAGATCCTCAACTCGGGGCAGTTCAAGCCGCCCATTATTGTCTTTGTCAACATCAAGCGCAACTGCGACATGGTTGCGCGCGACATCAAGGGCATGGGCTACTCGGCGGTTACTCTGCACGGTTCCAAGACACAAGAGCAGCGTGAGGCGGCGCTGGCGTCGCTGCGGAACGGGCAGACAGACATCCTGGTAGCCACCGACTTGGCGGGTCGTGGTATCGATGTGCCCGACGTCTCGCTGGTTGTCAACTTCAACATGGCTACCAACATCGAATCCTACACGCATCGTATCGGTCGTACGGGTCGTGCGGGCAAGAGTGGTGTGGCTATTACTTTCTTGGGTCCGGAGGATAACGATGTGTTGTATGACTTGAGGCAGATCATCTCCAAGTCGTCCATCTCCAAGGTGCCGGATGAGCTCAGGAGACACGAGGCTGCTCAGAATAAGCCGCAGAAGGGACAGAAGAAGTTGGAGGAGAGCAATGGGTATAGCGGGAAGGGCGGGTCATGGAACTAGTGTAGTATATCACACTACTTAGTTGAATGTTCTCATAATGTTACTATATGCATATCATTACTTGACTGGTTGAGAGAAGACGTCAACAGCATGGGATGGGTAAGGTGGATGGTTTGAGGGATTTAATGTGATACGTATTCATCTTTCTCCACGAAGCAATTGCGGACCCAGCCGCGTGTGCACTTGCACATGAAGAGACGGTGAGAACCAAGGGAGAAGCCTGGAGAGGAGTTGGTTGAGGTTACTTACAGTGGAGATGGTTTTTTTTTTTTTTTCAAAAATTATCAGATCATCAGATAATGTCGCCAAGCATCATCGGTGTGGGTCACATGCTTGTAGCCCCGGGCCCTCCGCTACACAGTACAGCACCAGCCCGGCCCCCGTTCTGGCGCTTGAATCCCGCTTGAAATGGGCGAAACTGGTAAAGACTCACTGGGTCTTGGGCCCTGCAACGCGACTGCTCCTGGACTCGAAACCGCGCCAAGTTTCCGTTTCTCGGACGGATTTCTTTGACCAAATTTTTGTCCACAAAATCCACTTCTTCTCGACGTTTCACTGTGGGACGGGGGCCCTGTCCTGTCCTGTCGTTCGCTGAGTGCCGCTGCGGGCTGAGAGTGCCTGCTGTAGTGTAACTACTCACGGAAATTTCCGATGATCGGTTTCCATCGACACACCCAAGTGGAAGGTTTGTGAGTGATGACTTCTCTCTGCCCTGTCTCTTCATGGAGTTGCACCCCGGGCAATGTTTCCTTTTTGTTCAAATCGGGTTACAAGGGCATTGTGGGTAACACATACACTGCCTCGATCTGTCTACTTGGTATAACTGAGGGTTTTTGTACCCTTGATACTTTTTTTTTTGTTCTAGTGTTGGTGATGGTGGGAAAATTTGTCAATCACAGGGCGCATACTCCAAAAAATAATGGATGAAGTATGATTTCAGAACTCGACAAGAGCACATGTCATTTAACCACTTTGAGGCACTTTGCTCACACCAACGACCCGGCTCTGCTCCGCTCTTGGTCTTGCGTTGTTCGGAAGGAATCTTTACCCTACCCGTGGACCCAAATAAGGTTGGCTTTACGTATTCCTTATCATCAGTGGTGATCCCTGAAATAGTGTAGTGTAGTCCCCAAGTCTGAGAACGGCGACCCCGAGGATTCACAAGGAAGAGTACGGACCCTCATCCAAACCGAACCCGGCCTTCTCACTACCACTTTTGTCCCATAAACCTTCACCTGCAACACTTTTTTTTTTGTCCTCCCCTTGCTTCATTTTGAGCAATCATAGACTTTTTTTGTTCGTTTCTTCTTATTTTCCTCTTTCCAGGTTTCTTTCCTGGAACAACAACGACTGTCGACTCCAAAGCATCCTGACCCCTCATATAGATCACGAGTCAAGAAGAAGTGAAGACATCTCGGCATCTCTTCATCAGTCACACAGGCGCATCGCGCATCACACACCGTCAACGACCTCTGTGCCGTCTCACGGGAGTCGACAGATCGCAAATTCGCAAAACGCCTCCTTGGGCGCAAACTGCATAGCATCTTGATAACCGGCTAACTTCCCACGTCGTTTGCAACGAGGGGATTGGTCAGGTCTCATCACGCCTCTCTCTCTCTCTTCAACCTCAACTTTTTTTTTCTCTCTTTCTCCCTAATCACAGGCTTCATAGCCCACATCATCAAAAATGGACTCCGTACCAGCCCAGACGCACCAGGGCTTCAAGGAAGCGGGTGCTGCTTCTGCCTCTCACCTCACAACAACCACTTCTCTACCGACCAAGGTTGAGTCACGGACAGCAGTGATGGAGGCTCTGGAGGATATCGTCTACGGATCTGTACGTTCACTCACCAACAACATCCACAACCTTTCAAACCTGTCACTTACTCACCTAAGCATAGGCCGCCGGTATCGTAGGCAAATACATCGAATACCCCTTCGACACGGTCAAAGTCCGCCTGCAATCCCAACCCGACCACCTTCCCCTGCGGTACACGGGACCCCTCGACTGCTTCCGCCAATCCATCCGCGCCGACGGCTTCCTCGGTCTGTACCGTGGCATCTCGGCCCCGCTCGTCGGCGCTGCCCTCGAGAACTCGTCCCTCTTCTTCTTTGAGCGCATCGGCCGCAGTCTTTTGTACTCATCCGGCTTCGCCCCGCGCGACTCGGAGCTCTCTTTGTCCGCCCTCTGGTTCACCGGCGGCTTTTCCGGCGCTTTTACCAGCCTCATCCTCACGCCCGTGGAGCTAGTCAAATGCAAGATCCAAGTCCCTGATGAACCTGGCGGAGCAGGAGCACGACAGCGGCAGCTGAAGCCGATCCCCGTGATCAAGGAGATCTTTCGGCATGAAGGACTACGTGGGTTCTGGCATGGGCAGCTCGGCACGCTGATTCGCGAAGCGGGCGGTTGCGCGGCCTGGTTCGGGTCCAAGGAGACCACGTCCAAGTGGTTCCGGGGGAGGAACGAGCGGGCGCTGCTGAAGCGCGGTGCGAGCCAGGAGGAGGTGGTGGCGAGTAGGGAACGGCCGCTGCCGCTGTGGCAGCAGGCGATTGCGGGGGCGTCGGCGGGCATGAGCTATAATTTCTTGTTTTTCCCGGCTGATACGGTCAAGAGCCGGATGCAGACGAGCCCGATTGGTGGTGGTGGGGATAATGGAGGAAAAGGAGCAGCGACGATGATGCCCAAGAAGAGTTTTGGCGAGGAGGCGAGGGCGTTGTGGAAGCAGGCGGGCATCAAGGGGTTTTATAGGGGGTGCGGGATCACGGTGTTGAGGAGCGCGCCGAGCTCGGCCTTCATCTTTATGGTGTATGATGGGTTGAAGAAGTATTTTCCTATGGCTTGAGGGAGGGGAGGGGTCATACATTCTCATTAGAGGGGAAGGAAAATAAAGCAATAAGGGGCATGAGATCAAAAGGGGTCCGTCTATGTTTGGTTGGTTTTTGGGCGGGAGGAGAGGGAAGGATCTAGAGAGCATAAGGAAGATGGTTGGTAAACTATGGGAAGGGAAGACGAAGAAGAGGAGAAAGAGGGGGGGAAGGGAGGAAAACGGTCGGCGGCGCAAAGTTTATAGATGGGGTTGGTTGGAACTGGAGCGTTTGCATCTGTTTTTACAAACACATCGTTTCATTTCAAGGAGGATTGATGATACCAAAGATACTACGTAGGAAGAGGAAACAAAAAGGAAGGAATGTGGCTAAAGAGGGACGGGACATAGCCAGCCAGAAATCTCAAGAACGTTCAGTTCAGGTGCATCGATAGAAGGAGGAGGCCTTTGGGTAGACTAAGTTGCTTGCATATACAATAACAACTGGTTTAGAGCAACTCAAGCCGAAATACCTTGCAATTAGTACCTTGAGCTCAACTTATGTTGTGTATTGTTTTCCGTTTCCCCCAGTGCAATCCAAACCAAAACAGCTTTTCTTTCTTCTCTCCTTCAAATAGGTACCTAGGTAAGTAATCCCAAGCCACTAATCAGCCAATTAATCAACTCGCTTGCTCGCTTGCTTGCATTGCTCTCTTCAGTTCCCACCCACCCTTTTTTTTACAAACCCTTCTTCCCACCATCTCACAACCCCTTCTCCCCCTTCCTCTTCTGCTGCTCCTCCTCCCCCTTCCTAATCCTCTCCTCGCTAAAATCCCACTCATTCAAATACCCACTCCCCGCACTCAAATACGTCGCAAACCCCAACCAGCACACGTACGGCACCATCAACCAGCCCGCCACCGCGTCAATCTGCGTTCCCCACGTCCAGGCCAAGTAGGCATTGATCCCCACCAAAGCGGCGCAGTCGAGGGTAGCGAGGATGGGACGACGCAGACCGAAGAAGAGGGGCATCCAGATTAAGTTCAGGCCGAGTTGGATAGTGTACAAGGTAGCGGTGTGGTAGGTGGTGGGCACGACGGATGGGTTGCTAAGAAGGAGGGAGGGAGAGGAGGAAGAAGAAGTGCCGAAAAGGTAGGCGCGGTGGGCGGCGTAGCCCATGGTGCCGTAGAGGAGGGTCCAGACGGGGCCGAAGACGGAGGAGGGCGGGCGGAGGGGGGGTTGCCGGAGGGAGTGGTATTGGCGTTTTTGGTCGGAGACTTTTTGTCAAGTGTTAGTGTGAATACAAAAGGAGAGGGAGGGGGGGAATAATGTGAAGAGGGAAAGTAGAGAAGGGCGTTAAGTACCAAAGCCTGTGCCGAAGCCTACCGCTGTTCCGAGAGCTACGGGGAGGAGGATGGAGGCTGGTGCTGAGGTGAAGATGGAGGAGGGGAGGGTGAGCTGGGGGATGTAGCTCGTCATTTTGGCGGTTTTGTGGTTGTAAGCAGTGTTGATATGTTTCGTTCTATTCTGATATATGTTTTGTTTTGTTCTGGATATGTTTTGTTATGTTTCGGATAGGCTGTTTGGTCAAGTTGACCAGAGAAACCAGAGAAAAGGACGGGCCTTAATTTGGGGACAGATTCTATAGGCGTCTGATATATGAAATGAGAAAGAGGGCTGGAATGGAAGCCTCGGCTAGTACTGGTGGTGGTAGTGTTCACCTCATGTATAAGTCGGATGACTGACTATAAGTACCGTAATGACGACATGGCCAGGTTTGGAAACTAACGAAGTTCAGGGTCTGTATTGCTAACACTGTGCCTGCTTGAGAGCGGAAAGGGGTTCACCGGCGTTGAAGTAAATATCTCCGTGGCATCATTGCTACTGTACTAACTCTGTTTCTGTGTTTACTTTGCTGTTTGGAGGGAGATTGCAACCTTGGCGGTACAAACTTTTTGCCAGATCATTCGTTGAATGCTCGATGTACTTGCCAGATGACTGGTCCCTTGGATCGCGACATGTCACTTCACTACCCCTCTTGTGGACATCGCTTAGGAAAGTCCAGTCTCCGCGTTTTGGCACTTTGAACGAACCGAGGTAAAAAGGAACAATAACGGGCACTGAGAAGGAAAAAGGGTACAGAGCTTCGAATGTTCTGTGTTATGGAATAAGTAGAGGGCTGCCCATGTGGTTACAAGGCCGATCGATCATTGCTGGTGATTTGGTGAAACAAGGACAGTGTCAGCAGAAGTCGTTTGGTTCCTCTTCCTCCCCCGTTGGACAATGGATGGAAAGTGGAGGTTACACGTGACTCGGCTGGCCAGCCGGTTGTTGGCTAGCGGCAAGTGGATCAAAGAATGGAAGAGGTGCCCGTGGACGGACGGCTGAGGTGCTGAGCTAGCTAACAGTGGACTTGCAGCTCTCCCTCAGGTCTCCCGACTCGCACAGCAAGTGGAAGCCAGGAGTGCCAGGAGTGCCAGGTACACACCATTCCCTCCATCCCTACACTACCTAACCTACCTCTACCTAGGAATCTCCACGCGCGCCGCCACGGGAAATCCAACCTGTACCCAGACAACCTCCCTCATTGCGCGACGGCGACCAGCAACGGGCCATCACAACACTTCGTTCCATGTAATTGTTCGTTATTCCCTTTTTTTTTCTATCCTCAAGCCTTCACTTGTTCAGATATCCTTCCAGCCATCGTTATCGTTGCCTTGGTTTTACTCGATTTCCCCCCTTCTTCTTCTTCTAGTACAGCGACGAGAGTGTGTTGGCGCTGAGCTCTCTCTCTCTCTCTGCTGTTGTTCATTGACCGTCTCCTCCTCCCACCGTCACCACCATCATCATCATCAACATCATCATCACCACTACCACCACTACCACCACTCCAGCATACCAAGCAGCAAACCCCAGAAACATTACATCTTCTACCTCATCCATATTCTTTGTCTTCTTATTCTTCTTCTACAATCACTGCCGCTTCTCTCCATCTTTTACTCCCACCTTAGATCTTCCTCACCCTAGAGTTAGCCTTCTAACCGCAATCATGTCGCCAAACAGAAGCCAACCTCTACGCGCAATCAGCTGTCCGGCTTCCGCTACCGTTACGTGACAAGCAGCACACCACGCTTGCTGTCCTTCAGAAAACATTCAACGTCCAAAATCAACACTTATACGACGCGGTTCCTTAATCCGGTTCCGACCACTTCCCATCCCGTTCCTCCATCCTTTCATCGATACGGTTAGAGACGGAAACAGTCCATTCCAACCCACCTTCACATAGCAGATTCCCATCAACGATGGACTCGTCCTATCACTCTTACCGAGAGGGTTCGGCTCGGTCACCTGGTGATCGGGGCTGGGGCAGAGGTGATGACAGAATCAAAGACGAGAGGGACAACTTTTATCGTGGCAGATCTCCTGGTACGTCCATCATCTCATCCTTTTCGTGTTGCACCACTGTGGACCGTCCTTCCCCATCGCTCAGCCCCATGATCATGCGTTCATTCCTCCACACCGTACTCACTCCTGCATCAGCCGACCGCACCAGACGTCGTTCAAGATCCCCGGCCGCGCTCGATCGTTACGAACCCAGAGCCCGCACGCGCGACGATTACCCGACCCGCGATCCCCGCGATCCCCGCGATCCCCGCGATCCCCGCGACCTCCGCGACCCTCGCGATCGCGATGACCAGTCGAGACGCATGCGATCCCCTCCGGCCAATATTGACCGCTATGTTCCTGGCCAGGACGTGGCCCCAATCCAACCTCTGGCCAACCCTATCCCCGATCCCATCAAGCTCCCGTACCAAGTCGGCTTCTCATATTACGGCGAGTGGTGGAGGGCAAACGAGAAGATCAAGGAGGAAAAGGAGAGGTTGCGCACTGGCCGCCGCCGTGAGCCCGAGCGGGTCCGCGGTCCGGAGGAGCGTGAGAAGGAGAAGGCCAAGATTCAGGCCGCCTACGATGCCTACAAGGAAGAGCTTCAGGCCAAGATGGCACAAACGTTTGTCAAACAGCACAAGGACGAGCAGTGGTTCAGGGAACGCTATGTCCCAGAAATCAGAGATGGGTTCAGAAAGCAGCTGAACGAGTTCCGCCGTGGCGCCTACACGCAGTGGGAGCAAGATCTCGAGACCGGCACCTTTGACGACTTTTCTCTCGAGGGCATCCCCAAGAGCGAGAGCAATGGTGCCGGCGGTGTTGTGGAAAAGGAAGAAGGTGAGGCAACTGCTGCGAACGAGGTTCTCGGCGTCGGTGATTTGGTCCCAGCCAATAGTGCCGACATCAGGGACGAGAATCTGTTCCAGCCAACGCTCCTGATCAAGACTATTGCCCCGTCCGTCAGTCGTCAGAACCTCGAGGCCTTCTGCAAGGAGCATCTTGGCGAGGAAGAGGGTGGATTCAAGTGGCTCTCGTTGAGTGATCCCAATCCCAGTAAACGATACCACCGCATCGGTTGGATCATGTTGCACCCTGCACCCGAGGCTCCCATCGCTCAGGATGAAATGAAAGACGATGATGACGAGGGCTCAGCCAAGCCCCACGTCCCCAGCACCGCTGAGAAGGCCCTGGAGGCCATCAACGGCAAGACTGTCAAGGATGAACAGCGCGGTGATTTCACCTGCCACGTAGGAGTACACAACCCACCCATGAACCCCAGGAAGAAGGCCCTCTGGGATCTCTTCTCTGCACCTGAACGCATCGAGAAGGACCTCGAGCTTGTCAGACGCCTTGTCAACAAGTTCGAAGAGGACTTCGGCTCCGACTTTAATGCCACGCTCAAGATCGATGAGCGCGTAGAGGACCTGCGGGCCGCCGGTCGCCTGCAGCCTGCGGTCTCTGCTCCTGGCATCAAGAAAGAGAAGATCAAGAAGGAAAAGTCGATTGGCATGGATGAAGCCATGGACGAAGAGGGCCAAGAACATGAAGATGATGACGATGACAATGAAGATGAGGGGACGGTCGATGACGAAGTCGATGATGAAGACTTGCTCGTCAAGAAGAAGCAGCTGGACCTCATGATTGAGTATCTTCGCCGTGTCTTCAACTTTTGCTTCTTTTGCGTCTTTGAGAGTGACTCCATCCATGAGTTGACGAGAAAGTGCCCTGGCGGCCATCTCCGCAGACCCCGTAGCACGCTCTCGTCGTCGGCCAAGGCCGTCGCTCGTGCGAGCGCGCTCGGCGAGCCTTTCCCTTCCAAGAAGCGTAAGGATGCCGAGGACGTCGAGGAGGGTGAGGCGCCTGAGGGTGAACGCAAGTTCCGCACGTCTTCCAAGACCGAGCAACAGCTGCAGCGGGCGTACAACTGGGTCAAGACCTTTGAGGACAAGATCATGCAGATCCTTGAGCCCGATACGGTTGACATCAGGAAGTTGGGCGGTAAGCCAGTTGAGGATGCCATTAACGATGAGCTCGCCAAGTACGTCAAGCAGGAAGACGAGAACAAGTGGAGGTGCAAGGTACCCGAGTGCACCAAGCTCTTCAAGGAGGAGCATTTCTGGAAGAAGCACGTTGAGAAGCGACACAACGAGTGGCTAGATAAGCTCAAGGAAGAGGTGAGTTTTCTTCTTCCTCTAACTGAATGGACTACGTGCTAACTTTCAAAAGATCGCCTTGGTCAATGCCTACGTCATCGACCCTGCACACATTGCGCCGTCCAGGACCGATGCCAACTCCAATGGCCACTTCCCGCCTTCCAACGGCCAGCAACCGACTGGAACCCCGCGTGGCTTCAACTTGCAAAATTACGCCATGAATAGCATGCTGAACTTCCCGGGCTTCCCCATCCCATCCATGTTTCCTAACATGATGAACGCTGGTGCCATGGCCGGGGCGGCGTCCAACTGGCATGCCGCTGGTGGTGACGACCGCAGTGGTGCAGGCGGTCCTATCCGCCGTGGCGGTCACATGGGCGGTGCCGGAGGTAGATTCCAGAGCCGTACTGGTCCTTACGACCGTCGGCCCAACCCCCGGTACCCAGGAGGCATGGAGGGCGGAATGGCCGGTCGCGGTCGCGGCGTAGGAGGTCCTGCCAACCGCTGGGGTGACGGCGCCGCCGGAAATGCGGCTATGGGTCCGCGTGAGGCCGTCCAGGGAAGGACGATCAAGAGCTACGAGGATTTGGATGCCACGGCTGGTGGAAACGGTGGAGAGCTCAACTATTAAAAGTAATGGTCTCTCTCTAATTTGGTTTTTGTCCAGTTCGGTTTATATCTCTGGTCGAGATTCATGAAGGGAGGGATTGTGACAACCCTGATAATTATTTGCTAGTTTCTTTTTGTTTCCTAGGGACAAGGTCTTTTTTTTTTCTTCTGAACGGGATGAAGCGGAAAATGAATGGAAGGGGGGTTACGTTTAGTCAGGTTTGAGGAGCGCATATGTATTTGTCCAGTCGATGATGAGTTGATCGTGAAAGGATGGAAAGGATGGGTGTCACTTGTGTTGTGTGTTCCGAGGTTCGAGGTTTTCATGGTGCCCCTTTTACAACTCGTGGGGTTACACAAGTAACATAGTTACAGTCTTGCAGACAGATTATTCAAGGAGCGGATTTTATTGTCTCATTTTCGCGCATCATTGATATTGCTCGACTGTGACTAACTTTTCAAGGTATTTTGGTATCCGATATAGACTAAAGTGTCGTTGATCAGATCCAAAGGTGTCTGTGTCCCCTTCAGATGGGTTGATCAAGTGACGACGGAACATGATCGGAGAAGTGATGTATACTTGAACCAACCGTCCGAGATTCAGTTGTTACTCAATTGTTTTTGTGTGCCTGCTGGTGGATTAAGGTGTTTCATTGCAACAGTTTCCGTCGATACAATTATCGTAGTGTCACTGTGATCTTCGATATATAATACCGTGAACTGGTTGTCCATCTCATTGAGTCTTATTACCTATGGATTATGATAAGGAGATGCTCAGAACCTCGAGAAATCAAACGCGCGTGATCTGTTAATATGGTCAAGACATATATGTTAAACACATTTCCTGGTTGAAGATGGAATCTACACTAGACATATGATCGATTTACTCGCGGTAGAGGGTATGTCTCCTTTTATGATACACTACCATCACTGTCCACTGAGATGTAGGTTTTGAGGACTACACGCACGTAAATACGATTTCACTCCTTCTTTGCACACCGGCCGATAGGTTCAAAGTGAGCGATTCAAAACCAGTCGCTAGAAGCCAACAGCACAAACAAACCAAGGGTCATGATTCTCCTTCCTTACCTCTACCTTGATCGCTCATCATCCTCGCACCGCCAGTGTTGGTTCGAGTCTGCTCGATCCTTTCTCCCCACCAACGAACAGGTAGACTAGATCACTGGGACCAATCTAAGTGGTAAGCTCCCCCTTAAACAAAGAGCCAAATCAAAGTTTTGCCGCCGCCCTCCTCTCCTCTCGCGGCTCCTCACGGTGGAGAAACAACAAGCAACAGAACAAAATGAATATGTATCCGTCCCTCTCGCCAGTTCGTGACCTAGTGCTTTTCATTGTGAACTAGGTACATGTTTATCCAAGCAACCTGAAACGCCATCGCGCCGTGTCAAGCTTAAGTTGGTTGGTGACTGCTTTGGGGCATATATGTATCTGTGACGAGAGGCCATGCATGTCTCGTGAAGCATATAATGTGAGTGACTGAGTGTCGTCAGCGATTTCCATTCATATAATGTCGAGTGAATGTCTGTTGGTTAATCAGGGAGCGAAAAGGGAGAGACAAAGTACATATAACAAACACTCTTCGCGCACACACACACACACACACGCGCGCACGCTATATTAATCCCGTTGGGTTGGGCGCTTGTAAGCTTGTGCACGTACATCAAAGCGACGGCGACGACGGAGTTGACGAACAAGGCGTCGCGAATGCTCAAAATATTTGAAGGAGAGAGAGAGAGAGAGAGAGTCACTAATGAATCTGCTTGCCGTAGTCAGTTCTGCCTACATTGACATCAGACGCACGCGTACTTACTACCTCCAAAAAAAAACCCTCCTTACAACGAAAGCTAGATAGCATTCCATATTTACCTACCCCCCCCCCCCCCCCCCCCCCAAAGCAGTCAAACCTTTTATTTTCCATCTTTGATACCTACCTACCTATTTAGGCACTTGACCCAGTACCTAGTCCCTTTTTACACCTCACCTCTCATCATCACCAACCTTTTTTTATTCCAAAAGATCTATTCAAAAAATTGCCCTAAAAAAAAAAAAAAAAAAAAAAAAAAAAAAAAAAAAAAAGCAGTCCGCGCAGTAAGATGGATGGAGTCTACCTACCCTGAGGAACTTCCTCAACTCCGGCAGCAAATCTTGACCGGATGAATCCAGGGTAAGGAACTGTCACCAGGACAGGTGCTGACGAAGGAGGTTACAAACAAGGAGCAGCAGGAGTGTTGGGTATTAGTCAGACGAGATGTTGATGATGAATTGAATAGGTGGGAGTGGCAGATGCAGCAGCAGCAGCAGCAGCAGCAGCAGTACCCATCATATCATCATTATCATCATCATCATCATCATCATCATCATCATCAGTATCCAAACCATCATCACACGGATCAACACCAGTTTGAGACTACTCCTGGGTATCATCCATACCAATCCACGCATCCCAGTTCGTCATCGGGATACAACCCCCCTCTCCCAGCTCCAAACACTACCCTCTACCTCACAGCTCCTGGTGATCATGATGGACATGATGGATACACTGAAGATGCAGATGTTTCAGGCGTGGCAGGCCTACTTACTGCTCCTTTTTCTGCTGATGAAGCGCCCAGGAGTAAGAGGAGCAGCAGCAGTAAAGATGCCTCGAAACACGGAAAGACTCATGAGAAGAAGAGGGAGAGTAATAAGGAGAATAAAGGAAAAGGGGGGAGGGAAGGATAAGAGGTAGAGATGATAACAAGGGGAGAGGTTGGGTTGAGGGGAGTGAGTGGTTGCTAGTCTATCGGTATAAGATTCGGCGTATATGACATGGTGATTCTGGGTTTGAGGTTAGTCAAAGACAAGAGGTTATGAGGGAGTGGATAAGGTCGCGAAATCTGGGTAGTTGGGACGGCAGAGAAAGAAGGAAAGCTTGACGAAAGGACCATTTGCATTGACGTTGGTAACGTATTTGAGGTATAACAGAGAAGGGAAGGTAAAAAATTGATTATCCATTCCTTTACGTGTTGAAACTTACAAGTATAAAAGCAGTTTATCTCCCGCCCCTGCTTACTCACCCCCTTTCCCCGTCTAAGCCGCGCAACCCAAGCAGATGGGAATCGTTGTTCGCCCAACTCCCGGTAGTACACCCTATTTCAACTTCTTCATAAATACAACGCATAACCGACACCATTATCGATAGCTACCACTCGTTCCACGCTTACACACCAAGACTACTACTCGCTGATTCCACTTATCTCAAAGGTACACTCCCAATGGTAATATTGGACCATGTGCAGTTGCGCTATCGTTAGGCGGCGAGGACCTACGCGGACTCCGTCCTCCAAAGGTGCCGGCGGCTGCAAGTCCTCTTCCCGTCCGAGTCCCAGTGGCCGCGGATCTTCCTCCTCGAGTACTCGCTTGTTCAGCGTTGGATAATTTTCGTAGTCAATGTTGAGGTCCGGGTCCGGGTTGGGAACATCGAAAACAGGCCACGGCGGCTGCGGCGCGTCTGCTGTGTTCTTCATCCGAGTGCTGTAGTTCCTCCTTGGATCGCAGAGGAACCCCGGCTGGTCGTAACGGGGGTACCTGTAGTCCCATCGGTGAGGGACAAGTTCGTGTGGGTGGTTAATAGCTACGGGTAAGGCTTGGTCGTTGGCGCCGGCGGCATACCAACGGTCATAAAATTGGGCGAATACCAGCCAGGTGGCCTCAGGAGAGAGCCCATGATGGACTCGCCAGCCCCAATAGTTTCTCACGGCTTTGCAGGTTGGTCGGCCACAGTCGTTGGCGAGGATGTAAACGCAAGACAAGCGGCACACGTAGCAGGAAGGTGTGTACCCATGGCAAGACCATATTTCGTAGGTTTGTTCAGGGTATTCTGAAAAGGTTCGGGTCGCGTTACATCCACATTGATAAAGAACTAGCACCCGCAGACACATTCCGGGCTTCGGTTTGGTCTTGTGGCCTTTAGTAGGTCGTTTTTTGCTGAAGATTGAGCGTACGAAGCTTCTGATGGTCTAACAAGTGTTCTGTTGCTGTCAGTTTCCGTTGTTTATGGGGAGAGGGAATAGACTCACTATCTTGTTCCAAAGAGGATAAGTGTAGGGATATAAGGCGTAGACAACGGGGATGTACGCTCGCGTTTGTGCAGTGTTATGGTTGAGAATTCGTGGAGTGATGATGATGATGCAGAAGTAAGAAGCCCATGGAACACGGAATTGTTGCTTTCTTGGGGCCATGTTGAAGGTGATCACTCTCACTCGACAGCAACTTCCACTGATACGAGCTCAAGCACTAAGTAGGTGCCTTCACTTTGAGGCAACTGACGATCTTTGGGAAGGAGCAGCCTGATTTCTATCCATCTGGTATCCATGACGACGTATACATGGGAAAGAACAGGCGAGGGGTCAGCCGCGTCACAGGTAAAAGATTCAAAAGACTCAAGGATGGGGTAGCCGTGATATAAAACCATGATAACCTAACTGATACTCTACTCCAGGATGCTCGCCGCTAGGAGTGGTTGATTAGATTTCCCCTCTGATCATTTCCCGTCAAGCTAACTTGTGTTCTTCATTCATCTGCGTCAAGAGGGAGACGCAAAGGATAGGCAAACCGATCAGCGAGTTCTTTTTCCAGCGCCGGATCCAAAGACAGCGCATTGATCGGAAGGGGCCGACCTTGCAGAAGACTCCAGATTTCTTCTCGTGTACAATACGGGAACAAAATCTGTTGCTCCCGCAGCACCTGTTCGCGTTGTTCTTTTGTCTTATCCTGCCACCATGGGATCGTCGACCGCATCGGCGGTAGAGGAACCAGCTGTAAAAGGGTGCCCAAGATAGGACCTGAACAAATACCGGCGCTGTAATCAACGGCGACGGCGGCGCCCGGGCCGGCTTCATTCTAGTAAGGATAGGCGCGATGCCAAATTGGAATACCGTTGTGGTATGGATGTGGTGGCGCACCGTGCTCTATATGTCTCTCGTGAGCAACTCTCCAAGCGCGATAGTCATGACAGAACATGTGCCAGTGCTGCGGTCCTTTTCGGCGCGTGTTGATGAGCCAACTCCAGTAGTGTTGTACGTTTACGCAATGGGGAGTTCCGCAATCCTGGGGAGAAAAGACGAGCTGGTCTCGATAGGGCCTAGGACAGCTCAGCGGGCAGAGTACGAGCTTTGCATGTGGTGGGTGTTCATGGACAGGACAACCACACTGGTGAAACTCCTAGTTGTACATGCACATGTTCGGGATTTGTCTGTTGTTACCGATGCCGGTTGGTTCTGCCTAGGGGTTCGTTCGTATGTCGAGGAACTGCTTGTCGTCTGGCGAAGACGGCTTCATTAGCTTCTTCATTAGAATCTCGAGCAAGAGGATAACCCTTACTTTCCAGGTGACCGAAAATACTCGTACTAATTGATGATCAATCGGGAATGCCTCTTGGATTGCTAGAATAAGTGCTGGTGCTGATGACGATGATGATGGTGATGATGATGTCGGAAATAAAGCCGAAGCCCAAACCAAAAAAAAAATCTGGGCGGCCCACCTCCCTCATACTAACATTCCAGGGCAGAGATGCCTCACTGTGTCTGCTATCTGAGTCTGTCATGTTAGGGAAAGCGTTCCTCGCCAACATCACTCATTCCCAAGGTTCGCGGGAAAGAGCAACCACGATGTTGAGTCCTCCAACTTCCCTCCAACGAGCCATCCTCAAAGAGAAATTGATCACCGCATCGAACGGGATGTAAAATCTCCGCACTCACATACCATAGTCAGAACATACACAGCAAAGGAGACTTGAAGCACAGTAAAAAGGGACGAATAACCGCAAATGTCCATAATGAGAATCGGTCGCTTGGTCTAGTCTTGGTTCTCAATTTCGTAGTGAAGAACGATTCACGTAGTCCATCCATGAAACAAAGACAACTCGTTCTCAGCTTGTGAACCGAGACATTGTGAAATTGGCCAACAGGACGAACGGAGGAACCATTTGTTGCATTTGTTGCATTTGGCATTGATTGCAGTCTGATGTTGAGTGTGGACGGCATCAGGCACGCTTCTCGGTTTCACAAGGGTTAGGGTCCAACGTTACTGGTGACCGTGACCGTGACGTAAGGAAGGTGACAGTGGTCCGAGTCCCTCTGTGAGCGAGCGGCATGCGATGCGATGATAACCGTTTTTTGTCACCCAGGTCAGGTCATTTCTCAGGAGGTCTTTCCATTTCATGCCTGCCTTTCGCCAGATCCAGAAAAGGATTCAGGTGGTGATGAAGTATATAAATTGACGATAACACCCTCTTTCGAGTCAAATCTCGTGGCTTTGAAGAACTCTCCTTTGAAATTCAACCCATAACGAGACCGTCCAAATCCAATCGCTAGCGCAAACGGAAACACAAACACTCATAGTGGAGCCATCACTTTTCAACGGGACTCACATCACGACATCTACATTGCAGACTTTACATATTTCTCACTAAATCATTTTATCACAACTCTAAATCCCCCATGTAAGTCTCTGTTGTTATCATACGAAAACAGAACACCATCACTAATTTTTACATTCAGCCCAATACCCTGGTCACCACAAAAAAAAAAAGAAGGGAAAAAATGGCCGACACCTTCGTCTCCGACTTCCAAGTCCGCTCCCTCGCCGGCGAACCCTGCGCCGCCGTCTCGGTCCGCAACCTTTCCACCACCCTGTACGCCGCCTCCGACGCCTGGGGCCGCAAATGCACCGTCGCCCCCCAACCATGTCTCATCTCGGCCGAAGTCCACTTCAAGCAGCCGTTCGGGACCGCCGCCGCCAACGACCAGCTCGGCGCCGACACGGTGCACTACGGCAACCTGAGCAAGGCGATTCTGGAGCGCATGAAGCGGTTCACGGTGCCGAGAGAGCAAGAGCAGGAGCAGGAGCAGGAGCAGAAGCAGAGTGGTAGCGGTAATGGTAACGGTGACCACAGTGTACAAGAAACCAACAACAACAACAACAACAACAACAACAACTTTACGCTGGCGTACGTCATTCATGATCTGTGGGTTGGGTTGACGGGGTGGGCCCACTTTGGTTCGGTGAAGGAGGAGGAGAAGCCGTTCCTGGATATTTCGAGCATCAGGTTCTTGTCGCTTACGGTGACGCTGCCCAAGGCGTCGTTGTTGGGCGACGGAGTGAGCATGACGTGCAGCCAGTTCTTCAAGAACGGGCCGGGCGAGAAGATGAGGGAGAACCTGATCAGTGCGTCCTTGAAGATTCATAACCTCAAGGTGCCGACGTTGGTGGGAGTGAACCCCCATGAGAGACGGGCCAAGCAGTTTGTTGTGACGAGCGTGAACGTGGAGAGGTACTTCCGTATGGACGATTATTATTCTGAGCTGGAGGGTGTGGTTGTCAAGGTCGGTATTTCCTCGCCGTTATATAAGCAAGACGTGTTTGGTCTTTTTTTGGGGATGGCGCTAACAGAATCAATACTTAGGCACTTGAAGAATCCTCCTATGAGACTCTCGAAGCACTTGGTGCCCATTTGGCTGAAAAGATCCTTGAGCCGGATCATAGGAAAGACCACACAAAGTGGCAGGTACACATCCGGATGGAGAAGCCCACAGCTGTGCCTCTTGCCGACTGCCCTATTGTCGAGGTGCGCGCTGGTTACGGGTTTCCCGCGCCCGGAAGGCCAGCCGCGAGCTAGGTCTTGGCAACTTTCCCCATGAACGCAGTCGTGTGTGTGTGAATTCAAAGTCCTCGGATTTTTAGCTGGTTTGTTCGGTTGTTGAAAAGGTGCCCGGGCGGTTCTCGTTCGTTGTTAGTTCGTCTGTATGTATGATACCAAGAGGGACATCCCCCTTTGTGATCTCCCTCACAAACTCGGGGTCAGGATCAAATAGCATGACGTGGAAGTGTTCGACGGCTTTGACCGACTTGATGTGTGCCCAGTTCTTGAACCAGATGATCTGTTGCCGTTCGTTCGTAGTCAGCCTTCCAATAACCACTTATCACAAAAGAGGACAGAAAGATTTGTATACGCACATGTTCCCCCGCCATCCTCCCCCCAACTTGAAACTTTTTCTTCACAAACTCATCAATCTCCGCCCTCGCTTCCTCCGTCAAATCCCCCGTCTGCGGATCATCCTCCAGCGCGAATTTCGTCCACACCACCAGGTGAACAATCTTTTCATCCACCCCATAAGGCCAATCGTTCCACAATATTTTCACATCCCCTTCCTTTTCCCCATTCTCCCCCTCTTTGGTATCCTCTGCAAACCTCATTCCCCTGGCCGCCACCACCTCCCCACCCCCATCCCCAGGTACCCCCCACTTCAACCGCTCCTTCAAAATAAACTCCTTGATCCCTCCCCCTCCCCCTTCCTTGTACTTTTCTTTAATCTGCCAACAAAATTCCAGGTACCGCCACATGTCCGCTGGAGTTCTTTGGAACTCGGCCAGCTTGTTTTCTTGCACGCGACGACGGACTTGGGGCCACGTGTCGCGTTTATAGAGATGGTTGGGGGTGATGATTGTGGAAAAGTCTTTGGGTGAGAGGCATTGGGGGGAAGGGAGGTTGTTGCTGCTGCTGCTGCTGCTGCTGCTGGTGGTGGTTTTGAGGAGGAGAAAGGGAGGGCAAAAAGGGGAGGTGCGCGATGGGTGATGGGGAGGAGCGTTGATGCGCCAGTAGAAGGGGGGTGGGTTGTCTACTAGATGGTCTGGATGGTCTGTGGTTTTTGAGGAGGGTTGGTGGTGGGTGAGGGTGATGCTGCCCATCTTATTTTGTTTGTTTGTTTGTTTGGTGGTGTTGAAATTATTTTTGGATGTTCGTTGAGTGCGGGTTTCGGTTGATAATGGGGGGGAAAACCGAAGAGTTGGGAGATAGGTAGGTAGGTGAGTAGGTCGGTAGGTAGGTAACTACTGGATTGTCAAAGGAACCTGCGAAAGGATTAAGGTGATATATGTATTCTCTCCTGGACGAAATTTGTGAAGAATTAATGGAAAGAAGACTGACGGTGAAGCACGGAAGGAGACCGAGTCAAGGAGGTGGTTAGTTGTAGTTGCAGTTGTCTGTAAATCAATTCAAGTTTGCCAAGACGGGCGTTTCACCCGGCAGTCGTGCTTACTATACTACTACTCGGAGATAACGAACGTCTGGCGGCGTGTCTGTGCTCCGGACCAACCAATTCAGTTTCGGTCCTTGCCGATCGGTTCAGGTTGGGTTTCACTTCCATCTTTACCTACTTCCTCACCGTAATGACTGACCATGTTGAATACAGGATTGGTCAATGGGGATGAAATATAGAGAATATCTGCTTTCGATGGATGACTGTCAATGGTCTTGGTCAACCGATGAATTTGCTTGACAAGCAGGTGTGTCTGGTAAGCTCTTGGATTGTGAATATGACATATAAAGTAGGAGACAATATAGATCAAAGGCAAATAAGCTAGTTGTTATTAGTTTGAGGATTCCAGACACTTTCGACAGGATGACATTGGTCTTTATCCCAAGGAGTGAAGGGTACCAGACAAATGTAGTCGACTCGGCCCGTTGCTACTAGGTTCGTGGTGAGCAAACATCGAGAGTTCCCAAGAAACACTTTAGTAGTATTCGAGAAGCAAAAAGGGTGATCCTGAAGCATGGCTATGCTCGCCATGATGATCCAACAGCTTTTTTTTTTGACTTTGAGCCATGTTTGACGGTGGCTGGCCCAGCCGCGCGGACTTATCAGCTGAATAAGCCAAAGACAGTTATAGCATTGGGAGTTCCTCCCGCTGCTCATGAACCTGCGTATCTTCACAGAATAGCCCCTTCCATTGCTGTACTGTATCTCGATGTACCTTGTGAAGATCCATTCAACACCCAAGCGACCCCCGGCTACCGAACACAAGCAAGAATTACTTGATTTAAGCCGCCTCAGCCCTGTTGGAGCTGGATCCTGTTGACCTGCCCCTGCTGAAGACGTCTAGGTTCCCCGTTGGGTCATGGTTTTCGTGGCCATTGCTTGATTTGGCAGATAGACAGCCCCTTCTGGCAGATATCCCCGAAAGTACACCCATATACTGTCTCTTTATTGGTTCTGGGAACCGCGGGCGGTCGGACTGCGATGGTCTCACAAGGCTGATGCTAGATAATAATTGTGATGAAGTTCCCGTGAATTCAGTGACCGGATCTTGGGGCCTGTAAATTCGAGATAAAAGCAAAACTAACTGACCACAAACGTTATGAGACCATGTTTGCAGATATTGCCGGTATCACACATGGACTTTCTGGAATTGCTTTGTGTTGCGCAAGCCTCGTGCAGCCTCATGTTGATGATAGGTGCTTCCGCTTCAGCTGGGTAACCCGTTCGTATGTTTGCACTTGAGATAGCGTTAGGCGCCTTGTCACTTGAGCGGCGGCATATGGAAAACAAATCCTGAGGATTGAGGATTGCTTACAGGTTTATCCATCCTGTATTATCCACCTGCTGACATGATACTTGTATGGAAGCCTCTCCATCTGGCAGTGGCTGTGTTGCGGAACCCTTTGATTTCCCTTTTCTTTTCCAAAATCAACACTTGTACTTTTGAACAGACCATGCTCTTTAGCTCAAAGCAAGAGAGACATCTATCAAGTTGATGGGCTCACAGAGGACAACTATCGCTCCCGCCCAATTCTCAAAATAGAAGGGTAGAATCTCCCACTGGGGATCAGATAACAATCAAGTCAGGGGTAAACGAAACAAAGCCATGTGTCAAGAGGAACGATGCTCAGTGGTCCAAGACTGATGTGACCTGAGACAACAAGGTGATCATGATCTTCATCAGGCTCACATTGGTTGGTGATGGGCGTTTGCTTGTTTGCATAGAGTAGAAAGACTGGAACGGAAGAGTGAAGCTATCACCGACAAGCCGACCGAGTTGTACCGAAGTAGGATGGGGAGAAGGGGCAGAATGTTCAAATTGTAAGTATGTATGTAGTGTAGTGTACCAGGGAAAAGTCCATAAGAGGTCGGAAGGAAGGGGGGTGGTCAAGACAGGGGTGTTATTGGTTCCGCTGCTTTCCATTTCCCTTTGAATGAGCGGCGGGTCGGGAAATCATGAAGAAATCCACACTCTCCCAAGGACACCCCAAATTGCCCAATGAACGAATGGTCCGTGTCGGTGAGGGTGAGAATGAGGAAGAGTGAGGTCGGCAAAGCGACGATGTAGGTACTACAGTAGTCCTTCAACCGTCCTCGCCGCCGTCGTCTTCTCGCTCCGACATTTGGGGGACTCGGTGTAAGGTACCTACAGAGCAGCAAAACAGCGCAGCTCCCCTTTCCACGTGGGAATCTGGAGGCTAACGAGCGCTGTAGCTACGATCTGCTGGGGGGCTGACCTGTTCTTGGCGGAGACAGTCGTATCGACAGCGTCTAGGCCTGATACCCTGTTGTATGTATGCGGCGGTGATGGCCTCTCGTGGTGGTGGTGGTGGTGGTGGTGGTGGTGGTGGTGGTTGCGGTGAGGTGCAATCGTATTCATCTTGCCATGTCCAGAAAAAGAAGACCGGGTGGGGCAATCTGGCCGAACGGAAAATCGGAATCTCAGGAGAAGCACAGCACCACCTCACGATCCCATCCCCCATCCATCCACTCAGCCATGGGAAGAAGACCCGGTGTTGCTGTTTGTTAGGAATGTTTCCCCTTGGGGTTTGGACTGATAACATTCTGACGTCTCGCTTATACAAGGTCGACCCGTAATTGCCCGTTTCGTGCAAGGGGCATTTCTTCTGCATCATGATCCGTCACCAAAGTCAGAACGGCCAACCACCTGCTACCATGTACACAAACCGCCTATCTCCCGGAGCACAGCATAGGCCCAGGTGTTGGACTACTGCCGGTGGCGTTTCACACTTTTTTCCTGCCATGTTGTGATTGATGTGTTGATATCAGCAAAAGCAAAAGAATATTGAAGTGTCTCGCTCCGAGTCCTTTCAAGACCTCTCCCGCCGTGGTGGTTTCCCGTCCTACTGTCAAATTTCCCGGCAATGTCCACCAGAGAGCTCACGGTGGATCTATCGTGATCTCTCGCTGGTCCCACCATCCTGTTTTTAGCTCCCGCTGGGGCTGAGAACAACATTAACAGCCCCTCCAAAGAAGGAAGCTATAGCCAACAAAGTCAGGAAACGCATCGGGGAGGGCCTACACTACGATGTTGGGGGTTGAACAAGTTGGGGAGCTTTTCCTTAACCCCCTAAAATGATACTCCACGAACCGGGGCATGTGGGAGATGGAGCTGAGCCGTCCCCAGTTTAACCCACGCCAGATAGCTATCGAGGTGCCTCTTTTTCCGGTCAACGGTCAACACCTCGTCCTGGAGCTTTCAGGCAGGGAGGTGGGATGGGTGGAGGCCCCTATTGCTTGCTACTGAGTTAGTAAGAGTTTAGGTTCAGGTCCGAAGGTCGAAAGGGGGAAACGCCAGGCAAAGTCGCAGGTTGGGCAGGAAGTTGAGCCAAGCGGCTGACCAGTGATCCACCGAGTTTCGACAATGTTCTTTGAATGCTGGCCGTTTTTTGAAGCAACAGCTTTGAATGCATAGGTGCAGCTCTACCGACCTTACCACAGTACTTACCCCTGACTTGGACACTTGGCAGTCCTGCCCTTCCACCTCCCATCGCCCCCAACACCCATCAATATTTCTACGGGACATGGAATAATGACCTAGCCAAAGAGCCTCAGAGTTAAATATGAGAGGCTCATCAAGGCAGATATCTTGTCAAAAAGGACCCCGTTTTTGCGGATTGGGTTCGGCTGCTTGGGCAGGCTGGCATGGAGGTTCCATTCTGACGGCGATGTTGGCATGAAAGTGGAGGCGGGGTTAATAAGGTACCTGGGTGTTCTGTGCCTTCCATGCTCTCAGGCTCTCAGCTGCTCACTATAACTACCTCTACCTACACTAAGTCTGGAAGGAAAAGAAAGATTCCGAGTGTGTCTGAGATGTCATGAATGCCCAATCGTGAAAATAATAATAAGCAGACAAAAAAAAAAACTCGAGTTACACTGCAGTCCAAAGGGTTTAGTTGTCTGAAGGTAGACACAGCATCTTCAAGCAGGCAGTCCAATGACGCCACACGGTTTGGGGTCGGTTGAAGATGAGCCTGGGCCCGATCGGAGGAGAGGGGGGCCCACGGGGTACCTTGTACCTTGCTCAGGTAGTAGCTCGTGTACATGGCTCCCTAACAATTTCCACCCGGTACGAGCTATTACGAGACGGGAGCTGGGTCCCGACTTTCTATGGGCCATGGCTTCCACTTGTTCCATGAACAAGATAAAAGCATCGAGATCCCCATGCCCACCCTCGAGTTCTCTTGTGTTGTTTTGCTCTATTCTTCATTCCTCCCTCTCTCTCTCCATCCTCTCCTGTCCCAACTACTACCAGTCTCACCGCGTGAGCAATAGTGTGGAAGTTTAAGCTGTAAGTTACTGACCTTACCTTACGTACCTACCTTGGATCCAAGACGGATGAGGGCAGGGGCAGCAAGGGAAGCAGCTTGAGACTGCACTTGCAGGCATTGGCTACTACCCGTTACCCCTCCTCCTTTTTTCCACCCCTCACCTTCCCTACCTTACCGACACCACCACCTCACACACCTCCTGGCGTTTGGCTGGCAGGCAGGCAGGCAGGCAGGGCAGGGGAGGGGAGCGAACGAACGACACAAACCTCACCGTTCGAGTCGTTCTCCCTCCACTCCTCTGGCTGCTCTGACTGGCGAAACCCTTTCTGCAACTGCCTGGGGCCGATCCTCAACGTGTCCACAGACGACGATTGAGCTGTCATTTGCAGAGACGCTAGTAGAGAAGACTGGGCGGGTCCCGGCCATTCTGTTACCTACCTACCTCTACCTATCCAGCCTGCTGCCAGCTTCCCGTCCATCTCGAGCCCAGCCAGAGGCCCAGTCGAATCGGATCCCTACTCCTGTTGCATTAGTCGTTTGGTTCCCATATATTACGTCAAGGGCGTCCAGGCTAACGAACACCTCAAAGACATAGAAAGCTGCTTCCCTCCCATTACCTATTTATACCTACCTAATCCTCCAAGACGCCCGTCACCATTTCGACCTCCTTCTTTTCCAACGTAATTCCCGACTTTGTCACCACACAATTCGACACAATGGCCCAAGCAATCAGGAGCGCCCTCCCCGACCGCCTCATGCCTTCCAACGGCGACGAGGAGTTTGCCAAGAGACACCATGGCAAGACTAGATCCCACATGGTCAGTACCATTCTTTCACTCTGCCACCATCCATCCAACAAGATGACAGTCCAGGAGGAACTAACACACCGCCAGGCTTTCGAGAACACCTCCACAAGCATTGCCGCTGCCCAGATGCGCAATGCCCTCACAAAGCTTGCCGAGACGGTCAAGGACCCCGACCAGAAGAAGCTCTTCGAGACCGAGATGGACAACTTCTTCTCGCTCTTCCGCCGCTACCTGAACGACAAGGCCAAGGGCAACGAGGTGTACGTATCTTGACATGCCCTGTCGCCAGCCGCGCTCCTCTCGCAGACAGCTAACTAACTGTTCACAGCAACTGGGACAAGATTGCCCCTCCTGCCCCTCACCAGATCGTCGACTACGAGAGCCTCGCTAACAACAACTCGGTCGACTTCCTCAACAAGCTTGCCGTTCTCAAGCTCAACGGTGGTCTCGGTACCTCCATGGGCTGCGTCGGCCCCAAGTCCGTCATCGAGGTCCGTGATGGCATGTCCTTCCTCGACATGTCCGTCCGCCAGGTTGAGCACCTCAACCGCACCTATGGCTCCAACGTGCCCATCCTCCTCATGAACTCGTTCAACACCGATGATGACACTGCTGCCATCATCAAGAAGTACGAGGGCCACAATGTCGACATCCTCACCTTCAACCAGTCCCGCTACCCCAGAATCTACAAGGACTCCCTCCTCCCCGTCCCCAAGTCCTTTGACTCTCCTCTCCATGACTGGTACCCTCCCGGCCACGGTGACGTTTTCGAGTCCCTCTACAACTCGGGTATTCTCGACAAGCTTATTGAGCGCGGCATCGAGATCATCTTCCTCTCCAACGCCGACAACCTCGGTGCCGTCGTCGACCTCCGCATCCTCCAGCACATGGTGGAGACCGATGCCGAGTACATTATGGAGCTTACCAACAAGACCAAGGCCGACGTCAAGGGTGGTACCATTATCGACTACGAGGGCTCCGTCCGTCTCCTCGAGATCGCCCAGGTCCCCAAGGAGCACGTCAACGAGTTCAAGTCCATCAAGAAGTTCAAGTACTTCAACACCAACAACATCTGGATGAACGTCCAGGCCGTCAAGCGTGTCGTCGAGAACAACGAGCTCGAGCTCGAGATCATTCCCAACGAGAAGACCATCCCCGGCGACAAGAAGGGCGAGTCCGACATCAGCATTGTCCAGCTCGAGACCGCCGTCGGTGCCGCCATCAAGCACTTCAAGGGCGCCCACGGTGTCAACGTGCCCCGTCGCCGCTTCTTGCCCGTCAAGACCTGCTCCGACCTGATGCTCGTCAAGTCGGATCTCTACACTGTCAAGCACGGCCAGCTCCAAATGAGCTCGGCCCGCTTCGGTGACGCTCCCCTCATCAAGCTTGGTAACGACTTCAAGAAGGTGTCGGACTTCCAGAAGCGCATCCCCAGCATCCCCAAGATCATTGAGCTTGACCACCTCACCATTACCGGTGCCGTCAACCTCGGCCGTGGCGTCACCCTCAAGGGTACCGTCATTATCGTGGCCACTGAGGGCCAGACCATTGACATTCCTCCCGGATCCATCCTCGAAAACGTTGTTGTCCAGGGTAGCTTGCGCCTCCTTGAGCACTAAACGGTTTTTTGGGGGTTCTTGTCGTTTAATTATTAGCACGTGCCTTGTCGCTGTATGGCCTATTTTTGTGGGACGTCATCATGTCTTTTTTGCTGCACGTACATATGATTAATATACCAATGGATATGAATGGGAATTCAATTATTACTCTTTTGTAATAAAATCGTCTGTCCATGTCCAGGACGATGGTTTAGAAAAAGGAGAGAGAACAAGAAGAGGAAGAAGAGGAAGACGAAGCATGATGGGAATGGAGGCTAGCAGTGATTTTGGCGATAGGTACAAATACACAATGCTATCATTGCACACACATACATTATTGCTTTATGGGATGTGAAATCGATAGTATACTGGTGACTTGATAAGGCAAAAACACAACCTCAATGCACCCATCAATTTGAGAGAGAGGAGGAAGGCTCAGCGCTTTGTCGACGTGACTGTTTCTATTCCTTTTTCCTGAATGTGCAAATGTGATGATTTATTGCTTTCCCATCCTAGTATTGCAAATAATAATACTACTACCACCCCGGGACAACAATCTACCCTTCTCAATCATTTCAATCACTTCATTGCCCTCCCCCTCCTTGACTACTATTATTCCCACCACCTCCCTGGCTACTACTATTCCCCCCACCCCCACTCCCACCACTCCCACTCTTCTTGTTATCGCTCCTCCCCTGGCTACTACTGCTGTTATTGCTGTTATTGTTGTTCATGTTAATGTTGTTGTTGCTGTTGCTAGTATTGTCCCTCTCCATATTCTTGGCACAAACAGGACAATACCAAGTCCCGTTAGGCTCTGACTTTAGCCCTACACAGCTCCAGTGGAACCACTCATACGGACACTCGTCATTGTCGCACGCCACCATATCGCCGAAGCTAACGTTTTGACAGAGGCAGTACTTGCGGTCGTCCCCGGCTTCTTCGTCGTCCAGGTCCATGCCATCTTCTTGATCGACATTGAGATCCATGTCGTCGTCGTCCACGTCCTCGTCGTCCTCGTCTGTGAGACCGGGGTTGTTCCGACGACGGTTGTTTGAGGAGAGGGAAGGGGAGCGGTGCATTTCTTGGAGTTGATGGTGGGTTGAGGAGCGGGAGCGGTTGTGGCTGGAGATACTTTGGGGGTGGGAGGGGTTGGATAAGGGGCCGCCGCCGCTGCCGCCGGGGTTACGGGATTGGAAGGGGCCACCGCTGCCTCCACCAGTGCCGCCGCCGCCGCCGCCGTTAGAGGCGAGGGAGGAGGATGGACGGTGGCCGTGGCTTGGGTGGTGAGGGTGGTTGAGGTCGTCTGCTCCTCCTTTGTGCGAGAAGGAAGAGTTGGTGTGGTGGTGGGAGGCGGAACGGGAGTGTGAGCCACCGCCAATGGGGGTGTTGCGGCCTGTGCCGATACGACGGTGGTCGGATTCGGAGCCGGAGAGGTTGGAGTCTGCGTCTGATAGGTCGCTGTCTCCCGTAGAGTTTGCGCGGGAGGTCGTGTTGGGACTGTTCTTCGCTCCGCTGCCGCTGGTGCCGGTGCCGGCGCGCTTGAGCACGCGGGAGAGATTGGATTTGTGGGAGGAGCCACCTCCCGCGCCGGAGCCAGAGACGCCGCTGGCGGAAACACCACCGGCTGAGCCACTACCGCTGCCGGCAGTGGGCACGCTGCTGCCCTTCTTACGGGAGGCGGCCGAACTACCAGAGGGTACGGACTTGCGACTGGTGCTGCTTGTAGATCCTTTGCCTATGCCGCGGGGGCCAGCGCTGCCGGCGCGTTGGACGCCGCCAGAAGTTGTGGAGGATTTGGGCGTGCCTGGACCGAGCGAAGCGTGTCGGCCTATGCCACTCGTTTGGAGGCTCAGACCACTGTTGCTGCGGACGGCGCCCTTGCGCACGGCGCCTCCGGGTCCGGCAGAGCTTTCGCGGGCGCGCTGGTTCAGTATTATGGTCGCGGCGGGCGTGGCGGGTGCCGAGGCCGAGTGATGGTGCGAGGCTTGGATGTTGCGGATCTGGTTCGATCGGGCGGCGTTGGAGCCAGTGCCGTTAGCGAGGCCGTTCAGTGCCGAGGATATGGGGTGGTTCCCGTTGACGGGCCGGAGAAGGGTCGGGGTGCTGGTGATGTTGGCGGCGCTGTCGCGGACGAGGGAGGGTAGTTCGTCGGGATCAGTAAAGCCGGGCTCGCCGCGGTCGTAGAGAGACTTGATCTGCTTATCGAGGGCGCGGACGTGCTTGTCGAAGGTATGCTGTAGCTTTCGCGTGAGTTCGAGCTTTTCCTTGGACAGCTGCTCGGCTAGGTCAAAGTTCTTGATGATGGTGGCTCTATATTCTTCTTCCTTGGGGTTCGGCTGGAAGCTGCCGTTGGCCTTGATGAATTTCTGGATGCGCTCGTCGTTCTTTTCGATTTCCTTAACCAGCTTGTCATATTGGCGGTCCTTCTCGGCAATCTCGTCTTGCATGAAGCGAATCTCCTCGGGGAGGTTCTGCGTGTTGTGTATCCATTCGTCGAGGATCAATGCCGGGTCGAGCTCTGCGGCAGGTGGCATCTTCCTGACGAAGTCGATGGAGAGGTCGTCTCTAGGCATGATGACTGCTGTTAACTCGGCGCCCCGACGGGGCACGCTCTGGGTTCGTGGGAGAAATCAAGAAGGATGCGCGTGTCATAAGTGAGTGGGATGGATAGGTGGCAACAGGTGTTGGATACCCCGCGATCCAGGCGCGAAGTGGGCAAGAAGAAGGTAGGTAAGTAGGTAAAAGGCTATTAAAGCGCGTCTAGGACAAAAAGGCGCCGAGGAGCACAGGACTAATGTGGAAGAAGAAGAAGAAGACGACGACGACTAAAGTAACACATGACAGAGATGGAACAACGCAGTTGTATTGTGACCAAGCAAATATGTAATGGTAGACATATGGTTAACACATGATGGAGAGAAAAAGAATGACAAGTGAAGAGGCGATTGATGATTCGTGAGCCAAAGAGAAAAAAAAAAAAAAAAAAAAAAAAAAATCCGAGCGGGCTTACCTTGCGACGGTAGTGTAGTGTAGTGTTGTGTAGTGTACGTATCGGTATTGATACCTGTATGGAGACAGGAAGTGGGCGCGGCTACCGATGAAGTAACCCCCCCTGTCAACCTGGCTGCTGGGTAAGGACAGCTCTGGCAGCTTCCATGCAGCGGAGATATTGGATGTGTAGAGCGCGAGGTTCAACTTCACAAGTCTTGGCCTTTGCTATGTTTGTTTATCTGTTAAGGATGGATGGGTGAAATGGATAGTTGCTGATGCTTCAGTTAGTGGTTGGTGTGGTGGGGGGGGGAACGGGTTGTGCTGCTTCAGTTCCTTGTCCCGTCGTTCCCGTCGCGTCCTATGCCGGGCAAGTGGGTGGGGAGACGAGGAGTGGGTGTAGATATATGTGGTGTGGGAAATCGAAAAGCAAAAAGACAAAAAGCAACTTGGATAGAGTAGCAGGTAATTGAATGACTCCAAGATGTAAGAGGAGAAAGGGATAATAGTAGTAGTGGACGGATTGAAGGAGTTGCCTGAGGTTTGGCGTTGGCACACAACTTGGGTCATTACCAGCAAGGCAAGGCTGGAATGAATGACTGTGAATGAATGACCTGAATGCGTGTGTGGACTGCCCTGTTTCTTTGTAGTGTACCGGTGGTAGAGGTAAGGCAAGTAGGTAAGTACTGTAGCCGCGTCAAACCTGTTGGATGTACACACACGGGCAGGCAGAGGCACTGCACTCCTCAGCTGCGGCAGACTCAGTGAGTTTGGCATGGACACCAGGACGCCGTGCCAGTCTGCCGTGGGTGGTGCAAGTGGAAAGAAAGTCCCGTCGCGGTTGCCAATCCATGAAACTGCTGGCGTTCAATCACTTCCACATCCTGGAGGTTCACAGTTCACAGTTCACAGTTCCTGGCGGTTGGCGGCCTTGCGAACGGGCTGGAGGGATCACACCCACTGCAGTGGAAAAAGGACAACCTAACCTAGGTACGTACCCTCCGTTTGTGGTTGTGACAACCAATCATGACTGCAATTCCGTCACCCACAAAACGCAACCCATGATGAGCTAACGATGTCTGGTTAGCCTATTTTCCAGGCGCAAGATCGCCACGCAAAGCCGAAAGCAGGTCAAGCGACAGATGCACAAAAAAAAAAAAAAAGACGCCAGAAGAAGCACTGACACTTTGCTGACAGCTCGGGACTCGGATTTCCAGAGACTCCCGTCCCCTCCCGTCTCACACAGTCACACTGGACTGACTGATTAGGCCGGGGTGACCTCTTATTTGGTAGTTTCGAGGGACGGGGGTACGTACCTCTACCACTACTACCAGGGGTCCACAAACCACGGCTCCGTTCCACTTCCACTTCTTGTCAAGATGGGAATTCGAGATGCACGACACCGGCCGGACAGACAGACAGGCACAACCGCGGCATTGATTGATTGATTGACCTCGACACGCCCTCTCAAGGAAGGAACATTCAAAACACCCAACAGCGATACAAAACCAAGACCAAAGGACAGAGGAACATACACACATACATACATACATACATACATACATACATACATACATCACCACACCTCAGTAGCATCACAGCCCGGTCTGCAGAGTTACTACATAGGTAGAGAGAGGCACAACAGGCGTCACCCCCAACCCATCCTCTCGCGCCTCAACTCTCATCACACTACAACAGACTACAGTCAGTACCTAGTATTCTACAATCCCACGGACTTGGCAAACATCACACACAACACATTCTTTTACATTACGGCTTTTCACGGCATTCCTAGACCCAGACCCCTCACGAGACGGCGACATCATGGACACCTTACAGTCGCTACAATGGAGGCCGCCAAAACCAAACTACCTGCCTCACGACATCGACGTCGATGAGCCCATCGTGGACGTCTACAAACCCCCGATCCCCATGGACAAGGCCAGCGACCGGGAGAACCAAGAGTACTACGCCCACATGAAGCGCATGGCGCACGAATACAACATCACCCGCCCCAAGGGATACACGGTCTCGTACCACTTCAACCCCGACATGGAGCCTCACCACTTCGGCCTGACCCATCCCATGAAGCCCTTCCGCCTGACCCTCACCAAGAGCCTCGTCACCGCCTACGGCATGAACTTTGCCATGGACAACTACAACACCCGCATAGCCACGTACGAAGAGCTCAACTCGTTCCACACCAGCGACTATCTCGACTACCTGCACATGGCCCCGCCCGAGGAGATGCCCCGCGACATCGACAACCCCGACAAGGAAGTCAAGTTCAACCTCGGCGGCTCCGACTGCCCCCTCTTCCACGGCCTCTACGACTACTGTTCCATGTCGGCCGGCAGCTCCCTGGACGCCGCCCGCAAAATCTGCAACAAGCAGTCCGACATTGCCATTGCCTGGGGCGGCGGCCTTCACCACGCCAAAAAGTCCGAGGCCTCGGGCTTCTGCTACATCAACGACATTGTCATTGCCATCCTCCAGCTCCTGCGCTGCTATCCACGCGTGCTCTATATCGACATTGACGTCCATCACGGCGACGGCGTCGAGGAGGCCTTCCACAGCACAGACCGTGTCTTGACCTGTTCCTTCCACAAGTTCGCCCCCGAGGTCTTCTTCCCGGGCACCGGCGGTCTCGATGACAACGGCCCCAAGTCCGAGCACAATCCGGGTGCCCACCACGCCATCAACGTGCCCCTCAACGACGGCATTACCGACGAGCAGTACGGCCATCTTTTCCAGTCCGTTATTGGCAAGATCAACGAAAAGTTCCGTCCTTCGGTCATCGCCCTTCAGTGTGGTGCCGACTCGCTCGCCGGCGACCGCCTGGGTAGGTTTAACCTGCAAGTCCAGGGTCACGGTGCCTGCGCAAAGTTTTGCAAAACTTTTGGCATTCCCATGATCATGTTCGGCGGCGGTGGCTACACTCCTCGCAATGTCGCCCGCGCATGGGCCTACGAGACATCAGTAGCCATCGACGTTGACGAAAAGATCAACAAGATTATTCCCGACCACACTCCCTGGCGGAAGCACTTTGTCCAGGAGGAGCTCTTCCCCTCGCTAGAGCAGATCCTGGGTGAACCGCGTGCGAATCGGAACTCGCAGAAGCGCCTACAGGAAATCATTCAACATGTGCACGAGCAGCTGCGCTTCGTCAACGCCGCCCCCAGCGTGCAGCAGCAGGTGATTCCGCCAGACCTGGGCGGCATCCGGGACGATGTCGAGGACCGCCTCAAAGAGGAAAGCGAGGAGCGGGATGAAGGGCTCAGACGGGACAGGGAGGAAGGTTTGGGTATCAGTGGCGAGTTTTAGTGCAATTTACGCGGCGGCGGATGTTCCGACTTTGATCCCGACTCTGAAGCTCCCAATGATGTTCCTGATGATGCCCCTACATATCAAGAAGCCACAACGGCCTCCCCCAATCCGAATAACGCCCCAGCATCAGCAGCATCCTCGACACCACCGCAACGGCCCCCTCCCGCTGTCACCCAAGGCCTCACAGCACCCTCGTCGACAGCAGCCTCGTCGACAGCACCCCCGCACTGGCCTGTCCCGTGGTGGCAAAAGGTGGACGCCCAAGATTTTGAACAAAATCCCGACCGAGCAATATTCGCTGCCGTCGAAGACGTATCTGAAATGAGAAACGGAGGGTTGATAACCAGAAGACAATTTGTCGATGAATGCACTCGGTTAAATCGCATTCGCACGGTTCTGAAAACTGGTCGGATTTCGGAAGCGAGCGGCCCGATGACTGCAGAAGAATCTCAAACCGCGCAGAAACTTTTAGAGTGGTGGAATAACTTTGCAGTCTCAGCAAAGGCCAAACAACACGCAAAAGAGCTACAAGATCTGCGGAAAGGAGGGACAGCGCGCCCGACACCAGACACGGCACCGCCTCCCAGGTTCTGGAATATAATAAACCCCTTGGATTTTGAGAAAGACCCCGACCGTGCACTGACCCTTATCCTCGGCGAATTGCGCAATCAAAGGGAGCAAGGGCAGCTGACCAAGGAAGACGTGGCCCGAAGTCACGCCGACGTGAAACGCATTCGCATGGTTTTGAAAACCGGTCGCATTTCGGAATATATTGGCCCCATGACAGAAGAGGAGTCCATGGAGGTGCAGAAAGCTTTAGACGATTGGAAAGAGTTGGCAGCCTATGCAGAGAGCGTCCAGCAGAATTTGCAGGAAGCACAGAAAAGGACTCAGGAAGCTGGGAAAGCTGCGCAGAGTGCGGCACCTGAGAGCCCACGTGGAAGAGCCGAGAGTACTGTGGATTTGGAAAAGACCCTGGAAGCTGTGGAAGAAGAGGATGAGGGAGTGAATGAGTGGCTAGGGAAACAGCAGCACTTCCGGCAGTATATGCGTCAACGTGCGGCACTTGTGAACCTCGATAATAGTTCATCAATGCAGTATCCCATCCGGCAGTATCCCATCCGGGTGCACGCCCAGTTACTATAGGAATGGTTTCATGGACAGGTGAAAATGCAAACTGATTTGGAGGCTTTGCAAAGGAACTACAGTGCTGTGCTGGCAGCTTTACGAAAGACGGGGTTAGATGTGGCGGTGCAGGAGTGGGAGAAGGAAAACGATAAAGGGGCAGTTGAGCAGCGTACCGAAGACCAGCGGTTCACAGAATGGCTTGAAAGACTCGGTGGTAGTTTACCAGCGATGGTGATTGAGGGGAATGTTCATGTGATAGAAGTGGATCCCAAGAAAGCAGAGGATTCGTTACAGGGACAGGTGGATATGAAAAATTACATAATGGTAGTGAAGAAAGAATACGAAGCTGCGACGGCATATTTACGAATGATGGGGGTAGATGTAACGGCGCAGGAGGTAAAGAATGAAGACGAGGAGGAGGACGGAGAGAAGAGCAAAAAGAAGAGGAGGTCTAAAAGGAAGCCGAAAAAGAAGAAGAAGAAGAAGACGACGACCGGCAAGGATGCGCAGGAGTATCTAGACGATGAGCAGACTAGAAATCTTGAGGATGGACAAGATGACAAGAAGGATGAACAGGACGATGACAACGAAAAGGATGAACGAGACGACGCCGACGAGAAGGATGAAGACGGACAGGCGAACGTGGATGAAAAAGATAAGGATGAGATGGATTCAGAGGAAAACAGCGACGAGTATAACACGGCCGCCGAAGAACAATCGCCGCAGCCAAAGAAGAGTAAGATCAATAACGCCAAGAGAAAGAGGAGGAAGCAAAGGAAGCAAAAGGCAGAACAGGCGGCGAAGGAGAAGGCAGAGCGGGAAGCGTGGGAGAAAAAGAAGCAAGAGGCGAAGGAGAGAAAGGAGCGAAAGAAGAGGGAAGAGGAGGCGCAGAAAGCGGCGAGGAAAAAGGAAGCCAGGGAAAAGGAAACTAGGGAAAAGGAAGCCAGAGAAAAAGCGGCGAGAGAAAAGGAAGAGAAAGCTATGAGGGAAAAGGCAGCCAGGGAAATAGCAGCGAGGAAAAAGGAAGCCAGGGAAAAGGAAACTAGGGAAAAAGAAGCCAGGGAAAAGGCGGCGAGAGAAAAAGAAGCCAGAGAGAAAACAGCCAGAGAAAAGGAAGCCAGGGAAAAAGAAGTCAGGGAAAAAGAAGCCAGAAAAAAGGAAGCCAGGGAAAAACAAGTCAGGGAAAAAGACGCCAGAGAAAAAGCGGCAAAGGAAAGGGAAGAGAAAGTGGCGAGGGAGAAGGAAGCCCAGAAAGCGAGGGAAAGACAGGAGCAGGAGAAGGAGGCCCAGAAAGCGAGGGAACAACAGGAACAGGAGGCGAGGGAGAGGAAAAAGCTGGACGAGGTAATCGTAGTCGAGGAAAAGGTCAATGAGGACGACATAAAACAAGAAGACGAGGTGAAGGAAGAGGCAGACAATAACCCAATGTCGTCTCAGGCACTGATGCCGTCGCAACAACAGATGCCGGGACCGGGACCGGGACCGATGATGCTAGGGCACCAAATTCCACCTCCACCGGGACTGGAACCGAAGCCACAGCAGGGACAAATTCCGTGGGGAGGACACATGTGGCGGCAGAGACAGATACCATGGGCAAGCCAGATGCAGCAGCAGACACAGGTTCCTTGGCAGTGGCAGATGTCGCAGGTGGAACAGGTTCTTCGGCAGTGGCAGATGTCGCAGGAGACACAGGTTCCTCGGCAGATGCAGATGCCATTGCAGGGACAGATGCCATACCAGAACCCTATGCCACTACAAAATCCCATGGCACACCAGAATTCCATCCCAGAACAGAATTCCATCCCAGAACAGAATCCCATCCCAGACCAGAATCCCTGGCCGATGCAACCACAGACTCCGATGCCACCGCAGAATCTGATGCCACACCAGAATCCGATGCCTCACCAAAATTCGATGCCTCACCCGAATCCCATCCCAGACCAGAATTCCATCCCAGAACAGAATCCCATCCTAGACCAGAATCCCTGGCCGATGCAACCACAGACTCCGATGCCACCGCAGAATCTGATGCCACACCAGAATCCGATGCCTCACCAAAATTCGATGCCTCACCCGAATCCCATCCCAGACCAGAATTCCATCCCAGAACAGAATTCCATCCTAGACCAGAATCCCTGGCCGATGCAACCACAGACTCCGATGCCACCGCAGAATCTGATGCCACACCAGAATCCGATGCCTCACCAAAATTCGATGCCTCACCCGAATCCCATCCCAGACCAGAATTCCATCCCAGAACAGAATCCCATCCTAGACCAGAATCCCGGGCCGATGCAACCACAGACTCCGATGCCACCGCAGAATCTGATGCCACACCAGAATCCGATGCCTCACCAAAATTCGATGCCTCACCCGAATCCCATCCCAGACCAGAATTCCATCCCAGAACAGAATCCTATCCTAGACCAGAATCCCTGGCCGATGCAACCACAGACTCCGATGCCACACCACAATTCGATGCCACAAGGGCAGATGCTGCCGCAAGAGCAAATGCCAGCGGAGCCACACGTATTCCCGCCGCCGCCCGTGCAAGACATTGTACCCAATTCGGTCGAACTCACTGCAGAACAACTAGAGATCCACGCCCGCCTCTTGGTCCGCACCGGTTGCTTCTGGATGGTCCGCAACGGTTTCTTCTGGATACACTCTGCGCTCTCAGATGATGACAACACTGCCAACTTGTCTGACCACTCGAAGAAGCTAGTCATCGGCAGGTTCAGGGTGCTCGTCTCGCATCTCATGAACGACCTGACCGTCCCCCCTCCTCCTCCTCAACAACAACAACAACAACAACAACAACAACAACAACAACAACAACAACAAAAGCAACAACAACAACAACAACCGGAGAGAAAGTAGCACTTGCCTCAGGTTCTCAAGGAGGAGGCTCGTCGTGGACCGTGGAGGAGCGAGTCGTTTCCTTCTTACTTTGTGGACAGGGACTGGCAAGAGACCCAATGGACACAGCAAGCGGAAGAAGAAGAACGTCCGACTGTACGGTTTTACCGACCTGTGGCTAAGGAGGATAATGATAAGATGGATCGCACGTGATGAGACGGGAATTGGGAGTGGTTTTTTGTTGTTTGGGATTTATATGTAGTATTTGTTTGCAATGAACTTTGGAAGCGTAGTAAACACAGGTGATTCTTCACCAGCGGTTATGGGTTTTGTTGGGACCGTGTCATTAGGTTAGGTTAGGCTAAGTAGTAAAAGACAGTTGAATAAATGGATGGCCTATTACTAAGTACCTACTTATGTATGTGATAAGATAAAAGCATCATCAAACAAACTCTCTTTCTACGTGGAAACAAAATCAACGAAGTGAAGCGTGGTTTTATCTAGGAAGAGAACAAGTGTATCTAATATTTAAGTCTCCCATCCACTTACTCTCGTGAATTGACACCACGAGAAGGAACGGGAAGTGTGTTATCATCTACCTACTTACCCACACCATGTGGAGGTGTTGTATTGATACCTAGGTAACTACCAAGATCTAGGATGTTACATTTTCAAAATTAGTCCTTCATCCATCCATCCAATCTTTGTTTTCCCTATTTTGACCCCCTTTTTGCTTTGCTGTATTCCAGCAACACAACACTGAGCGAACACTCCAACACTCCAACAACTGTTCGCCAACAGTTTGGTAAGTCTTTGGCAATTCTTTCGTAATAGTTTAGAAATAGTTTGGTAATAGTTCAGCAAGAGTTTGGTAACTCTTTGGCAATGAACTCTTTGGAAATTATTTGGTGACAGTTCAGCAACATTTCAGCAATACTGTAGCACAACACTTTGATAATACTTCATTACTTTAATATTTCAACAATAGTTTGGAAACACTTTATTACTTGAATGCTTGAACAAGAACTTCAGTAACACTCCAGCAATACTTCATCGACACTTTAGCAACGCTTCAGAAATCCTTCAGAAATCCTTCAATAACACTTTCGGTAATACTATCGCAATACTTTGATGCTTCAAACAACAACACCACTTCGCAAACCCTTCAGAAACGCTTTAAGTGAACACTTTAGTGACACTTCACCAACATAACACTCCACCACCAACACTCCACCGACGCTTCACCAATACCTTACCAACAACACCTGAACACCCATCAAGTAAATACCCCCTTCCCTCACAATCAGTTTCGATCAATCAACCTTGGGGAAAAACGGTTCATAAAGTATACCATAAACAAATACCATACATGAATGCTATGTAGCCACAAAACGCCCAGAGAAAAGGAAAAAAAAAAAAAAAAAAAAAAAAAGAAGAAGAAAAAAAAAGCATAAAACTCCGCTTTCCCAAGCGCCCGGCTGGCTGTGTATCTGATATCATATCAAGCAAAAAGAATCCGTCAAGCCGTAACAAATATCCATATCCGGGCATGCATATTTCCGTTGCCATTTTCCATCCACCATTCCCATGAGGTACTCTTCCATTTCCTTCGTATCCGCCTTCTTTTGCGGCTGTTGTTCGTTCGTTCGTTCGTTCGCTCGCTCGTTATGAACTACCATATATAGTGACATAGTGCCTTCATTTGGCCCGCCATCCTTCTTTCCTTGCCTCTTGTCTTTCTTGCCGAATGTCGGATTGGCTTGACTTCTTTCATCCTTTCATTTTGAGACTCCATCTTATGCATTTCTTTTTCCACTTCAGGTATAGGACAAGAGCAGTTCAGTTCAGTCCACTTCAGCCCAGTCCACTTCCGTTCAGTTCGCACTCCACTCCCTCGTACTACTCGTCGTACTCGTCGTACCCGTCCCATTCCCATTCCCCCCATAATAAGCAAACGCCCCCCTCGCCTCCTCCTCCAACAACTTTCTCTTGATGCCCCTCGACTGCACCCCCACAAACATGACCATCACCACCCCAATCAGCAATCCCGCGGCCATCAGCCCGACATTAACGGGGACCGGATCCCCATTGAAAATCTCATGCAACAGGTAATCCAGACCGGACTGACTGAAATTAAACAGCCCAGCAAGACAAATAATGGTCCCGTATACTTTGCCAAAGGTCCTAAACCCAAAGACTTTGGCGCTGTAGTCGGATACGGCAGTATAATAAAAGGGTCGGTACAGGACAAACAGGCAGACGTTGGCGTAAGCGGCGAGTAGCGAGTGGGGGATGATTCCCAGGATGCCGATGGTGGTGGCGGTTGCGACGAGGGTGACCAAAACGGTCAGGGTGGAGGTGCGGTCGAGGATGGCGCCGATGAAGGGGATGGACAAGATGCCGCCGAGAGGGAGGGCGAGGTCGAAAAAGTCGTTTACGCGCTCGGCGAGGGCAGGGGAGGAGAGGAGGTAGGTGTATTGCACGCGGATGGTGGCGACGAAGTAGTTGATGCGGGTCATTTGGACGACTTTGTGACTTGGTTTTTAGTAGGGACATTGGATGAGAGGGGGGGGGGGGGAAAACCCAAGAGGAGGGGGGAAAAAACGTACCGGTGAACAAGCAAATAAGGATGAACCAAGGTGACTTAATCTGCTCCCAGGCGGTATAAGCATGCATGACGCCCCACACGCCCGAAATCTCGTTCTTGCGCTCTTCTTTCCTGGCCTGCTTGTCCGCCTTGGTGGTTCCGAGCAACTCCTGGATACCCGAGACCACCTCGGCGCGGTGCTGTCTCTCCTCTTCGTGAAGCAAGGCGGTCTCCTCGTCAATCTGGTCGTCGTAGGGTTCCATTTCTGCGGGGATGGGCTCCTCAATTTCCTCGACTAGTTCACCGACGGTCTTGTAGGATTGTGCCGGCATCAGGACGAGTTGAATGACGGCGATGGCGGCGGGGACGATCAGGTAGGCGAGGAAGAAACTCTGGTGGCCAAAGGTTTCGTTGGTGCGTTCGTAGATGATGCGGTAAATCAGAAACAGAGCGCTGGAAGCGTCAAAGGCGCCCGTCAAGAGGGCGAGAATCAGGCCAGAGTTCTTGGGGAAAGCATTGGACAGCTGGAAGGACGAGATATAGGTAAAGGGTCCGCCGAGGGCCAGGAAGAGGTATCCGAAGAGCAGGCCGTCAAAGGGTAGTTGGTTCTCGAAGGACATGCATAGGGCCCCGATGGCGAGGCACAAGGCTCCCAGCAGGCCGCAGACACGGGGACCATATCGATCGAGGATGGCGCCAATGGGAAGGGCAGCAACGTTGGTGGCGACGGCGGCCGCGGTGAACATGAAGTTTAGGTGGATCTCAACGCATGTGTCCTCGCCGATAGCGTCCTCATCGTTGGGGTCGACGCGGCAGACGTCTCGGTAGGCACCCTCTCGTTTTAGAACGGGCTTGATGGCGGCATAGCCAAAGACGATGCCGGCGGCAAAGAGGCAGTATATGACGGCAACTACGACTTGGACTAGATGGAGAAGAAGAAGAGACATATATACCTATGGTCAGCATATACTCTCATGGGTGGATACACTGTTGGGGGTTAAAGATGACGTACGCGTTCTCTTCCACCTGGGGACCTCAAAGGCACCTACGGCCTGGATCTGTTCCAAAGCTGGAGGATCCCATGATGACGGGAGAGGGTTGAAGCTGATCTTGCGAGCTCGAGTCGAGGCATCCGAGCTTCGCCTGGATCGGTTCTCTGTAAGGAGGGGAGCAAAGGTCTCCAACGAGGAGACACGGTTTAGAGACATGACGAAGACGGTAGAAGGGAACAGAGGGAGAGAGACGGTGGAGCTGGAGGGCTCGAGGGTCTCACGGTTCCCTTGTACACGGCCACGATGAAGCAAGAGAGGAAGAGGACGAGTGATAGATAGACGAGGGTAACCCAGAAGTTGGGGAGGGGAATATGATATTTTTTTTATGAAAATTTAAGACCGGCACTGGCCTAGCTCGGCGTTGATCGCGGCCGAATAGGACAAGAAGTGACGTCGTTGAGGTTGCAGGATGTCCGCGGGGTGGGAGATAGGCCAGACAGAAAAGGAAGCTATTTCCTACCTACCTTATCTTGAGGAATATTGAGACGGGTCAAGATGTAGCAGATATGGAATTGAAGCAAAGCAAAAGTAGAAACGAAACAGGAAACTAGAGTATATTCAACAGGGTGGCTGTGGTTGAGACAAATCAAGATCCTTTGACACATAAGTACTCGCATACCTACAATGGAACTCGACCTTGGCGTCTTTTTCCGTCACTTGACGTCTCTCTACCTCTCACCATCTACCAACCAGCCTCTCTTCTCACGAACCAAACAAAATACAGTAAGGTAAAGTCAATTGACAAATCCCTTTTCGTGGAGGACAGAAATCCGGGGCTTGTACATGTGTGCTCCCTGATCGTTGATATCTTGGATAAGCAGTGTCAATCTGTGTTCGGGAGGAATTGAAGTCATGCAGCATAGTGCCCTAGACTAGACATATTGTTGGACGTACGTCAGGTGATTGATGGAATCCAGGGCAGTGTAGCGTCCAACAACCCCGCTGCGAAATCCAGGCCGTGGCCATGTCTACCTTACCGTCTGGGCGTGCCATCATTAGTTTCGAACCACCATTGCACATGCACCGCAACTCTCACCCCTGCAGGCAGGAACTTGATCCAAGGAGAAGATGGAAACCTGCCCGTTCGCTTGGTTCCGACCACCCATACATGAGTTCTGATAAACTGATGTAGGTGAAGAATCCGACAGCGGAAGAATGGGCAGCTTTGAGAGTCAAGAACGGCCGGGATAGGTAGGAATGGATAAATATCACCATCCTGAATTCAATATTTTGGTGTTCTTGGTGTTTCTGTGAAGCCTGGAAGTCGCCTGGGACCGTGACTTGGACTTGGCCAGACACTGCAGACGGGGAACGGGACCTAACGGAAGCTGCGGCTGCAGCGATGGCGCAAGCAAAATGGAAACTGGGTGGAACCAGAGTGGGACTTCCCGGCCGGCCCCGCTCCCCCGGTTGGCCGAGCCGTCGACCGCGAGACTTTTATGTTTTGGAACACAGCATCACCGTGGTAAAGAGAAGGTGGTGCGACAGCATACATAGGTAGTAGGTTGCTTGTCTCAAATATTACAACTTGACAAGTCGGCTGCTTGAAAGGTACTTGAGAAGCATCTTGGTGCTTCAGCTTAAGTGGAAGCAACTGTAGCACTCATCACAGTCGTCACATGCACCGGCATCCAATGTGGTGAACCTAACCCAGTACAAACATCATGTACATATGTACAACTTGTTCTCCTTCAGAACCAATGAAACGCCAAATTATCTCTTGTTGGAACGGAGAAGAGAGTGAAGAGAGAGAGCACTTGTAGCAACTCCCCTGCCCCTGGCCTAATTGTTTAGGCGCTTTGGCCAGGACAGCCCGGGTTGCCCCGCCATCCACATACCTACCTAATCAGTGATCAATAACAAACTGCGGGGGGGACTTCTTCATCCACAGCTCATCTCCCCCAGGATACCACAAGACGCGTGTTGTTCTTCAGTCAACTCAAAGACAGATGGGTCTCACGAGATTGCATCATGGCTTCACCAGCAAATAGTCCGAGTCCTCTGACGCCTGTGACAGAAACCTCTTTGACGAGGCCTGGGCATGAACAGCCCGAGAGGATCCTGATTCCTGACAGGCTGAGCTTGGGTGGGCGCTTGCAACTGCTCTCGTCCAATCAAGCCCCCCATCTCCAGACTCATAAGCGCTGCCATGGGAGGCCATCCGAGGCCAATCACAGCTTGTCTTGTTGCCCTAATGGGATGCCCAACTCCCCTCGTCAAGCACTTTATACACTATCTGGATGGTACACGACAAGCGAGCCCGACTGCCGCCCACGCCGCCCTCAACCAACTGGCTTGAAGCCTGACTTTCCCTCAGTCTAGGTGACCCTTTGCCCCTGGTCTGTTTCTCCATCAAGCAAAGGGAAGTAAGTGCCTGGCGCCGCCCATGTGCCAGTCACCTAGACTAGTGTAGTGTGGCCTGCACATATGGCCGCATATTGATCACCTTGTTCCCGGTCTGGCCCTTCTTTTTTTTTTTTCTGATACGAGACGCTCTTGTTTCAAAACGTCCATCTTCAAGTCACTTTTTGTCTTGGTTTGGCTTGCTTCAGTTGGAAAAGCGACTCGGTTGTGACAGGTTGAGCGCAAGAGGTTGTCGTTGTTACTGTGTTGATCTTCTTCTTCTGTCTCAGTTCAGTTTCCTTTTTCCGATCATCACCATCTTCAACACCAAGGAGGGGTAATCACGAACCCCTTCGAGAACTCCAAACGAATATCCGGAAATAATCCACGCTCGATCAAGAGTGACAAGAGACCGTCTGTCTACCCGAATCCTTCGACACACTCCGAAACAACGCCAGTCCGTTGTTGCGCATAGCCGCTCTCCCAAAAATAACCACCACTCCTTGCCAGATAGATCCATCCGCCAACATGTCTCGATCCCGCGGTGTTCCTGATGAGGAACTCTTCATCAGTAGGCCTCGCCCTTCGGATGAGGACTGCGATAGTCCCACCGTTGAACCTCTGAGAATCTTCAAGCCCATGAGCCCCAAACTACCCGGTGCCGCCGACAAGGCATCTGAGAACCGCTACAAGTACCCCGCCCCGCCAACATCGTCGGCCGCGTCAGCCTCAGCTTCCAAGCCGTCCATCGCCCCTTTACCCGGCCTCCCGGGCCTGCCTCCGCTGCCATCCTTCCCTCTCCCGCCCGGAGCTTCGAGTTCGGCTGCCCCTCTCCCGTACCCGGACGACGACCTCTCGCGACCTACACAGGCCTCCAAGCCAGCCCGAGCCCCATACCCCGTCGATGATGTGCGCAGGCCTTCTCCCGCCTCCAGCACGGGGCGCATCTATAGCCCTCCTCCGGTCTCCTCGAGCCCCCAGCTACACAACGATACCACTCCGCGGCTGAACATAAGTCCCATTGAGAAGAAGCCAGGGTTGGCCGACAGACGCGGAGCTGTCCCCAAGCCTCTACAGAGTCCCGATAGTCCCAATGGGGATGACCTGTTTGCGAAGCCCTTGGGTCGGCCTCCCCAGCAGCCAGCCCTTCAGCCAGTTCATCCTGCGCAGAAAATCTCCAATGCCTATCAGCAAAAGCCTTACTACCCTCCTCCCGGAGGTGGCAATGTTCGCATGAACTCGGAGCCCAGCATTGCCCGTATCTCTTCAACGGCTTCCACTTCGACCACGAGGGCCAGCCGTGGGTCGCCTCCTCCTCCCGAGACGCCCATTGTCGAGCCGGGTGTGGTTCCAGGAGGCGGAATCGAGGCTCGCTATGCCGCTGCTGGTATTTCAGGGACCGCAACCCTCACGAGTCTCCAGGCACAAACTGCGCAAAGTGCGGCGGCCCAGTCGCGTCTGGCGCAATATGGTGGGCAGAGACCTCCATCTCAACCGCAACAGCATAGCCAGCATCCCGCGCTCGCTCAGTCCCAGCAGCAGCAGCAACCTCAAGCGCAGGCGCAACCACCTCGGCCTTGGACTCCGACCGAGACTCCGGATCAACAACCGTTCGGCCCCCCTACCGTCTACCAAGGCGATGCCGTCGCTCAGAACCCTCAGCCAGCGAGGCCCCAGCCCCAACAGCAGAATAGCTTCAACCTTCCCAAGAACCCCGAGCCCGTGAGTAATGCGCCGGCTGGATCCAGCCTCCAAGTGAGCGTTCTGGAGCAGGACTTCCAACGCATGCAGGCTTCTACTCCTCCACCGGCCTATAGCAGTGTCACTCCCAATGCTTCTTCGAACTACCCAGCCGAGAAACAACGGCCGGCCCAGACACATCCGGCCACTGCCAGCACCACCACCACCACCACCAACAACAACAACAACAGCCACAGCAACAATGCCACTCCGAACCCAACATCTCGTCCAGCAACAACTGCATCTGGCAGCAGTAGCCGGCCAGTTAATACTGCCTCTCCGGCTCCGGCTTCATCCATCCACAAGCCCAAGCCCGTTGCTGTGGCTGCTTCCCAAACCCCGGCCCAACAGCATCCCGGACACCCGGCCTTTGCCAATGAGCCCCAGCACCCGGCTCAGGTTGCCCACAATGTCGGACATCCGGCCCTGCAACACACGCCGTCTCTCATGGCTTCCACCCAGGCGCCGCCGCCGTTGCCTGAGGGCTGGATTGCCCATCTCGACCAGAACTCGGGTCAATACTATTACATCCACTTGGCCACCCAAGCCACGCAGTGGGAGTTTCCCAAGGGCCCCAACCCCATCAGCCACGAGGCGGCGCCCTTGTCTCCCACGGCGTCAACCTACGGCAACCCTCTTGCCTCGCCTCTTCTCGGCGGCAAGACCGGCCTGGCCTCTCCCATGTTCCACCCCCAGACCCCCGGCTATGCCGAGAGCATCATGACCGTCGCCTCCGCCGCGCCCTCTGGCTTCACTGGCCCACCCCCCAGCGCCGGCGTAGACATGTACAAAATCATGCCCACCAACGGCGTCTACTTTGGCCCCTACCTGCGCTACGTCAACATGGACTTGGAGAAGGGCGTCTGGCACGGCAGCATCCTGATCGTCACCGACGCGCCCCAACCGCCCACCATCCACATCCACCTCAGCGTCGACCTCTCCCCGAACCCGCGCCAGCTGATCCCGCATAACATCTGGACGCACCAGCGCTGGGTGTTTTACAAGTACGACATGGACCTGCAAATGTCCGAGCACGGCACCGAGCGCTGGACCTACGCCGTCACCTCGCACCTGGGGTGCACGCGTTACGAGTTCATTGTCGCGGGCCGGTATGAAACCGGATGGCGGATGATTGCGCACTCGGGGAATGACTTTGCTCCGTCGACGAACCAGAACGAGCGCGCAAAGCTGGGCGGCGTGGGATTCATGTGGAAGGATATCCTGCAGAAGAACGTCGAGTGCGGCGGCTTTCATGTCCAGCTGGGTCTGGGCGACCAGATTTATGGTGATCGGCTCTGGCGCGAGGTGCCTATTCTCAAGCAATGGCTTGCTATCGCCGGGAGAGAGAACCGCAAAAATGTCCCCTGGACGGCGAGACACGAGGAGGATGTAACGCATGCTTACTTCCACTACTACACAAGCCACTTCGATCAGCCGTTCATGCGCGAGGCGTTTGCGCAGATTCCGCATGTCTTGCAGATCGATGATCACGATATCTTTGATGGGTTTGGTTCCTACCCGGAGTACATGCAGTCGTCGGCGATTTTCAAGAATATCGGGCGGATTGCGATTGATATGTACCTCCTCTTCCAGCACCACACCACCGTTGAAATGCTGCGCAATGTCAGTTCGGATATGGACCTCTTCACCATCACCGGCGCCGGCTGGCATTTCGTCAAGTACCTCGGCCCAGCCGTTGTGGTGGTAGGACCCGACTGTCGCTCCGAACGCACGCAGACGCGCGTGATGGCTGGTCCCACGTACCAAGGTCTGTTCCCCAAGGTGGCCATGTTACCGCCTAGCGTGCAGCATTGTATCTGGATGTTATCTGTGCCCGTGGTCTACCCACGTTTGGAGACCGTCGAGACGCTAGCGAATACGTTTGCGACGGGCAAGAAGGCGGTTAACACGACGTATAACTTGCTGGGTAAAGTGACGAGCTCGGTGGCGGGTGTGGTGGGAGGAAAGGAGGTGGTGGCGCATGGGTTCAAGGAAGTGAAGAGGGCAGTGGGCAAGAGCGGACTGATGGGTAATGTGCTGAATCAGTTTGGCGAGATCGATATCGCGGAGGAGCTGAAGGACTTGTGGACGCATGAGAGCAAGGATCTGGAGAGGACGTATTTGATTCGGACGCTACAAGGGATTGCGCAGCAGAAGGGGATCAGGATGACGTTTTTGTCTGGTGGTATGTTTCTTCCCCCTTTATGTCTCCCTCCCCCTTCCCATGTCATGCACTTGATAACTAACTTGGATAAAACAGACGTCAACTCCGCCGGCGCCGGCCTCCTCCACGACCCCTCCCACCCCTCCGACCACAAAACCATGTACCAACTCATCACCTCCCCCATCGTCGCCGCCCCGTGCTCTTCTTATCTCCTCAAAGCTCTCCACTCGGGCTCCAACTCCAACAAACTGCTCTACGTGCCTCTCAACGGGCACAAATCCACCCACGAAGTCTCCGACACCAAGGAAGACATGATGGAGATCTTCCATACCGATGCGAGCGGCGCAGCAAGGGAGTACAAGAAACTCATGGCGCGGAGGAATTATGTCGCTATTGTGGCTTATGATCCGGACGCAGGGGTCAATATGGGCATGGGGATGGGAGGACTACAACAAACTGGGTATGCGGCGAGTGTGCATAGTGGGGGGTCTAATGGAAGTGGACTGAATAAACTTAGTCTGGCGGTGGATTTTGTGGTGCAGGGCGATGGGGCGTTTACGGCCACGACCAAGTATGGGCCGGTGATTGTGCCGCATTTGGAGTATGGGCATTAGTTTTGTTTTTGGGGGATTTGAGGCCAAGGTTTAGGTGAAGGGGTAGTGAGGATGTTGCTGTCTGTTCTTGCTGTCTGTTGGATATCTTGGATATAGCGAGGAGGAAGCGTCGTGACAGCTTTTTGGTCTGTTCTATCCTGTTCGGTTCTATTCTGTTCTATCCTGTTTGTTGTAAGACGATCTGTCGGCATGTCTTGTTTTGAGATGATAATCAACTTCTTTTTATATACCAAGTTTTCTTTTGTTCCATTTCAATTTCAAAATAAAAGAAACTCTTCACTTCAAGTCGATGTCGGCAATGTGTGTTCTGTTCTGTTCTCCTTCACTGGCATAGGTAGTGGTATGCAAGAGCAAGTATACACTACCTACGTAGCCGGGTAGGTTTAATGACTGGCTGACTGACTGACTGACTGACTGACTGGCTGGCTGACTGACTGACTGACTGACTGACTGACTGACTGACTAACTGACCGGCTTTGAGACTCGATTACTTGCCCACTCACCGAATATTTTTTTTTTTTTCTTCTTTGTCTCCTATTATGAGTCGTGTTTCTTCTTGGAGATGGTCGGTCTCTGAAAGCAAGCAAGCAAGCAAGCAAGCAAGCAAGCAAGCAAGCAAGCAAGTAAGCAAGCAAAGCGTCTCTCTCCCAACTAAGTCTTGCAAACTTTAGAGCAAGCTTACTGAGGTTTCCCATAACTAAGTATAGTACCTTGCTCAAACCACGGAAAGAGGTATGTAGGTATGTATTATTACACTGGCCTCATGCAATCCTTGTTTTCAACAAGGTGCGTTAATAACCGGTCGGATAATGGGTGTGTATATTTATTACTTGTTGATTTGTTCAAAGTTGGTGGGGGTAGGTACAGGTAGGTAGGTAGGTAGGTAGGTAGGTAATGATGTTGATGTTGATGATGGTAATGGGCGGGATGTTGTTTGTATTATTCATTTCCATCATATCATTCTTGTTGTCCTCCTTTCTTTTCTCGCACCCCGGCCACCCTTTAATTTTTTTTTTTATTTTTTTCTTGTTTTGTCTGTTTCGTAACACAAATAAATGACTTCTCATTGATTCCGTCCTCAAGTCTTTCTTTCTGCTTTTCTGATAGAAGTGACTGAATAGGACTGAACTAACCAAGCTACTACCTACCTCTAGGTGACTGGCGTGGGTTCGATCATGAATGAGGTCATTAGGTTGGGCTGGGGCTGGGCTGGGGCTGGGCTGGGCTGGGCTGTTTCTGACTTGAGTCTTCTAAGCTGAAGTCGCTTAGGACGGACGTTGGGAGGTTAGTTCTGGATTAAGCAGCTGCTTGGTGGTAGGTAGGTAGGTAGGTAGGTAGTTTGGGTATCTTTCATTGTATCACGAGCTAGTGTTTGTTTGTTTCTTTCCTTTTTTGTTGTGTTCTCCCCATCTTTTTTTTTTCTTTTTTCACCATTGGACTTTTTTTTTTTTTTTTTTACATTTTTGTTATACGCTTCTGTTCATTGCTTCTCTCATTTTACTGTGGGAAAATAACATCCATGTCAGAGCATATCGACTTCTTTCAACGTACAGAGTCGTTTTGCAAAGTCAATATCGCAACTACAACTTCATATCGGTCTTTTCAACCAACCAATGACGACTTTTCCAATGTTGTCTCCCAGCTTGAACTCTGTGAGCTAGACCCGGCCTCAGCAAGGCCGTCCGATTGAGGATGAGGGTTGAGACATGAATAATGCAGGTCATCTCTTCTGGAAGTTTTGGGGTTACTGATACCCGACTTTGTGTTTCTACACAGCTTGTATGTGCTGGGTATCACTGACAAGTGTCTATCGATCTCTTGTCAGGTTTCAAGCACGGACTACTAAGATCTGTGATCTAGTCTAGGCTGGGTTTTTAGGTTTTAGGGTTTCTTCCATCTGGACTTTCTGCAGTTCGAAGATCAATCAATATATCCGGATGACAACGGCCCAATCTGCCAACCATCGGATGAAAGAACAAAGCACGCTGCGCTTATTTCAACCTCACGGCATCATTCAGGCTTACAGATGCCCGATCAGGTCTGACGTCGAGGCACATGAACATATAGCCTTGTCATGCTTATCCATGACTGCAGTGGCTTCTTGCTGCCTACGATAACAGCTGAGTTCGAAGCAAGTGATAACGAGGCGAACAATCCGTGATGAGCATTGGATAGGAGGGAGTTTAGTGTAGAGGGGGCAATTTGAAGAGGGGGAGGTTTTCTCGCCGGCACTAACTGCACCATGTCGAGAAACACACCATTAAGAACGCATGTTCTTTTTGCCTTCTGCGTGACTTCTGATGACCAGTAACTTGATGATGATGTCGCCTCCTCTGTACACGTGTGGACTCGCTGTTGGGCTTTTTGGCGTAGGAGAGCAACCAACCAGTGGGAGAGGTTCTCGATTGACGGACGGATGTGAAGTTGTGTGTGAAGAGAAGAGAAGGAAGGAAGTCGAGGAATGAATGGGCCAATTGAGCGGTGAGACGCATGCAAGGGTAGACTGCCCAGACGAGGAGGACGCAACAAGGGCAGAAAGAAGTGCCCACCAACTTTTAAAGCATCCCCCGGCTGCACATCATGATTCGGCCGCGGGACCAGGCGCGGGAGTCGGGACATGTTGTGAGACACACTGCATTGGACACCACTTTGTGCTTCGTTGGGAGGAAGAGAGAGGGGAGGGGACGATGAGGGGAGCAGGGGCGGAGGGGAGATGAGGTGTGGTCTCAGCTGGGTTCAAGACATGGAGGAAACCTACATCGAATTGGGCGGGAAGAGGTCAAAGTGGTGGGGCCTCCAGTTGTTGTTTTGTATGTTTCGATTCGTGGAGATCCCAGTTAGGATGACAGGGATCGCTCCTTCACCCGCCGAGTGGGAACCTTTAACGTCGTGTTCATCCCAAGAAGTGGAAAATGGAAAGAGGGAAAAAAGCACGGCCCCTCTCTCTCTCTCTCTCCATGCAGTCTAGTGCCCTCTTGCCGTCTCACGTCTTCTTGTTAATTTGGGCAACTCAAGGCACACTGCTGGCGACGCCTCTCGACGCCTTCCTTGGGTTCGCTGCTTGAGTGCTTGTTCCTGCCACCTGAGATCTAATGAGCGGGTCCCAAGTGTACATATCACCAAACGGGCCAATTGGGGGATTGGTTCACGTTACGTAGCAACCGGAATCGGGGTCTTTTTGGTCTTCAAGTCTCCACGCAGGGCATCGTCGGTTTCGGCGCTTGTTCCTTTCTTCTCAGCTTGTGGATAGGAGCTCTGCACTAGTGTACCCAGGCAATTCCCTGGCTTGATTGTAACCGTTCCATCATCTTTCAAGAAGAAAGGACGGGACTCTTCAACACTCTATCAAACAACAAACAACACACACACACACTCCTTACAGCAGGGCTGAATAGAGAGTGCCCGTCAAGGGTCCAGCCTCATACAACACACAACAACGACAATAACTCTTAACTGCCTCTACATACCATACCACGACCCATTATACCCTGGAAAATACTAAACTCATTCACCCATTGTGAACGCTGTTCGCTGTTACGCTCGCTACCCGTGGGGACCCTTCACCAAGAAGAAACACAGACAGAATCCATAAAATCGAGATCCAAACCCCAGTCCCGTCCACCCCCGTCCCCCGTCCCCCGTCCCCCAGCCTCCAGACCGAGACAGCAGCTCTCAGCTCTCAGCTCTCAGCTCCGTACGTGCGTGTGATGATCCAAAAACACAGACAACACAACTTCACCGAAAAAATAACACCAAAATACCCATACCATCAACCATACATAGTGTTTAGTATCGCGATCGCTTACCATACCATCCTAGCCGTAGTAGTATTTCGCAAAAAAGACTCTCGATACCCCATTATTACGCGAAGAAAAAGAAGCTTAGACAAACACACAACGAAACTGAACGACTGTAACGAATGAACGACACCCCCTACCAATTGCCAGCAACATTAACGACGACGCATACACATCGCCCACCGCAAATGAATGGCCCGTAACGAAACACATCACTTCCTATACCCAAGCGGTCAACAATGATTCCGCGAGACCAACGCCGCCGGAGCCCCGAGAGGGAGCGCCGCCGACGCGCTGACCGCCGCCAGTCCAGAGAACAGCTTGCCGCTGCCGCCCTCGCCGCCGCCGCCGTCGGCCAAACTGCTGCCAAAACTGCCGGCCCCTCCTCCACCCACCGATCCCGCGCCAACTCCAGCACTTCGTCTTCCGCCGTCACCTCCTCCGACGAGGACAGCGCCCCCAAAAACACGGGATGGGGCTTCCGCTCCTTCTTTTCCTTGGCATCCTCCAAAAAAGTGCGGAAGCGCCGATCTTTTCGCAAGAAGAACTACTCCTCGTCCTCCATCGACAGCAACCTGGCCTATGGCGGGTACCAGTCCAGGTCGTCCCTCGAGTCGCAAAGAGGCGCCAGGAGAAGGAGCGGGCCGCAGAGGAAGATTAGCCAGACCTATTCCCAACACTCCCACCACGACAAGGAGTATCAACAACACAACCAGGATCAGTACAGGGATCATCCACAGTACGAGCAACCTCAGCACGAATACCAGCGCCCAGAATATGTGCCCCAGGATCAGTATGCGCACTCGGACCAGACCACACCACGACCAGGGCAACCCACACAGCACCCACATGCGCAGCCCGAGCCATATTATCGACACCAGCATCAGCAATACCATCAGCAGCAACCCCATGCTTATCAACACCCTGCGCAGCCCTACCATGGCCAGCCCGAATATGATCCAGAGCTCTTTACGCCCGATGGCCGACCCAACTTGGCGCGAACAACGACCGACGAGGAGATTATCGAACTTGGGCGCAAGATCTCTGACCTTGCTAGGGCTTCCAACCTCCGTGATCTGGAAAGGGCGGGCAAGCAACGTCCATCCCAGCTGGTAGGTGCCGCAACCGCCATCTCCAACTTCCGTCGCCAGAATCCGAGGAGGAATGGACGCCGCGGTCTTGCTCCTTCCAAGTCCTCCAAGCGCGATGAGCAAAGTGATGATGATCAGGGCTGGGATACGGCTTCAGACTCGGACTCGGACTCGGACTCGGGTGACAACGCGGAAGAGGCCAGCGCTAGTGACTCTGACCTTGCCTATGGTTCATCACCTCAATACTCGGACGAGAAGCTGTCTTCTTCCCCGGCCCCGGCTCCCGCGCCGCCACCACCGACCATCAGCCCCCAGAAACCCTATATCAGGAACAAGGCCATCGATCCCTCCAAGTTTGGTCCCGTCAACTCCTTGCACGGTCTTGTGACTCCCCTGAATGGGTTTCGACCGACTGAAGATGTGCTTCCACCCCGTCAGTCGAAGCCCTGGCTTAGCAGATTCGAGAACGATCCTCTTCCGGATTACCCGACCCCGACAGACGAACTCGATACACCGACGCAGATGCACTACCCGATCGCTACCCCGGATCTCCGCAGGTTCGATGCTGTCACCAGTCCAACTCTGGTATCCGGCTCACCTCTGATCACGTCACGACCCGTTACTGTTGCTATCCAGGCCCCCAAGCCCCGTGTTCCGGTCTCGACTCGCGCTCTGGAAGAACACCCCATGCCGCGCCAGAGATCCGCCGATGGTAGGCTTATGACGGCCGACTCTGCCTTGGCCAAGTCCATGGGGAATGCAGCTGGTAAACATGAAGTAATCCGAGATGATACGCCACCTTCCAACTACCGACAACATCGCTCGCGTGCTCAGAGCAATGTATCCGCTCATCCATCTCATACTTCTCACCACTCTCACGCCCTGTCGCATACTTCTCGTACTTCCCACACCTCTCAGGTCCCCGTCCATGTCCAAGTACCGCTTCCTACGACCCATGACCTCGAGTTCGACGATTGGCACGACTTTGAAGACCGCAACACCCGCCTAGCCTCCGATGTCCCCCAGTTTACCGATCCAGCTGCTGCCGGCGTCGCCGCAACCCTCATTGGAACTGCCCTTTTCCAGGACCGATACCGACGAGATGACGAGGAGGATCGCAACCTGGACCCCAACCATGTTCTGGCCGAGTACAAGCAACGTGTACAGCAGGAGGAAGAGCAGCGCCGGAAAGCCGAGGAGGCTGAGAAGGAGCGTCTTGAAAAGGAACGCCAAGAGCGGGAGGCCCGTGCTGCCGCCGCCATCAAGCGGGAACGTGAAGCGCGCGAGGCCCAGGAGGCTGCTGAGCGGGAGGCTCGCGAGAAGAAGGAGGCAGAGGAGCGTGCCGCTGCTGTTGCTCTTGAACTTGCCGCGCAGAGGCAGCGCGAAGAGCGGGAAGCGCGTGAGGCCCTTGAGAAGATGGAGAGGGAGGCTGAGGAACGCGCTGCTGCTGCCGCTGCCGCTCAACAGGAACTTGAAGCTCTTGAAAAGGCTCGCCGCGAAGCTCACGAACGCGAAGTTCAGGAGGCCATTGAGAAGGTCCGCCGCGAAGCTCAGGAACGCGAAGTTCAGGAAGCCATTGACAAGGCCCGCCGTGAAGCGTTGGAACGCGACGCAGCTGCGGCTGAGCGGGAGCGTCAAGAGCGCGAGCACCTCGAGAAAGTCCGTCGTGAGGCGGAGGATCTCGCTATTGCTGCCCGACGAGAGCTTGAGACTCGTGAAACTGCGCTTGAGGCTGTCGCCAAGGAAGCTAGGCGCCTCCGTGACGAAGCCGATTACCGTGAGCAGTACGAACGTCGTGTCCGAGAGGCTCGTGAAATGCAGTACAAGGAGGAGCGCCGGATGTATGATGCTCGATATCGCGCTGATCGGGAGAACATGATTATCGATGTTGAGCCTAGGCGCCGCAGCACTAGCCGGCAGACGAGGGATGAGTCGCCGGAGGAAAAGCGCTCCAACGCAGGTAAGGAGACGGAAAGAGAGGAGCATCACCGTCCCAAGCGTGAACCTGTTACCATCATCAACGAGCGCGACGTTCCGAAAGACGAGCCCAAGCCCAAGGTCGAAGAGCCCACCCGATCAGTCTCGGAGAAGAAGCGAGAGAGTATGGGCGATACTCTGGACCCGAAGCCCAAGAAGCCTAGCAAGGAGGAGAGACGTGCTAAGCGCGCCGAGACCCTCCGACTTCTCGCCGAAATGCAAAAGGAACTCGAGCTCGAAAAGGAACGGGCAAGGAAGTTGGCCGAGCTTGAAGCCGCTGAGCAACGGCAAGAGAAGCCCAAGGACGAGGAACCACGCAAGTCCAGCCAACCGGCTGTGCTAGAGCCTTCGAAATCCCCCAAGGACCAGGTTAGTCACGACTCCAAGGCAGCGCCAGCTCCAGGAACATCCCTCTCGAAGTCTCCCAGCGGCGTAATTGACCCATTCCAATTTCAGGTTCCGGATGATGCTTTCGCTACGCCGGTTCTTGCTACCCCGGCTAGGCCACTAACTCCCCAGGTCTACACGGTTCCCGAGCCTGATTTCTCGCCTCCCAAGCGCCGTCAACTAACCCGTGCACTAACCGACGCGGAACTTGAAATTCGTGAGAGGGTAACTCGTCGTGACTCGTTCGAGATCCAGCAGCGTCAAGAAGAGATCCGTAGGAGCAGGAACGCATCGGAGCAGCCAACCACCAAAGATGCCGACAAAGCGACCATTCCCGAGACCGACAAGGAGACGTTGATTGCAGAGGAACCTGAACGTGAGCGGAGCCGAAGCCATAACCGTGCGGGAAGCCGTGTTCGCGAATCCGAGCCACTACGTGACGCGACCGAAGAGCCCGAGCGTGCTCGTAGCTGGAGCCGTCAATATAGTTACGTTCGCGAAGCGGAACCAACGCCAGATCCGCAGACTGAAGCCAACAAGTGGTATCGTGACTATGTTTCCAGCCGGCGGGAGGAACGCTTGCGCAGCAGCTCGCCTGCCCGATCAGTCGTGGATAAGTATGACGATTCAGTGTTTGGACCGCCGACACCTGTCATTGTCACAGCGGAACCAACGATCATCACGGCCGAACCTAGCTGGGCCACAGCTGATCCTGCCGATGATGGAAAACCCAAGAAGGGCAAGTACGCCGAGCCCGATGCCGATGTGAGAATCGATCATGTCATATTGCCACGAGACCTGCACAGGTTCCTCAGGCCGGCGGAGGATCATTCCAGCCTTCATGCGCCCACGGGTCAGCCGATGTTTAGTTCGAGAGATCCATCGTGTGAGAGGGAGAGGCCCTTGCTGAATCTAGTGCTACCCACGCCGGCACCCACTCCCACTCCTGAACGCGAACGTAGAGAGCGCGCAAGACAAGCTGTCCGCGAGTCCGAGGTGGAGCATGAGGAATCCAGGCTAGCTCCCGTTGCTGTCGACGAATCGAAGAAGCCAAACTACATCCTCAACGCCCGCGGTGAAATCGAAATCATCGCCCCGACCCCCAAGGATGAAGACACGGAGTCCGTCAAGTCAGATGGGTGGGTGGAGCCCGTTGCTGATACCGGGTTGACGCACGTTGTTGTGGACAGGTCGAGGCAAGCGGCCGTGGAAGCGATCAAGCGCGCCCTACAGCCTAAGAAGGAAAGAAAGGCGAGCATTGCTTGGGGAACGCTTGCTGGTGCGGTGCTTCAGAAGGTCGCTGAGGATAGGAAAGCCGCCGCCGAGCAGAAGGCTGAGGTCCCGGCTGCGGAGGAGAAGAGCCTTGCTCCTGAAGTTGAGGAAAAGGTTGAGGTTCTTCCAGCTCCGGTTGTTGAAGAGAAGCAGCCTGAAGAGCAGAAACCGCGGGAGGCCGAGCCCGAGACAAAGCCGGCTGACGTTGCTGCACCAACAAAGACCGAGGTGCAGCCGGACGTTGAGCTACCCCGCCAATCCCCGCATCCCGATCCGGAGCCGCACCTGGAGCCGCACCATGAGGCGACTCCAGTTCCCGCCATTACCATTGACGAACCCGAGGGCCCGAAGGCGACTGAAGAGCCCAAGTATGAAGAGGCTAAAGAGGAGCTCAAGGAGGAGGAGGAGCAGAGTGCGCTTCCCGAGGGAGAATCCCATGAAGAGAAGCAAAATGAGGCCACGCGTCAGGTGAGAATTGACCATGTTGATAGAGGATGATGTTGATTGCTAACCCAGTTACAGATCCTCGATGAATCCGCAAGTAGCCCCATTAAACCCAAGCGCAAGCTCCCGAAAAGTCTCGCAGAACCATCAATCTTCTCTCCTTACCGTCCCACCTTCTCCGACAACTTCGCCGATGTGGTTTGCGGCGAACACCCCAACCCCGAGCCTCATGCCGATACCTACACTTGGCGCCGTGAGGCCATGGCAACTCAGTCCTCCATAGGCGACGAGTGGGAGTCCATTCTGCGCAAAGCGGAAATTGGTGAGGACGAAACCACGACGAACCCAACGGGGACATTCAACCCGGACAACAGAGAGCCGCCAGATCGGTTGGGAAAGGAGTTTTCGTTCGAGGTTGTGGAGCGTGAGAACTCCCAGACCAATCCCTCGGATGAAAATGCGAGGGAAAGCGAGAAGGCTAGTACCGAGCAAAATGGTGTTGCGGACCGCCGACCCAGCAATGAGTTCATCGAGTTCTTGAAAAATCAGACCAATAACTCGACATCGGACCGCAAGCATGATCATCACATTATTGCCACCACCGAGATGAAGGGCAACGGCGAGGATGAGTATTTTTTAGGTAATGCCGGCACCCATGGCGCAGGTGCCGGCTCGGCAGAGGATTCTGAGGCTGCGACCGCTTCTGACAGCAAAGACGCGGAGGCCCAGAGTCTCCCTCGCCCAAATGCCACCCAGGCCTCCATGGATAGTACCCCCGTCGCTGAGTATAAGAAGGAGGAGGATGAGGAGGAAAAATTATACGGCAGCAACGCCGGTTCGGACAGTGCCCCCGAGCCGACCCAGCTGCAACACACGGATTCTCGGTTTATCGACCCTGAAGTCCTTGTCCACAGACCATTCACCCCAGCCATCGACCCTCAATATGGCGATCTTCTTCCTTTGCCTCCTTACCCTACTCTCACGGGACCTGGGTACCGCTACCTTGCAGACTTGCCCTCGCCGCTTGACTTTGATCTCGAACAGCTTCCAGCACTGCCGGAAAGCAGACCCTCTACGCCACCACCTACGTCTAGCTCTTCAGGCACTGCATTCAAGGCCGCCGTAGCAGCAATGATGGGCACCCAATCCCTGATCAGGAGACAGAGGGGTCACACTCGCAGCCGTAGTGCACTGGATGGGACTGCCCCAGTGAGAGTACCAAGCCAGACCGCCGTCCCTATCCAGTTCCGTCTAATGGGGAAGAAGAGGGCAGGGTCAGTGCACTCACTTCCACCTTCTGAAGCCTGGGGGCAGTCACCCGCTTCAAGGCCATCCAGTGCCCATGGTGACGCCGCTGCTGCTTCCGAGGGGAAATTCCCGGTCAGGAGCAGCAGGCCAAGACCGACCAGTTGGGAGGGTTCGATGAGGGAGATCAAGCCTTTGTATCTTGTTGAGCGAAACGCTGCTACTGCTACTGCTGCTTCTGTGTTGGCGCCGGTTGTTGATACCGAGGAGGCTCTACCTCCCCCGGAGAGCTTTGAGCTGCCGGAGGATGATGATTTGGATTTGCTGCCTGCTTTGCCGGACAGTGCGCCTGAGAGTGATGCTGGCTCGCCTGTTGTTGCGCCCCAAATGGAGAGTCTTGAAAAGGATGTGCCAAGTGAAGCAGTTCTTCCTGCTCTGGAAGATACTTTCACGCCCGAGACTGTCAGACTTCCGGTTGATGAGGACTTGGATCTCCTCCCGGCCCTTCCTGAGAGTGATGCTGGTTCACCTATCGTCACCCCCGTAAATTTGTCAACTGATCTACCCGTTGATGAGGATCTCAAGCATGCCGAAATCCCCAGCCCGGCTTCTACTGAGAAGGCTCTTCCTGCTCCTGAGACTGTCGAACTCCCGGTTGATAAAGATCTGGATCTGTTGCCGGCTTTGCCTGAGTCGCCGACAATCGAGTCTGCTGTGCCTGTTTCCTTGCCGGCAGTTGCTCCAGAGGTTGTTGAGGAGGTTCCGGCTGCTGAGATTCCTCAGGTGGTTGAGGCTCCCAAGGAGTTTGAGATCCCAGCTCCTGAGACTGTCGAGCTCCCAGTTGATGAAGACCTGGATCTCCTTCCAGCGCTACCGGAGAGTGGCCTTTCTTCGCCTACTCTTCGTGAGCCTGCCTCACCTGTTTCCGTTGGTGAGGACGACGCTCTCTCAACTCCCGCCGAGGACGTTCTCCCTGTCCCAAGGAGTGTCAACCTTCCAGAGGACATTAAGCTTCCCGCTGATGAGGAATTGGACCTCCTTCCGGCGTTGCCTGATAGCGTCGCTTCGTCCCCTACTACTGACACTGTGCCCGTCTCTTTGCCGATCTCGGCTTCAGATGTTGCTAAGGACACGGAGGAGATGCCGAAGGCCGTTATTGGAGTACCAACTACTGTGGCTCCGGAAGTCTTGGCTCCGGAGGCTGTTAGACTTCCTGTCGATGAGGATCTTGATCTTCTGCCTGCCCTTCCGGACAGTCTTGCTACTTCCCCAACAACCGAGATTATGCCATCCCTGCCTTTCGTGGAGGAAGTAGTTGAGGAGACGTCGAAGGTCGTTGAGCGTGAGGTTTCAGTTCCGGAAAACATCAAGCTACCGGTCGATGAAGATCTTGATCTCCTCCCGGCTCTACCAGACAGCGTCGCTACCTCTCCAACAACCGAGACCACCCCATCCTTGCCTATCTTGGCCTCCGAAGAAGCTACACATGCGCCGAAGGAAATCGAAGTTGCTCCCGAAACTATCACACTCCCAGCTGACGAGGATCTCGATCTCTTGCCCGCGCTCCCTGCAAGTGGCAATACTTCTCCGGAGAGAAGCACTTCGCCCGTCCTCCTCGAGAAGGCCGCCTCGCCTGTCATTATTCCTGAGCCTGAGACAGTAGCGCTTCCGGTTGATGAGGACTTGGACCTGCTTCCTGCGCTGCCTGAGAGTGGCCCTGCCTCACCCACGAAGGAACATGCTTCTCTCGCTACCTCGCCTGTCGTTGCTCCTGCTACTGAGAAGGAGGTCGATACTGAGGTTGAGCTTGTTTCGGAAGTAAGCCGTGGGTTGGAGGTGCCTGAGCCGGAGACTATCTCATTGCCGGTTGATGAAGACTTGGATCTCCTTCCTGCTCTTCCTGAGAGCGGGCCTGCTTCGCCTACGAAGGAACATGCTTCGCTTGCTACTTCTCCTGTCGCTGCCCCTACGCTTCTCGAGGAGATCGAGGCTGAAGTCGAACTCGTTCCCGCGGTCGATGACGAGATCGTTAAAGAACTGGTGTCTATGCCTAAGCCTAAGCCGGAGACTGTCTCATTGCCCGTGGACGAAGACTTGGACCTCCTGCCTGCTCTTCCTGAGAGCGGGCCTGCTTCGCCAGCATTGGAGCATGTCGCCCGATCCGCTTCCCCAGCGGTGCCTGTGCTCGAAAAGGAGACTATTCCCGAGGCAAGGTCGGAGGGTGTCCGTGAAATCATCCCTGAGCCTGAAAATGTAGCACTTCCTGTAGACCAAGACTTGGATTTGCTGCCTGCTCTTCCCGAGAGTGGACCTGCCTCGCCTACAAAGGAACATGCTTCGCTTGCTACTTCGCCAGTCATCGAAGCGGTCGTTGAGAAGGAACCGGTTGTTGAAGAAGTGCCTGAGGTTATCCCTAAACTCCTGCCACTCCCGGTTGATCAAGACTTGGATCTCCTTCCGGCGCTGCCTGAAAGTAGTCCGGCTTCGCCTACAAAGGAACACGCTTCGCTTGCTGCTTCGCCAATTATTGAAGCGGTCGTTGAGAAGGAACCCTTCGTTGAAGTTGTCCCTGATTATCTACCTCTTCCGGACAACGAGGACCTGGATCTCCTACCTGCTCTTCCGGAGAGTGCTCCCGTCTCGCCTATTAAGGAGCACGCCTCTCTCGCTCCCTCGCCAATTACTGAAGTAGTCGTTGAGAAGGAACCCGTCGTTGAAGTTGTCCCTGAACTTCTGCCACTCCCGACCGACCAAGATCTGGACCTCCTCCCCGCTCTTCCGGAGAGTGCTCCCGTCTCGCCTGCTAAGGAGTTTGCTTTCCCGGTTTCCTCTCCGACCGAGATTCCTCAGGCTGTTCCTGACGTCGTCCCCGTGGATATTTCCAAGACTGTCCCAGAAGTTGTCCCTGAACTTCTGCCACTCCCGACCGACCAAGATTTGGACCTCCTCCCCGCTCTGCCTGAAAGTGGTCCCAGCTCTCCTGTCCAAGAAGAGTTCGCGGCACCAGTGGCCCAGCCGACGGATATTTCAGTCGGCACAGAGGTTGAACATCCTTCCAAGGACACGGAGGATGTCTTGTCAATCACTATCCCCGAGCCTGAGTCCGTGCCACTTCCAGCTGAGTCCGATGACGGTCTGTGGGCTTTGCCTTCACTGCCTCAAAGTCGCGCTGGTTCGGGATATGCCTCGCCTGTCACTGTTGATATCCCAACTGAAGAGGTTTCCTCACCCGTCAAGGCTACCGAAGAAACATCCGAGCTACCTGTTTCCATCAACCCTGAGACTGTCCGCCTGCCATCTGACGACGGTCTTTGGGCCTTGCCTTCCTTGCCTGTAAGCCATGAGGGATCGGGATACGCTTCGCCAGGTGCGGCAATGCCCACCCTGGGTGTGGAGCCGCCGATGGAGGATCTGAAGGAGTACTTCCCTGACCATTACGATCAAGAAGTCGTCGACGAAGTCTCGTATAAGCAGCCCCTCAAGATTGAGACGGACTTACCGCTTGATTCCCTGCCTCAACTGCCCGCTGATGAGGACCTCGACCTTCTGCCTGCCCTACCTGACAGCCGCGGCAGTTCTCCCGATCTAGCTGTTTCTTTGCCAGTCGAGGAATACCAGGAGGTGCCACAAGCTGAAGAGTCTGAAAAGCAGCTTGACCTTTCGGAGCTTCCGGCTTTGCCTGTTGATGAGGATCTCGAACTTTTGCCAGGGCTTCCGGAGAGTAGGAACGAGTCGCCTGAGCCGCAAGTTGAGACTGTCCCGGCTGTCATTCCCGAGCAAGCTGAGGAGGAGAAGGAGAAGGAGAAGGAGCAGGAACAGGATTTGTCCAAGTTGCCACCTCTGCCTGCTGATGAGGATCTGGATGTCTTGCCTGTGTTGCCAGAGAGCAGAAACGAGTCGCCTGAACCTGAGGTCTCTCTACCCGTCAACACTCCTGAGCAGGCCGACCTGTCCAAGCTGCCAGCCCTGCCTGTCGATGAGGACCTCGACATCCTCCCTGCGCTCCCTGAAAGCAGAAATGATTCTCCTGAGCCACAGCCTTCTTTGCCCAAGGTCATCTCACCAGAGGTTCTTCCTCTTCCGACTGACGAAGACTTGGATCTTCTGCCTGAACTGCCGGAAAGCCGGCGTAGCACTCCCGATCAAGAGACTTCGCTTCCAGTGGCTGTACCTCAATCCCCCATCGCCAAGGAAGCTGTTAAGGATATCACCGAAGTCCCTGTTGCTGAAGAGGACCTCTCTTATCTGCCAGCACTTCCCGTTGATGAAGACCTCGAACTCCTTCCTGCCTTGCCTGACTCTCCTGCAGCTGGCAACTTCCCCGAAGAGGAGGAGACGCAAACTACGTGGCAGCCCGAAGAATTCACGCAGCCTGCTTGGGAAGAGACACAACCTACTCAGATGTCTGACATCAGTGAAGAAGACTTCCCTGTTCCCGCCGCCGTCAAGGGTGACGAGGTGTCTCGAGATTTGGCCGACCTGCCAGCTCTGCCGGAAAGCAGAAGCGGCACGCCGCTCTCTGACCTGCCAGCACTTCCAGAGAGCAGATCCAGCAGCCGTTCGGAGGACATGGAGACGGCTCCCAGTCTCGAGGATCCCTCGGAACTCCCGCCACTGCCAGAAAGCAGGGAAGATTCTCCTGAACCAAAGTCCCCGTTGCCTGACCTTGGTGCCCAGCCAGCTAAGGAGTCACTGGCCAAGCAGATTGCGCCTAGTCAACCGTGGAACGAGAGCGAGACTCAAGGTACAAAATATCCGTTCGAGGAAAGTTTGCCGAAAGCTAACATGGTTTTCACAGACGAACCTCTCCCGGCCTCCAACGAACTCATTGTAGGCCACGTCCGCCGCGACTCTTCCGAAGCCGCTCACCCATCCGACATCTACGAAAAGCCATCCTCCCACAATCAGGCCAAGTCCCCCATGCTTATCGGCAACAATGACCCCAACGAAATTGACTACAAGCTAGCTGAGACCATCTACGAGGACATGTGCGACGAGGATGACGCTTCTACGGTGGCTGCATCAGACGCTCCCAGTTTCTTGTCCGGCGCCAATGCGGAACAGAAGGAGCAGATTGCCAAGGCCCTTGCGGGCGATTCCGAGGCTACTTCTAGCTTGAGCCCCGAGAGCTCCTTCAGGGTGTTGCAGTATCTGAAGAAGAGAGATGCGGCTATGAAGCAGGGTCAAACGTATGAGGAGCCCGAGGAGGTTGTGCCAGGCCCGTCGTCGCAGTATGAGGATGAAGAGGAGCAAGTTCCACAGGAAATTGAGGACGCACTGGAGTCTATCGAAAAGGTACTGTCCACGATTTCTACGAATGGGTGTTACAGATTACTGACTAATTGTCCCAGCAGAGCAAGAAGGCCAAAGGAGTTTCGTTCGAATCTTCGGATACTCCAACCGAGAAGCGTGACGTTCCTGAAGACGTACCTGCCGATCACACCACATCCGACCAAAGCACGCCTCGCCAAGAGCTCAGGATCGGCATTCCAGGCCCAAGCTCCAGGGTAGCCAACCTCGAAGCGGTCAACGATGAGGTCGAGAATATTCCTGATGTCGAAGCCCAAAAAGATGAACTCTCCAAGACTTCGACCGACAAAGACAAGCACACCGAGTCTCCATCGAATCAGGAGTCCAGCGGTGAACCCCAGCCCGCCAATATCACTCAAGAAGACTCCATCCTCGGAGGCGGTCTCGTCGCTGAGCCTGAGCGTCAGCGACCAATGAGAGTAGCCAGCCCTGAAAACCAGTGGGGCACGCTTGGCGACCTGGACGACTTGGATGACGAAGATGACGACGATGTCAGCGAATATTCGCCGGGCGGTACTAATTTAAAGAGGCACTCGCTGACTAGATTACCCACATTCCCTGGTGTCACGGCTTTCTTGGGAAGGAACTTTAGGAGCAATTCGGCCCCGAGCCCGTCGGATGTGCCGGTGCAAGACGAGAGGAATTATTATTCGAGTGATGAGCGGGAGATGCTTGGGGAGGAGCAGCAGCAGCAGCAGGAGGAATTATCAGGGGATGAGTTGGAGAAGAGGTTGGAGAGGGTGAAGATGGAGGAGGAGGAGGAGGTTGAGAAGGTTGAGGGTGCTGATGAGTCGCAGACCGGACCGGAGAAACTGGCGGAAACTGAACCGGAACCTACATTGGAGGGTGTCAAAGGTGAACCCAGCACAACTGAGAAGAAGGGTAAGAAAAAGAAACAGAAGAAGAAGAGAAACAAGGGGAAGGGCAAAGCCGACGTGGAGCCGGAGGCGCCATTACCGACAACACAAGCTGACCTGGAAACAACACTAGCACCTGAAACCGAAGAGCCCAAAGAGCTGGAGCTAGAGGCTGAACCCGCAAGCAAGCCAAAGAAGAGTAAGAAGAAAAAGAACAAGAAGAACAAGAGCACTGCTGCTAGCATGCTCAAGGGACCAACCATTTCTGACACAGCAAAACCCACAGATGGACCCGGAGTCGACCGACACAGCACCTGGCCAATGGTAAAGAGCGACGCCGTACCAAGTGAAAAGAAGACAGCTCCGGGAAGCGAATCAAGTACGCAAAACATTTTGTTACCTAGGTAGAGACGAGGAATAGCCCTGTTGACATTTGGTTTGAAGCAGAAGTCCCGCCCCCCCAGGGATCCACGGCCAATGAAAACACCACCCTCCCCGAAGAAATACCTCTCCCAAGGAGCCGCGACCTCTCCCCTTGTGCCTCTGAGGAACCAACGGAGACCGCCACCATTGAGCGCGAACCAGAGCCAGAGATCCCCGCAACCAAACACGACGAGGCCACCACTGTCGATGAAAGGCAAACGGCTACAAACGAGTTGGATGGAAACGGCTCTGTGACACCCACACCCCAGCAGCATATCTCTGATGGCCACCAAGGAAAGCCACAGGGTGATGCGGAACAAGGCGTCCAAACTGCCCCACCTGAGAGCAGCAACACCACTGAACCTCTGACAAGTGGTGCCGAGCAGCCAATCAGCCCTCAAGCAGATACTCCCATGGACATGCAACCTGCAGAAGATCCCGTTCCCGTCGAAGCCGCCTTGGAAGGTTCGACGCAGCAAGGTGAATCCCAGACCGATGATAAGGGCAAGCCTGAGGAGGAGCCAAAGATAAAGGAGCAACTAGCTACAGTATCGCCAGATCTAGTCTCCCCGACATCAGACACATTCACGCCTAGATTGCTGAGACGGTCATATCCTAAGAAGGAAAAGGGCAAGGCCGGCAAGATGTCCAATCCGGCGTCACCTACCATGGGCGCAGGCTGGGGCATTGCCAGCCCTCCCGCTATGAGCTTGGACAAGGCCCTTGAAGCCGCTGACCCGTTTGCCGATGGAGAGTTTGAACGGCGCATGAGAACTGTCAGTGCGAACAGAGAAGCTGAGCGCTCAGCCAAGATCGCCGAGAAAGAAAAGCTCGAGCGGGCGCTCTTCTTGCAACGCAGGTCTACCTTTGACGTTGGCGATTCACCGACATCTTCGCACACCAGTGTTGTTGGCTCAACTCATTCCTCCGGGGCCGCAGAGACTGGTTCCAATGCAGAGGAGAGACCGATTTATGCGCTCAAGAGGGCCAGTACCGATAGAGCGGAGAAGAAGAAGAAGCTGGCTGCTGAGAAGAAGAGGAGCAAGAAGTCGGATTGGCCGGATGCGTGGCCCGAGGAATTTGATGAAGAGGCTACGATGCCACAGGAGCCTGGACATCCGAGCATGTGGCCAGAGTTGCACGGGAGGGACTTGCACGGGAGAGCATCGCCGAGCCCGATCAGAGGACGGTCCGGTTATAGGACGCCGACGCCGCTTGGGCAACACATCGAGGTGGGCCGCGCAAGTGGACAGACTGGTGATGATTCTGCTAACCATGTTGGTGTTTTACAGGAATCTGATCGCAGGTTATCAGCGGGGGGAAACTCAGTGGGTCCAGGTATGTTTATTGGTCAAACAACTTTGTGAGCAAGGGGATGCCTGCAGATCTGGGAGCGGAACGGTGTTCAAGCCCATGTCGAACATGTGAATGGGGTACGGGATGGAGCAGCCAGAGCCAGGGGGAAAGATGGGCGGGGCTGGAAGCTCCCCTAGCTCCCCTTTAGCTCGGCCTACCGTCACCGCCCCCGTTCCTGAACATCCATCTACACAGGCTATCCCTATTCTGGTCGATACTCCCTGTCTGCTCCTGGGACTGCTCACTGTCACTTGAATTTTTTTTCCTTTTTTCACTTCCAGGAGAAACAACATCTCAAGATCCTCAAGCACAAGCACTTACTATTGCTTATCACATACGGTGGATCAGCAACTAATACTTTAATATTCTATTATTAGACTCATCACGCTCACGATACAACAACATGTCTGATCCTTTCACTATCGGCGGTGGACCTAAGGACATCCCTCCCCCTGAACCCATCCCTGAGGTGCCCTCGAAGCCCATTCCTGATGTTGGCTCCGATACTGCCACCCCTACCTCGGAGGCCAACAAGGAGCTTGGTGGTACTGTGAGACCTTCTGGCAAGAAGGGCCGCAAGAGAAGAAACTCGTCCCTTGCTATTGCTACCGACAAGGAAGAGGACGTTGATGACAACAACTCTGAGGCCGAACAAGGTGACTTGGACACTCAGCCCTCTGGCAGTGCGCCTGGCAAGAAGACCAGAAGGAACAGGAGAGGACGGAAGGGCAAAGACAAATCCACGCCTTCCTCCCCTTCCGTTGATACTGAGGGAACCGAGGACCAGGAGGCCTCGGATGGTGATGAGGAGCCCTCCTCTTCTGGCAGTTCGCAAGACGCCAATGCTGGCGCTGCCGGCGATGCGTCTGGGAAGAAGAGGAAGAATAGAAAGAAGGGATCCCAGGCGTCTTCCGGCCTTATGAGCCCGCCTCTGGAGCCGAACGCTGAGGTTGCCCAGCTCCATGCTCAGCTGGCTCAGCTTACCGATCTGGTTCAACAGCTGGTTGTCGAAAAGACCAGAAATTCTTCGGCGGACCAGGGTCGCAGTAGGCGAAACTCCAGTGTTACTAAGGGTAACCCCAAGATTCGCAGGACGTCCTCCGGAGGAGGTGGTGGCGACGGCGAGGCTCATTACGACAGTGACGGCAATTCCATCCACGACGAAGACGAAGAGCTCGACGACGACGACGACGACGACGCCGAGACGGGAGCAGCGGACGAGACGACCAAGGCGAAGCGCTTCATGGGCGTGCCTTACCGACGCGGCAGCAAGTCCAAGTCAGACAAGGGCGAAAAGGGCGACAAGGCCAAAGACAAGCATCAACAACAAGTAGGCGAAGATCCAACCTCTGAGCTCGAACATGCAGTCCTCAAGACTACTCCAAGGGAGGAAGATGAGCAGACTGGCAACTCCCCCCAAATTCGTGACGTTACCGCAGCTGACAACGAACGCACTCAACAAGAGCTCTTCGCAATCGACAACGTCAACGTCAACGTCATCAAAAATGAATCTCGGGATTCCGAAGCTGGGGTTGAATTCGCTCTTAGGCAGCAAGTCGTCATCGAGCGCCAAGGAGATGAGCACGCAAACGAGCAGTCCGGAGCCGAGCCCGAGGAACAGCTTCAGCAAGGACGGGGAGGAGGACGTTCCGGCCGAGGACAGACCCCCGGACCCGTCCAAGTACCCGCCGTCAGCCAGCAAGCCGGTCAAGAGCAAGGTGCGCCGAGCGATGAGCGGCTTGTCGAGGACGAGGGGCGCGCCCAGTCTGGAACAGATTCCCGAGACGGAGTTCGAGGACTCGGAGCTGGAGGACGGGGCGACTTCGCCTCCGCCGAAGCCGGGCATGATCAATCGCGCCATGACGGGCATGAAGAGTTTGGACAAGCTGGACTTCAGGAAGCCGAGGGCGTCGTCGGTGGGTGGGGAGACGGATCATCACAGACCCGCAACGGCGACGGATGCGGAGACGGAGTCGATCAATCAGGAGACTGCGTCGATCACGCAACCGAAGGGGTCGTCGGCCATGATGAAGAGGGCGTTCTCGGGCATGATTCCTACCACGTCCAAGCCACGAGCGAGCTTGGATCAGCAGTCCGAGACCGAGTCGATTTCCGGATCCAGCAGGCCGAGCATGATGAAGAGAGCCGTGTCGGGAATGATCCCGGGAGCGTCGAAGCCACGGTCGAGCATGGACTCGACGGCAGAGCACTCGGGCGAACGCAAGATGAGCATGGGCTCGGCGTTCAAGAACTTCAGCATGACGGGCAAGTCCCGGGACCAGTCGAGGACACGGGAGCCGACCAGCCGGGGACCGAGCATCGATCTGGGCTCGCAGGAGACGGACAGCATGGAAATCAGTCCGCACGAGAGTCCAGCGCTGAGACCCGAAGTGTCGCCGGATCCGCACCCGCAGCCGAAGCCGGGAATGATGAAGCGAGCGTTGACGGGCATGAACCCAGCCGCCTCACAACAACGGCCGGACATGGCGGAGCGCCGCGAATCCGAACCGGTTCTGGAGAAGGAGAAGCACAAGACGCTCGACCGGCTGACGTTCGGTATGATGTCAAGGTCTCACTCGACATCAACGGGCATGGGTACGCAGACTCCGGATTTGGGGTTCAACAGCGCCGAACAGGACGTGCTGGAGCCGTCGAGACCGGGATCTGGGTCGGGGTCTGGATCAAGCTCGATTCATCACCACCATTCGCAGCACTCGTCGGAAAAGAGCAAGACCAACAAGACGATGAAGATGCTCGGGCTGGGCGCATTCACAAAGAAGGACAAGCACCCGGAGTTGGGGGAGACGCCGCCGGAGATGAGCAGACCGGGTTCGTCCGGGTCGTATCAGGCAACGGCCACCAGCAAGCCCAGCAGGATGGATCGGACGATCTCCGGGATGGGCATGTCCAGGCCCAGGAAGAGTATAAGCCAAGAGACCCCTCCCCCGGACACGGACTCGAGACCGGGAACTGGATCGTCAATGCAGCCACCACAGCAGTCGCAGTTCCCGGTGAGACCGGATCCCAGCCCGGCGCCCAAGTCGAGAATGGCCAGCTTCAACAAGGTGATGACGCTGGGGCTGATCAAGGACAAGAGCGACAAGACTCCTACGCCCAGCCACCACGAGCCGGACACAGCGACGCAGACGCCCATGGAATCGTCGGCGAGCGCGCACTCGAACGGGTCGAGGCCGTCGAGCTGGAACAGCAACCAGTTCCCCGACCAACTGATGCCAGAGGGGAAGCCGAGCAAGTCGCAGACGAGAATGGGCAGAGCCATGTCTGCGCTAAGCATCCCGTCGGGCAGCAGGACCAGTGTCTCCCAGGAGAGACCGGCAAGCTCACACCCGGAGACAACGACCAGTGCCAACTTGACGGAGCCGACGGACGTGACGGACGCGCACTCGCATCACAGCCATCACTCGAATCAGACGACGACTACCACCACGACGACGACAGACAAGAAGGAAAAGTCAAAGATGTCCTTCAAGAGCGTGGTCACCCTGGGCATGGCGAGCAGCCATCGATCCTCGAGCAGTCGGAGACACAGCGTCGAGCACTCGTCCCAGACGCAGCCGCCAGCGATACAACAGCCGCCCGTGATGCCGAAGCTGGAACTTCCCAGCTTTGGACTGGGCGATTCCCTACTGGGATCTCCACCGGGAACATCATCGGGTCTGGGGTCGCTCTCCCCGCCAGCGACGTCATCGGGTGCCCCTCCTCCTCCTCCGCTGGGGGGATCGGTGTCAGCGCCGGGAACGTCGTACGGGTTCCCGAACGTGGAGACACCGTCGTCAGAGAGACCACCAAAGGATCCGGAGACGGCGAGTATGATGAATCAGCCCAAACCGGGGATGTTAGCGAGAACAAAGACGGCGATGAGTATAGGGAGTCGCAAGGATTGGAGGGACGAGTCGGAGACGACGGGGATGGGAGAGGAGAAGAAGGAGAAGAAGGTGATGAGCACGAGCGCCAAGGCGAATTGGAATCGGGCGCTGAAGGGCACGAAGGGGGTGGTGGGCATGGGAATGTTTATGAAGAAGGACAAGAAGGAGAAGGACAAGGGGGTTTAGAAGACGCTTTGTCCGAGACCGATGGAAGTGAGAATGCAGTTGGAGGTTTGGGGGTGAAGGATGGAGTTGAGGAGGTCACGGTGAGCCCTGAGGAGGTGGAACTACCTGCTTCACCTGAAGTCAATCCTGAGGAGGAGGTAGAACTGCCATGCTCTTCTCCCTCGATTCTTCTTCTCTCTGATGCTGCTGGGGAACAACTTGACGAAGCCGTTATCAAGCCAATTGAGCGGGACTTTGACCAGCAGCTTGAGAAAGACAACTCACTCAACCCTCAAGAGATTGGACTGCCACCTTCTCCCCCTCCAGCTATGTCCGAGATTGAGCCAATTGAACATATCATCATCAGTCAGCAATTCCAAACCGACCCATCTTCACATGCAGTCAATCCTGAAGATGTCCAGCTGCCCGCCTCTCCTTCACCTTCAGCTGAAGTGGCCGAAAGCGAAAACGAGCCAATTGAACAGGGCTTCAACCAGCGATCTCCCAGACACGCAATGAACCCTGAACAAGAAGTTTGGTCAACCCTATCAGATGCCGGGGATCTCACCGAATCCGAGCCGGCGGTTGAACAAGCCAAGCAGACAACCGTGGAGCCTCTCTCACCGGCCACCACCACTGCCGACCGCGACCAGGACCAGAACCCTGACAAGGTATGGATTCCACCTCTTTCCCCCCATGTACCCAATCGGATGTCTGGAATAAGTCTTGTGCTAATCCATATGCTGCAGTTCATTGGGCAGCAATCACACATCCCACTTTTCACGCCTGAGGCGGCTCAGCACGAGGAACCCGGCGACTTGGTGCTGCCAACTTCTGAGGCGGCGACTACTAACCTTCCCTCGTCTTCTTCCCCACTCCTTCCTTGTCGTTCTTCCCGCTCTTCCATGTCTGGTGCTTCTGAAGAGCTTCCATCCGAAACTACCTCTCCTAACCTTGTTTCAACTACTACTGCCGCTACTATTGCTACAACAACAACAACTATCGCTGCCACTGCCACTACAAGCTCTGCTGCTGCTGTCAACACCGCGTCGTCCCAGGCTACCGAAGCTAGTACTACTACCGACGAGCATGCCCCGTCACAACGCGCGGCTGCTCGTTCTTCTTTTTCCTCCTCTTCTTCTTCACTTAGAATGACCGAGCCTGAAGAAGTGGAGCTTCCTCCATCTCCCTCATCACCGGCGCCGCCGCACCATACTGCGCCCAGGCCTGAGGAGGTGGAGTTGCCGGCTTCGCCTGTTACTACTGTCACTGTCAATGTCAATCTCAATGAGGCTCATCACCACCACCAATTTGCTCAAGATATCGACGTCGACAACACCAAGCCTAAAGGCGATCAGCACGTCGAGGATGATCCCAAGTCAGACAGCGAACTAAGCCTTGGCCAGCACGCCGACCAACGTGGCCAACACCCTATTTCCGAGATCAGACCCACAGATATCCGACTGCCGCTCTCACCGAAGGTTACCCCTGAAGGTGTGGTGGAGCTTCCCGCCTCCCCTGATTCAGAATCCACACCTATCATCATCGACGAACAGCTTCAGCTTCAGCCGCTGCATTCTTCTCATGGTGACGACGAACAACAACTTTCTTCTCAATCACCACCACCCAAGGTCACCACCACTGCCGATACTCATGCGCAACCGTCATCATCCTTGGAGTCCCCTGCTGTTCTAATGGCCGTCCCAAGCTCCCTGGACATGCCACCACCACCCGAGGATATTGAACTGCCGCCCTCACCTACTGATGGGGTGGAGCATCGAGAGGAGAAACCAATCGTCGCCGAGATTCATGAGCGTGTCAAGTCACCTGTTAGCGGTCATCAAGATGTAGAGATCCCGACTTCTCGTGAGCATTCGCCTGCTCATTCGCCCGCGGTTGAAGTTTCTAAGTCCGAGGTTCCGACTGCTGCTGCTGAGCCTGAGGTTTCTGAAGTGGAGGATCTTGCGTCGCAGTCGAAGCAGAAGACGTTGGCTGAAGAGTTGGAGGAGTTCGATGGGTCTGGGTCTCCTTCTCCCGAAGTTGATAACCGAGATGCGGAGCTTGTATCTTTTACTGGACTTACCAAGGATGCTGAACTCTCATCTGCACACTCATCGCCCATGGATGCACCTACGGATGTAGAGCTCCCAGCCTCACCTTCTCCCAAGCCTGAGACCGACGACCAAGACAAGGACCTTCCAATCACCACCGAGTCCCACGAAGCCATCGCCAATGTTACAATCCCAACTTGGACTTCGCCCACGGTCTCGCCCAAGGTCAAGCCAGAAAACATCGAGCTTCCGCCTTCTCCACAGCGCCCTCAGCTCTTGCCTTCACCTAATATCGTACCCGGCTATCAATTCTCGCCTGAGCCTATCTCTGACGATGAGCGACTACCGCTTTCGCCCGATGATGAGTTTGAGGATGATGATGACGATGATGGGTCGCCAGTTGATGTCGAGCAATATGAGCGGAGCTTTAGTGATGATCCCCAGGAGGAGGGGTTCGCGTCTTCGCCTGATGAGGCAACAGTTGATCATGTTGAAGTCCAGCATTCTCCTCCTTCCCAAGGTTCACCCGCATTCGCGTCGTCGTCGCCAAGAATTTCACCGGCGCAAGTGGAACTCCCCGCCTCTCCTGTTGAGTCGCCCAATTTCGCTCCTGCTTCATCGTCCCCTTCGCCAAAGAGCACACCGGAGGACGCGGTGCTTTCGCCTGCGCTTGAAGCGGCAATGGAGTTCACGCCTTCGTCGCCTGTGGAGCGCTCGGTTCCTTCGACTAAGGATACCACAATGTTTGAGGAAAGGGGTGTTTCGTCTGCATCTGCATCTGCACCTGCACCTGCGCCTGAGGAGGAAAATGTTCAATTTGCGCCTGCGCCGTCGTCCGAAGTACAACACCCAGCTTCGCCCAAGATTTCATCCGAAGATGTGGGATTGCCAAAGTCACTCTTGCCTGAGGCCGAACACGAAGAGATGGAGCTTCCGATTACTGCCGCTGCTGCTCAATTGCCTGAAGATGTTGAGCTGCCGATGTCGCCTGCCGAGACTGAGCCCAAAATCCACGAACTGCCAATTACGAAAGAGATTCCTACTGCACACGAGCTCCCGACTTCCACTTTGCCAAAGATCTCGCCTGAGGAGGTGGAGCTGCCAATGTCGCCTGAGGTTGAAGTCCCGACTCCCGCGCACGAAGTCATCCAGAGTCTCGGCGATCAATCTGACAACATTCACAAAGTTTCATCTTCGCCCAAAATCGCGCCTGCGGACATCGAACTCCCCACCTCTCCCGAAAACAACGTCCTAGACTCACCCAAGACACTGCTGCCTGGAGATTCTAGTTTGCCCGAGTCGCATTTAACCGAGGCGCAAGTTGAAAAAGATATGGATCTTTCAACAGCCGCTGAGCAGGATGACCAAATCGTCGACGAACAATCTGATAATGATCTCGAAGTATCTACTTCGCACAAGATCGTTCCTGAGGAGGTTGAACTGCCTCGCTCGCCTTCTTCGCCTGTGCCTGTGGAGGGCTTGGATGTCAATGAGATTCAGCACTTGCATTCGAGTCAGATTATCCCGCCGCATGTTCAGCGTGCGGATTCGACCTGGGGTGAGGCTGAGCTTGAGGTTGAACTTCCTTCCTCACCTTTGACTGAGATTGCACACAAGGAGGATGAGCTTCCTGCTTCTCCTGTGAAGGAGGCCGCGACTGAGGAGGTTGAGGTTCCTGCTTCCCCTGTGAAGGAGGCCGCTTCTAAGGATATTGAGGTCCAAAAATCGCCATCGCCCGCGGCTGAGTTGGATGTCACTGAGATTCAGCACTTGCATTCAAGCCAGATTATTCCTCCGCATGTTCAGCGTGCGGTATCCCCTGCAGTAATTCATGAAGAGGTGCAATCCCCGACTTTGCCTGATGTTGTACCTGAAGAAGTCGAGCTTCCTGCTTCTCCTGTGAAAGAGGCTGCGCTAGAGGATATCGAGGCACTAAGATCGCCATCGCCCGCGGCTGAGTTGGATGTCACTGAGATTCAGCATTTGCACTCGAGTCAAATTCTCCCTCCGCATATTGAGCGTGCTGTTTCGTCTAATACTGTTCCTGAGGACGTCAAGGCTCCTGCCTCACCTTCGGCTGAAACTGCACCCAAGGAGGATGTGCTTCCGCGCTCACCCTCGCCTGGCGCTGAACTGGACGTTACTGAGATTCAGCACTTGCACTCGAGTCAGATCCTTCCTCCACACATTCAGCGTGCGGATTCGACCTGGGGTGAGGTTGAGCCTGAGGAGGTTGAGCTTCCAAAGCCGCCTGTGGAGGAGATCGTACACGAAGAGGTTCATGTGCCGGCTTCGTTCAAGGTTGTTTCTGGTGAGGTTGAGAATCCAGCTTCAAGTCCATCTTCGCCCAAGATCGCAGCCGAAGAGATGGACATTCCGCGCTCACCTTCGCCTGTGGATAACCTGGATGTTACCGAGCTTCAACATCAGCATTCAACTCAGATCATTCCACCCCACACTCAACGCTCCGTGTTGCCTACAGCCCAAACCCAGGCCGTTCCCGAAGAGATTCAGCTTCCTGCTTCGCCATTGGAACAGTTCACGCCTGAGGAGGTTGAACTGCCACGTTCATCTTCACCAGTGGAGGCGAAATTGGATATCGTCGAGATGCAGCATGAACACTCGGCTCAGATCCTTCCCCTGTACGTTCAGCGTGCTGATTCAACTTGGGGTGAGGTTGATCCTGAGGACGTTGATCTTCCGACTGGGCCTCTAAAAGAGATTATGCCCGCGGAGGCTGAGCTCCCGGGATCGCCATCGCCTGTCGAAGATGAATTGGATGGCGCCAAGCTTCAAGCCGCTCACGAAGAAGTTGAGCTCCAAGCTTCTGAGCCTACCTCGCCCAAGATCACACCGGAAGAAATTGAGGTTCCACGCTCGCCGTCGCCTTTCGATGAGTCCAAGATCACTGAGCTTCAGCATCTGCATTCGGCCCAGATCATTCCCAGGAATATCCACTATGCGACTTCCTCTTCCGGCTCGCCAAAGATCATTCCAGAGGAAGTTGAACTGCCTGCTTCGCCTGTGGAGGAAGTGGACGTTGATGAACTTCAGCGATTCCACTCTAGCCAGATCATTTCTCCGCATATTGAGCGCTCCGCTTCGCCAACTATTGAGGAGGTTGTTCCTGAGGAGGTTGAACTTCCAGTTTCGCCTGTGGAACAAGTGGACATTGAGCAGCTGCAACATTTGCACTCGCGCCAGATCATTCCTCCGCATATTCAGCATCCCGCCTCGCCTTCTCCTAACGCTGAACTTCTGGCCTCACCCAAGGTTACTCCTGAAGAGGTAGAACTCCCGGCTTCGCCTGAACTTGTCCCTCAAGATATCGAGCTTCCAGCTTCGCCAATCGACGAGGCTGAACAAGCTGAACTTCCCATTCTTACTAAAGAATCCGAGGCCAGCGTTGATCAACAAATCGATGACTTGGAGGAGGAGGAGGATGCTAGGAGTGCCGCTCTTGAACTCCCATCCTCTCCTGAAGTCAAGCATGAAGTTCAGCCTGAAGAGATGGAATTGCCTCTTTCGCCTGTTTTGAAGCCTGAGGAGGTTGATCTTCCTGCTTCTCCTGAGGTTGTTCCTGAAGAAGTCGAACTGCCGGTTTCCCCGGTGGATGATTTGGCTGATGTGCAGCACCTTCCTCAACCCGACGATGTGCCAGAGGAAGCTGTTCAGGAGAATGTCAATCTTGAGATTCCGTCTTCACCTGTAATTGCACCCGAAGAAGTCGAACTCCCACTTTCTCCCAAGACAGCCCCTGAAGAGGTAGATGTTCCCGCTTCTCCTGTGGTTGAGGTCGAAGAACAGCCTGCAACCGTCTCTGAGCCGTCTGAACGGAGCATCAATCTTGAAGCCGACATTGCCCCACAAGAAGAGATCGAGCCCCCGTTCTCTCCTGTCGCAAAGCCCGAGGATATCCAGCTTCCTGCCTCCCCTGAAGTCATCCCTGAAGATGTGGAACTGCCCCTTTCTCCTATCGTTGAGTTGGAACATCAGCTTCCCATTGAGCCTGTCAATTTTGAGCTCCCATCTTCGCCCAAGCTTAAGCCCGAGGACCTTGAGCTACCTTCTTCGCCTGAGATCATTCCTGAAGACGTAGAGCTTCCCGCTTCTCCCGTGGTTGAGTTGGCAGATGAACAGCTGCCAGTCGAGCCTGAGCAATCTGCGCAGGCCATTGAAGTTTCCGAAGAGGATACCAAACTCCCGTCTACGCCAATCGTCAAGCCTGAGGACTTGGAACTTCCTGCTTCTCCTGAGGTGCTGGCTCAAGATGTGGAACTTCCGCCTTCGCCTGTCACCTTATCCGAAGATGTGGAACTTCCGCCTTCTCCGATGGTTGACTTGGAACATGAGCAGCTCTCAGTTGAGCCTGTCGATCTTTCCGACGTTCAAGAGCAGCAAGTCGAAGAGCAACTTGACAAGCACACTGCACCCGAAAGTTCGCCCGTCCTTCTACCTAAAGAAGTGGAGCTTCCGACTTCCCCTGCGACGAAATCCGAGCAAGAACCGATTGAACCTGTCCGACAGAGCTTCGACTCGGACCTCTACTACGATGCTGTTGACAGCAAGGGCAAACAACCCGCAACCGATGCTGAGGAACTAACACAACAGGGCGATGCCGCAAAGACCGATTCGGCACAGAAATGGGAAATGGTCGACAATGTCGACGATGTTGATGATCTTGATTCTATTGACGGTGCCGATTCAGAGATTTCGGAAAACGGCCTACTCACCGAGGCCCCAACAAGTAAGCAACCGAACCAACCAAAACCAACCCGAAAACGGGAAGAAGTGGCTGCTGCGATCGAGCGATCGGAAGATGATGCCCCCATCATACCTCGAGACCCTTCAAGTACTACTACTACTACTGGCGACGGACATCATGCTGACATTCTCAGCCGCGAAGCAGAAGACAATGTGGACCTTCGTCGGTCAGCTGGTGGGTCGCCAGTTCCAACTTCCACGTCGATAGCAGCAGCCACCGCCGCAGCAGGAGCAGCAGCACTCGCTGCGGCCACCGTGAATGAGCTCCTTACAACAACAACCAAAAACGATGAACCGGAACTGAGCGAGACCGTTGAGGTCCACCCCGCCGTCAAGGGTGCCATCAATAGAGGCTTCGATGAGTACGATTATGCTACTGCCCTATCTCCCACCACGGTCGGCCTCGGTCTCATTGAGGACGCCCCCATGGATCTTTACCCTACGGATGGGCCCTCTCCCAAGCTTCTCTCCGCTTCCACCTTTCCTCTCGAGGAAGCTGGAGACGATGACGGCGATTACTTCAATAACGTCGAGTTGCCCGAGGGTGCTATTTTCGAAGAACTTCCTTCCGAGGCGGAGGAGCCTGCTCACGAGCACGCCAGCCACTTCACTCATGACCCGCCCTCCGAGCCCGAGGAGCATGAGGTCAAGAAACCGAGGGAATCAATCGAAGAAACGCAAGGGTTTGAGACCCTGTTCGCTCCTCGCACGCCCATGCCATACGCCTCAACAAGGGAGACACTAGTCAAAGAATCTCCCAAGCCCACTACCCCGTCTCCGTCCGCCGAACAGACACGCCAACCCCCCAAGCAGGCAGAGCCAGTCAGACACAAGCGCATCAGGTCCACCGAGCCAGCACGTCTCAGCAACGAAGCCCTCGCAGCATCCCTCTCACCACGCGCCAAATCCTCATCAGTTAGAAACTCGTGGCCCGCTTTTACTACCACTGGAAAAGCCAAAGCGCTCGCCGCTTCCTTCCTCGAGTCTTCCTCCGTCAACCGTGGCTCTTCCCCTGTTACGCCTCGCTTCCCGCCATCGGCATCATCCATGCACCAGCAGCAACCGCCAGTCTCAGTTCTGCTCAAAGAACAAACCCAGCGCCAGTCGCGCGAACTCGCAGCCAATTATCTCGAGACGTTCGCAGACGACCGTAAAGTCCGATCCAAATCCAGACCGCGTCAGCCATCTTTTTTTGGTGGACATACGGCACCCAACGCCGCCAATAGGGTGGTGCCGGTGCCAGTTGATTTGGATTCGTTGGGAGAGACTATCGTTCCTGAAAAAGAAGAGCCGGCTCGGCCTCCGTCTGTCAGCTCGGTAG